>NW_012104576.1:970256-1043252 GCF_000951045.1 Mandrillus leucophaeus
GGGGTAGCTCTGCTCTGCAGGAGCAGTCAGGGAGATTGAACACTACGTCCTCAATAAAGCTGTTTTCTTCTATCACTGACTGGCTCTGGAGTTCTTGCCCAAGTGTTGCCAAGAGCCTTCCTGGGCTAAGCCCCAGTTTTGGGGCCTGCCTGCCCTGCATCAATAGGAGCCGACAAATCTTAGTAGCAGAAGGAAGGCCATAAAAGGGGCTCACTCCAGGCAAACGCCGCCCATTTCCTATTTCCACCCCCCCCTCCCCCACCGTGCTGGATTTGCTGAAACTGTCACTGTAGGGAATGACATCTGAGACCTGTAGTCTGGTTTCATACCCCAATGTGCTGAAGATGTGCAGTGAATAGCCAGGGGTGCTAGAGCCCTGGACCAGCAAGCAGCCTGTGCCACTGACTGCCCTGTTCTTGTTCCGCCTGGCCCAGCAGCCACCTTCCACACCTGCACTGGGACCTCCCACCATGCCTCTCCTCCCTTCCATGAGACTCAAGTGAAGAGGCGGTCAAATTATGCTTGACTGTTGTGATTTATACATGTGAAAGGGATTTTTAAATGATCCACGCGGCCCCCACCGCCACGGGTGCTGCCCCTTCTCCCAGCATCAGCGTGCGTCCTCAGCCATGAGCTGCTGTGGTTTAGAAGCAGCAGCCATCAGATGCCCAGCCCCAGGGGGTGGGGGCGCTCTATCCGGAGCGCATGCTGAGGTGTTCTGCCTGCCGCCCGCACAATAGCCACAGCAGAAACAAGTCAAAATCCTGAGATATGTGGCTTTTTCTCAACCCCAGAGGAAGTTAGGAAAGTGAAGGGGCAAGAGGAATCGCAGGAGGTGAGTCCTTGCTCATCTTCAGACTCAGCCTCTGCTGCCCATCCTCTTCCTTTCCAGCTCCCAGGCTTTCACCACGCACATCGCTTCACCCTCTTCCTGGCTGCCCACTTCCTCTTCGCAGAGCCTGGCATTCTTCCTTCAAACTTCAAGCCCCTCTGCTTGCCTTTGCATCTGACACTTCACTGCACTCATATGGGATTAAGGTTTGTGGATTTGACTTCTGAAAATGGTTAAAGTGAACAGAGGAGAATGTTTTTCTTAAAATCATTTTTTAAAAACACTGCAGATGGATTTGAATGCTTTATTTATTTGTTTTCTAATGCATGAAAACATTTTTCATTTCACCTGGCCTATCTAGCATGTGAAGAGAATTTAGGCCAGCATAGGAATATGGGCCAGCATAGGAATATATCAATTGAGTTCAGATGTCAGCATAACAGGCTAGATATAGTCAGATTAGGCAAGTTCAACAAACAGGTGTTAAAGATCTCATTTCCTGCTGATTCTCACCTGAAAGTCCCAGTGACTTCAGCATCAGATGTCTCTTAGTTGAGAAATACAAAATCAAAGATTTTTTTCCAGTAAGTGTATAACACACCTAACTGATTTCACTAGAGCCCTGAGGCTGATGTTGGTGAAATGTGCTTATGATGCAAAGGTTTACAGTGTGTTGTTTTCCAACTTTTTTGACGATAATCATCCCCAGACTCAAATTACTCCCTATAGTTGCTATAATGATGCAGGTACAATCGTTTGGCTTAATTACGGTTGACTGTCTAAAACTACCTTTCCCTGGAGTCATTGAAAGTTTTATTGGAGTTCTTTAATATGATTATAAAAATTAATGGACTTGTAATTAGGTATAAAAGAAGCACATCCAAAGTTTGCCAAATAAACAAATATTCTACTTACGAGGTTACACATTTCTGCTTATGAGGCCATAATATACCACGAGTTCAAAATCTTATTCTGGCTCATGTTTACATCAAGAAAGATAATTTGAAAAGGAATTCAGATCCTCTTATTGTAGGGGGAATGTATCTGATAGCAATAACATAAGCACACCCTTAGGATGATCCTGTATGGCAGATGCATCTGAATGTGTGTTTCAAGGGCATCCAGGAGTAGCCAACCCAGAGATTTGTTCCTTGTCTGTGAGGAACATGTGAGCCCCCATCCTGTTCTGTTGAACACAAGCTGTATGGGGGATTGAGGCCCTGAGTTTTGGGTTAAATGAAGGTTGCGAGGTGGAGGTCGTTAAGGGGAGGGTGTTAAGTGAAAATGCTGTGTAAACTGCATGCTGTTTGCAAGTGGCTGTGGTTTTCCTACCCAGCCTGCCAACACTGTCCTGTGAGGTTATGCTGTCCAGCCTGCCACCACTGGACCATATGTAAGGCGGATGTCTTGTCCAGCCCATTGCCATTGGACTCTCTTTCCTGTATGTAAGCCCCTAATAAAACCCCATGTGTCATTTGCTCACTCTGGGTCTCTCCTTCGGCCTCTTGAACTTGGTGCCTTCCCTACTGAGGTTAATAGAGGTTCCACACAGTACTTGCAACTTTCTTTGAAAAGGGAATATGCTATCATTAACATCAATACTGTCAACACTATCAGTAAATGTTGATGTGCTTAGCTTTCTACATACCTTCCATTTGCTAAGTGAGATCTAGGCTTAGTCAACACATTTACTATTCAGAAACCTCTAATCAAGTGATAGAACTCCTATGAAAATTCTAACTACAATCTAGCTGCCACTGAGTTTTAATCATAACATGAGAGGCATCTTTGAGGCATTTAGAACCTTCTTTGAAAGATATTAGATATCTCCCCAAACTTCCCTTGCACGTGAACAAAATGTCTTCACAATATCCCTATTCTATAATTTGAGTATATCTTCTGCTGTTGCAAAACCAGGCATTGACAGATCCATAGAACTCAGGTGTGTGGATTCCCGATGGTACTTGTCTCTGAATATACAGTCCGCCCTCTGCATTCAGGGGTTCTGCATCGATGAATCTGACCAACCACAGATCATAAATATCTGGGAAAAATGAATGATTGCATCCATACTGAACGTGTTCAGACATTTTTTCCTTGTTATTCCCTAAACAACACAGTATAACAACTATTTACATAGCATTTGCATTTTATTAGGTATCATAGATAATCTAGAGATGATTTAAACTATACAGGAGGATGTGGGTAGGTCATATGCAAATACTACACCAATTTATATAATAGACTTGCACATGCGTGGATTTTGGCATCCACGGGGTGTCCTGGAACTGATCCCCCATGGATACCAAGGGACAACTGTATTTGGAAAGCTTCAGAAGCTTTGCAGTTGAATGCAGAAGGCTGGGAGTCAGTGGGAGCTTTACTAACCTCAGAACAGCCATTCATTTGATCTGTGTCTAGAATGAGAATTTCTCTGTATGAGCTATGGGTGATTAATCCATTTTGCCTTCATTCTTCAGTGGTCTGGCGTATAGATTGAAGTGTTTTGCTTTTCTATCTATTGGCAGAGGCAAATAGAAACAGAGCTGTCTCTCTCTTGCAGTGTACCCACACTCCAAAGTGCCATAAAACGACCTTCAAAATTAAACCGTCATATTTTCTTGGCACAGGCAAAGCGAGAAACTGGGGACGTATGCACTGGGGCTGCAGCTGGCAGTGGGGCCTGGGTGGTGGAGTGGGGGCATTAGCAAAAGGTAACTGTGCCCATTTGGTTGTACTCAAGTGCAGACCTCAGTGAATTGAAGTTCTAGTCTCTCAGGATGCCAGACGTTGTGGTTGCTTCTCAATCACAGCCAGCTCAGTACAACCATTGTCACTGAGAGGGTTGTATTTTTTTTCTGAATCTAAGCCATTTGTGTGTCACAGTAAGGGCAACAGATTCATGTATTGTGCCTCAAATATTGCCAGGAAAGTAACATATTAAGCACATACTTAGACCCTTCTTTTTCCTTCTGTTACTAAATTGGATATAAACTCATATAAAGAATAGATTCTAGAATGCAATTTGTCTATATTGATGCATAAAAGAAATACCACCCTTTGCAAAAGCAACAGGGAGTAAAAGAAAGAGAATATTTGTTTTATTGAGTTCTCAGATATGTTAAGCAAAGTTTTAGTCTCTTGTCTGGTTCTTGATCATCTGTGTGATGTGGTGAAGTCACGTAGCTTTCTGTACCTCTGTTAACATGCCTGTGTCATTTATGCAATGTGACATTTGGACTAGAAATGATGCTTTCCTCTTCTAAAGACTGGCTCTCAATCTCAGTGGGCTCTTTCACACTTCTTATCTGTAAAAAGTTGAAGATATATATAATGAATATATTCAGAAGTCTTTAAAATATTTTCACCAAATGCAGTGCCTCATGCCTATAATCCCAGCACTTTGGGAGGCCAAGGCTGGAGGATTGCTTCAAGCCAGGAGTTCAAGACCAGCCTGGGCAACATAGTGAGATCCCATCTTTGTAACAGATTTTAAAAATTCCTGGCCAACATGGCGAAACCCTGTCTCTACTAAAAATACAAAAGGTAGCCGGGCATGGTGGTGGGCGCCTGTAGTCCCAGCTACTCGGGAGGCGAAGCTTGCAGTGAGCCGAGATTGCGCCACTGCTCTCCACCCTGGGTAACAAAAGAAAAAAAAATTAGCCGGATATTGTGATATGTGCCTGTAATTCCAGCTACTCAGGAGGCTGAGGCGGGAGAATTGCTTGGCCCTGGGAGGTCGAGGCTGCAGTGAGCTGTGATCACACCACTGCACTCTTGCCTGAGCAACAAAGAGAGACCCTATCTCTAAAAAAATAAAAATAGGCTGGTTTGATGGTAGTAGGTTATCAGAACTTATTAGTGTCACAAAAGTCGGTGTATACACCCCACTGCTAAAATCTGACTGGCTAAAAATAGTGAAAATAAAAACAAAAAAAGATACTTTGCAAGCCCCCTGATTCTTCTCTCCAAGAGCAATGGTGCACTGGGGTGGGGATCCTGTCATTCAGCGTTTCCTCACTAGTATCCAGCACAAGGGTCCGCAGAAGTGAGTGCTCAATGAATGTTTGCGAAACAGAACCACGTTTCTTCCCTTTAGTTCTGACAATAATGGAAGCTCTGTATCCTGATGGTGTGGTGAGTACATGAATCTCTTGATGTGTTAAAATTCATTTTATTTTTAAACATACCCTAGAGTTGCTTTTTTGGGTGAATAACTCTATGAATTTTAACACAGAGAACTGCATACCACAAAGAAGTCCATTTTACTGTATGTTAATTTAAAGATAAAATTTTAAAACATGGCTCCCCTTTTGAAAGAGTCACTTTCAGCACTCTGAGGAGATGAACCAGCAGCTGAAACTTCTCTTTCCAAAGCATTCTGTCTCTTTCTATTTATAGTTCTCTTTGATTTCTTCATGATTTATTTAAATAAACTTTTTATGCTGAGATAAGGATCTACCTTTGTTATAAAATACTGCTTTTAAATAATGGGAGAATACCTGTTTTCTTCCAATAAGTTTTTCAGTGGAAATAAAATGATTTCTCAGCATTTCTTGAAGCAGTGACGAACAGAAGTATTAGTGAACAGCATTCATTGAGTGCGGTATGCCACACTGCTAGCTCAGTAACCTGCCTTGGTTCCCTTTATCCTCAGAGCTTCCCCAAAGTATAGGACTGCATCTTTCTTTGACAGATGAGAATTTAAAGACTCAGAGTGGCCCATAGTACATGGTGACAGAGATGGGATTGGAACCCAGTTATCTCTGTCTCTAAATCCCATGCCTTTCCTATTCCAAGAGGCCTCCCTGTAAACAGATACAGTTTATAAAGGTAATTTGGCAGGGGTGTGTGTCTGCTTGTATACACAGGCACTCACACGTACACTGGGGGGAGGAAAGGTGGGCAGTGAAGGGAAGGGTGTTGCCAAGGAGCTGCCAGAGAGTTTGTGCAGTGTCTGCCCTGTTTCTGAAATAGCAGAAGCTGATGCAGGAACAGCCACATTCATTGAGATGCCTGTGTCGACCACTGCAACCAGCTGAAAAACCATCTGCTCTTGTAGCTCTGGCGTCTGCACGTGAGCTTTTGTTCCATAATGCAGCAATATCCCTAGAGTGGAGAGAGCCAGTAGCCTAGTAACTAATGCTTTGTCCCCTCCTTTTCCTGCTGTCACGATTCTGTGTCCGCAGCTAGTCCTCTATTTTTTATTGTCCATCTAGTGAGTGGCTGGACCCTCACTGATGTGCTGTTGATGCCTTATCAGGGTTCAATAAGTACTAAGTCGTGTGACGGATGGGCAGAGGGCTGGCAACAGTTTCCTCTTTCTGCTACAGACTAAGACTCCTTAACTAAGAGATGAGGCAAGGAGGCAGATAGACCCCATCTGCTGCCGCAGATTCATTTCCTGACTTGCATTTCTTGCCTCTCCTGAGGGTTTGTTAACTCTTCAGTCTTTGGCAAAAGTTCCACTGGGCAGCAACCACAAGTATCAGCCATCCCCTAATAAGTTTACTCTCTGCAGGAAAACGAAGATTTTTTTTTTTTTTTTCTGTTATTGCTTAAGAGGTGTTGGAAGTCAGCAGTCTCGGGTCTTGTTCTTCCTGCCTTTAATTAGCTAGGTGACATTATACCAGTTACTTAAACTCTATTAGCTATATTCTTCCATGAAAGAAGAATTATAAAACTCCCTGTCTTACAAGGTTGTTTTCAGGATTAACTGAGATAATGAATATGAAGCCACCTAACATAGCTAGAGATCAATTGTGATTATGATTGTTATTTATAACCAAGATCCACATGATCATAGCTCACAAGGATAGTTCCTTTATAAAAATCCACCTTCTTTCACCATGACCTTCACTTACCAATCATGTTCCATGGCTGTCTAGATGATTTCCTCTACATTACCAAATTCAGAATAATAACACAGTATCCTGGAATCACTAAACCGTTTTTCATGGACGTGGAATTCTGCTTTTTTTGGGTTGGGCAGTTGTTACACATTCAAATAGTCTTTGTTGCTAAAGAACCTAGGAGAAGCCAGGTAGAAATTGCTCTAACGAGGAACTTGCCTCGTTTTATGGTCCAGTTACTGACTGTCCGGTTCTCATTAATCACTTGCTCAGAAGGGAAAGCTTGCATCCTTTATTCTTGAAAGTAGGAAGGAGGTGGTCTTGCTCCACACCTAGTAGGAAGTAAATGTTTGATACTTCTATTTTTTAAAATCCTATTCATGCTTTTATTCAGGTTTTTCAGATTTCCTTAACACAACAGGCTAGGCTTTGCTGAAGGTAACCGGGGTTGGGGGTGCCACCCATGGCTGTAGGGCAGAACAAAGCTCCCTGGTCACCCTCATGAAACCATGGCCATGACCTCGTTAACTCTGAGCTCTGCCTTCACTGACCAGCCACTGGGGATTGTCAGCTTAGGGCAATTACTCCTTAGTCCTCACAGCAGCTCCATGTGTGAGATGTCTGTGGCTTCTCCAGGCTAAGCCCTGTCACTGAACCAAACTGGGTCCATTTGCCTGTTCACAACAGAAAGCCAAACACCAAAGCACTAGGTTTTTATGGCAAGCAAGGTTAATTGTGAATTGACTGACAAGGAGACAGGAAAATACGCTCAAATCTGTCTCCCGAAGCTGGGGCCTGGGTTGCATTTTATGAGCATAGGATAATGAGATCTGATCTGATTGGATTTTGAGATGAGGTGATGCTGGGAGGCATGATCTCTTTGGATCCTGCCATGGAGTGATGCCAGAGCTCAGTCTTATTGGATCCTGGATCCTGCCATGTAATGTCCACTTCTTAATTCAGTCCCATTCCTTGGTCCCAGTGCTTAGGTTCTGCCCATGGTTGCATGCTTGGATCATCTAGGGATGCTCAGGTTTTGTGACCTTTAACCTGAGAGTCCATGGCAACTGAAAAGCAACTCACAGCTTGGTTACATAAAAGTTGAACCCGTTTGGTCTGACGTTGTTATAGCTGTTCCACAATGGAGCAGGGCTCCTGAGCATTAATGATCACCCATTGTGTCACAGTCCCAGGTACATGGGAGGCCTGGGGTTAAATCTCACTGTTTGACTTTCCCTCTGCATTTGCCTGTTTTCTGACACCCTTCTAAGGGGTTGACTGTTTTGGGCATTTTTCACAATCTGTAAAGGACATCAAGGTGCAGTTCAGTTGACTGTTGTAAAACAAAATGACAGCTAGTGAAAATTTTCTATCAAAATAGAATAATTTTAACTTTTAAAATAAGGGAACCGCATTCATTATAAATATTCTAAAATGCAGAAAAATATAAAGAAAAAAATAACAATGACCCACTTCCCACTGACATCTTCTAGGATTATCCTTCCAGTTACCTCTTCACACACAGGCGCGCGCACACACACACACACACACACCAATTAGTGATTTCAAATAGGCATTCTTCTGGATTTTTAATTAACTTTAGTTAAAATTGGTACCCAGGTTGGAACTTAGTGAAATATGATAAATCTGTCTTTTGCTGAGTCACTAAGTGAATGTTGACTGTTTACAGAAAAAAAGACAAAAATGTGAAACTCATAGTCACCAGTGTTATGTGTGATTTTTATCTTCTTTTTGAAATAGCTGCATTATCCTGAATTTAATATTAATATGGTTCCTTAAGATCAAAAAATGAAGTGATTTTAAAATTGGCTGGAAAGTATCTATTTGCTTGGCTTATTGAATTTTTTACAACTTTAATTTCTAAATCTTGCTGTTATCATTGTTAATGTTAGAAGCTGCAGTGTGAATGCCAAGGTCCAAAAACCATTTTTCACTTTTAGCTTCTCATTAAAAAACAGCAGATTCGGCCGGGCGCAATGGCTCACGCTTACACTTTGGGAGGCCAAGGCAGGTGGATCACGAGGTCAAGAGATCAAGACCATCCTGGTCAACATGGTGAAACCCTGTCTCTACTAAAAATACAAAAATTAGCTGGACATGGTGGTGTGCGCCTATAGTCCCAGCTGCTCGGGAGGCTGGGGCGGGATAATCACTTGCACCCAGGAGGCAGAGGTTGCAGTGAGCTGAGATCACACCACTGCACTCCAGCCTGGCGACAGAGTGAGACTCTGTCTCAAAATAAATAAATAAATAAATAACAGCAGATTCACCTCCTACAGTAGGAGCAAAGGTTACCCAGCAAAATACAGTGGAGAATTCAAACGAAGACCTAGTTAACTTGTGTTAACATTACTTTAAGGTAACCTAGAGGCCTGAATTTACTAGCTCACTCAGCATACACCTGGTCTAAGTAAGAGAGAAGGGATAGAACAATTTTTTATGTCCCGAAGTCATTAAATGCAAACTAATGATGTTTACATTGTTGACGGTTTGACAAAGGAACACTTGCTGGAAGTTTGGAGGTTGATTTCTGAGGAGGTTTGTTCGGTGGGAATGGGCAGGTGGTCTGTGTTTCTTTAGAGGAGAACGTGTAGTCCTAAGTGTTCGTTCTGAACTAGGAGTTCGTGGACAAAAACCGGGAGGGGGAAGGTTTCATTCCAGGCCTGGTCCAATCAGTCCCCTCAGATTGAGTAGTTTAACGCATGGAGAGCATCTGTGAATACTCAGAAGCCAACTCAATCTTGAGAAGCAAGCAAGCATTTTTCCTAAAAATAGAAGGTATTTGGTCACTGTGATAAAATTGTTTAAGATTATGAGCTAAGTGTGTGTACATATACACACTTTAAATTGGGAGGAGAACACAGTTTTTGGAGACCCTGCACTCTTCAAATTAATTTAACTTGGTTTTGAGCTGAACATTTGTTCATGTAGTGGGTGCAGTCGGGAAGGCACAGGGTGGCAAAGCATAATGCCTCCCTGGTCTCCATACACCACCAACCATTTCACGACACTGGTGAACGGACAAAGCTCGCGGTGCATAGTAACGTCAGTATCAAAAGAATTAGCATGGGAGGCACCGTGTGGGCTGTCACCCAGACACAGACCTTAGGACTGGTCTCCCTCTTACCTGCATTAGCAATCAGAACAGAAAAGGGCACAAAGTATTTGTAACTCAGGAGACAATACAGTCAAAAGTAAGTAACAAGAAATGCCACTGTTGTGAAAATCATTTCTCTCAAGCATTGTTCAATTTAAGATGGGAGCTGGAACCATCCTGTATGGTATCAAAAATTGTCGTCAACATAAGAACCAGTGCAATATAAGGAGATTCCAGGATATTAAGAATAAAGGTGATTTTTTTTAAGTGATTCTCAAATGAGAGTGCTCTTTAACTAGAGTTGATGGGGTATTAACAAGTGGAGCTTAATGCACTCTAGTCAAAGGTATTATGTATTATGTCACAAAGTGGAGATGTGGTCATTGTGCGCCACATAACCCTGCAGAGCACAGGAATACAGAACTCCTTCTGGGTCACTTATTTCTAGAAAGCTATAGACAAAGGAGCTCACAGGCCAGCAACGGAATTGATTAAAGGGATAGGAAGAGTCTTGATGAGAGCAAATTAAATGGCATAAGTATGAATAATTGGGCTAAGAAAGGGTGAAGTAAGTTTAAAGTAAAGCAATTCTATTATAGCTAATATTTCTTGAATGCATATTCTGTGTCCCAGGCACTGCATAAACCCTTTATGTGGGTTTAGTTTTCACAACATCTCACTTTCACAGCAACACTGTGAGTTTCCACTGTTATCCACATGTACTGTACCAGGAAACTCAGGTTTGGGGTAGTGGTTAAGGAGCTTGGCCTCGTCTTCATAGCTAGCAAGTGGCAAGATTTTCAGGTTTGCAGTGATCCACCCTGTCCTGTGCTATTTGATGACATCACATACCTCTTCCTAAAATTTGAACTGGGATGTTTGTGCACATCCACATGACTCTAAATACATTTTTTCAGTGTTGACTCTATGTCACCTTCTGTCCCTTCTCATTCTTCTCGGAACATATGATGCCTTATATTCTTAGTTATGTAAACATCTTGTCTCTTAAACTGGAGCTGATTTATTGAGGATGGAGAATGTGTTTCCTGTCCAATACATAAGCACTCTAGAAGTGTTTGCCTTTGATGTATTTCTTTTGATTATGTCTATTTAAAGGATTTTTCTCTGATAAGCACCTAGCATGTTGCTGTGTGTTGTCAGTTAATACTTATTTGTGTGTTTGCGTGTGTGTGTGTGTGTGTGTGTGTGTGTATTTGTAGCAGGCATTCTGTGCATGTGCATTTTATTCCTTATATGCACAGAATGCCAGTTCTAAGTGCCAGGCACTACTAGGACAACAAAGAAAAGAGCACACACTTTGCTCAGTGTGGTGAAGAAAATCGCCTGTCAGCACTGAGGATCCTATTACAAGTCTGAAAATGGACATACAAAAATAATTAAGTTTATCTGGAAGTTAGGATTAGAAAAGATGAATATTTATTTAAGAAACAAAGCATAAACATTGGATTAATTGTGTTCAACTTTTGGCAACTTATTTTGCAGCTACTCCATTAATTATTGATTGCACTTTTCCTTAAGAGACATTGTTTGGCATATTTATTTGTGAAAAAGCAATTTGGATTCTCCTGTCAACTTTACATAGAGAAAGTACGTTGGTATATGTTGAAATAGGAAGGTACAGAATCAGGACAGGCTTACTCTGCCAGGCCAAATGTGGCACATCTGTTTTATAAACAGTAGCTGAAATTTTATCTTAGATAAAGTTCATCAAATTTTACTTTCTCTGATATATGTAATCACTTCAGCTATATAGTTTAAGTATTCAATGACAGTAAACCAGTAATATTTTTTTTTTTTTTTTTTTTTTTTTTTTGAGACGGAGTCTCGCTCTGTTGCCTGGGCTGGAGTGCAGTGGCCAGATCTCAGCTCACTGCAAGCTCCACCTCCCGGGTTTACGCCATTCTATGAACTATAAGTATTTAATAAACTATAACTATCTAAGAAACTCTAAGTATTTTTAAGCACAGAGATTTCATTGATCCCCTTCAGGGACTGTGAATAATAACTTACACATTTCATCTTCAGTCCAGCTCCCCATTATCCACCTAACACTGCCTTGAACATGGAGGGGAAAAAATGTGTTAATTTAAGGAAAAAAAAAAAAAAGCTTTGGCATATTCCAGGGTATTCGTAGTGATTTCTTGAGTTATTTTAGGAAACAGTTACAACTGATTTCCAGAAACCACAGTTGATGCATAAATTCCCTAATTTGTTTACTTTAGAGAGATCATCTCAAGTGCAGCATCTGTTTTTTGCTTTCTCTGTGAGATCTTGGTTTTACATCAGGAGGAGTGAGGCACAGGGACATAGAAGACCGGCTCGGGCCACACAGGCAGCTCCTGAACCTGCTGTGTGCTGTGTCAGGAGCTTTCTGAAGCAGTGGTGGGTGTGCCTCCTGTTACTGCTCTGGGTGGGCAGCTTCCACGTCTGCCTTTTCAACTGTTTCTCAGGGGTAAACTCCATCTGCCAGATAACACTATTTTGCAGCTAGAAGAATGTCGCAACTCAAATTTTGCTTAGTATGTCTTATTTTGGAGAAGCAGCTTTCTTCTGTGAAGCTCAGAGCAGTAACCTAAAATTACTCTCAGTATGTAGAGGGAGAGCCTTCTGGAAGTGCAGTGGTTATTTATGAAGCTTGGGTGGGGGAGCTCCCTGCCATGTTCCAGTGAAATCGGAGAGAGAAAATTTTAACGTTGGAGACTTTTCTACCATTTTGCTCCTTCTGCAGTCCTTGCAGAAGCTGCTGCTACAGGAAATATATTTCCAGAGCCCTTTCCAAGCCCATGCCCAAGGTCACAGGAGGAGGAGCACCCCGTAGTTTGTGATGTTCGTAGAAAATTCAGGGCATTGAAAACCAGGGAAGTATCAACAGCCTCCATCTCTGAAAAATAGCCAACTGAATTTTCTCTCATAAAGGGTGGTCCACGCTGGTCCTCCAGCTTCACTTAGAGCTCTTATAAGGATGTGCAGGAATTATTGTGAATATAAATTCGAGCTGAAGAGAAGAGAGGGAAGTGCAGAAAATCCAATTAACTGAAGTGAAAGTCATACAGAATAAACTACCCATTGCTAAAAGAAATAGGTTTTAAATTGAATGAATCTTTAGAGCAGAATTGATCAAATATGTCCTTATTGTATGAGAAGATGCACTTTGCAAATAATATTTGTCAGAAGGCATCATCTGCTTGAGGACGTTTCATCTTCTTATTAAGAAGGCCGTTAGAAGTTTGGAGCCTTTTTCATCGTTGTTATTAACTTGCAGGGGAAAATCTTCCTACTCCAATATTCATTAAATGGATCTCTTTGTGTATACAAATATTAAAAGTAGTTTTGAAAGTACTATAGGTAAGCAAGGGGAAAAAATGCATTGTTTGTTTCTTCATAGAACTGACATTTTTATTTAGGGAAAAATCCATGAATTTACAATCTCTCCCTTTCTAGGTTTTTCAACATTTCTTGCAAATTGTATGTAAATGAATGCAAATAAGCAATCCTCACTAGCAAGCTGCTTAGAAGTGTAAAATGCATAAAATTAAGATGCTGAGAGAAACGTGCATCTAATTAAGGTAGCATGTAAAGAAATGTTTAAATTCAAATTAGATACTTCAGTGGAAAGAATTTACTTGTTTAATTCAAAAGGTGTTTTGTATAATTCTGAGAAGCTTGTCCTTAGTGGTACTCCCATTTCCTTCAAAGCTCCAAAAATCAGTTTTAGGAGCTTGCCCTGGTTCAGTTAAACTTTAAAATTGGGTTTAAGCTAAGAATTGGAATGCCATAAAAATAAATTCTAGTTTTAATGCCTTTACCTCAAAAACAGACTTAGAGAGGCGGGCATGATAATTTGAGAGTGAGAGTGGGTGGATGTGTGGATCACTATTTCTGTCCCATTCATAGAAATCCCACGTGGTACTTGGATTTCTTGGGTTCTTAGAAAGCCTGGAGATACACAGATCACAGCCATCTGGTTATCCCTGGATCTTAAGGACATTTTAGGAGCAAGACAGGAAGGATGCTGACCTGCGCCATCAGCAGCCCCACCACACTCTGACGTCTAGGAGGTCACCTTTACTCTTTGGAGCCATGTGAGTCCAGTCCAACCTCCATCTCTGCCAGGGACAGAAGAGGAGGAGAGGAATTTGGTCTCAATTTAGAAGCCTTTTGTTTAAGCAGATGAAAAAATTTTTTGCAAAGCATTAAGCAACAAGCAAAGTATTGAAGAAATGTAAGATCTGTGTGGAGAAGACAGAAACTATCTTCTAAGGTTGGTGCTGTTTCTGTCCCAGACACAACAATCGAAAGGCAGATAGAAAAACAAGCAGGGCTGGGGATGGTGGCTCATGCCTGTAATCCCAGCACTTTGGGAGGCCAAGGTGGGAGAGTCTCTTGAGCCCAGGAGTTTGAGACCAGCCCAGGCAACATGGCAAAACCCTGTCTCTCTACCCAAAACAAAACAAAACAAAACAAACAAACAAAAACACCCCACAAACAAGAATTAGCTGGGCATGGTGACACATGCCTGTAGTCCCAACTACTCCGGAGGCTGAGGTGGGAGGATCACTTGAGCCCAGGAGGCAGAGGTTGCAATGAGCCGTGATGGTACCGCTGCACTGAAGCCAGGATGACAGACCCAGACCTGGTCTCAAAAAGGAAAAAGAAAAAAAGCAGGAAAGTGGCTTTTGCTAGTTTTCAGAATGCCTGATTTTGAAGTGTTCCACTGAGCTCCACTTCTTTTAGTGAGAGTTACTGCTTTCTACCAGATCGCATATTCCTCCTATTTCAGCTGAGCCTGTGTTTTAGTCTCTATTTCCTGGCCTCACAGATGAGAAGTCATTCGTTAAGTTTTGATCATGTGCAGTGTACAAATTCTTTCTTAGACTCAGGTTCCCTCATCTGAAGTTCCTGTCTATGTCTGAGCTGAGGAATTAGAAAATGACACTAAGACTGTTATTCTTCACTGGGGAGTTGGATCTGCTCTGTCTCTTCAGCAGGGCCAGGAATCCTTCTGAATCAATGCCAGACTTCTTTCATCCTCCCTCCCCCTAGGCTCCCAGACCCCATCCTCACCCCCACCCCCAAGGCTCAAGCACAGACCAAACCATCCAGGACTGTTAATTGAAAAGCATCTTCTGGCTGGTGACATCTGTTTCTAAATATCCAGCAAGTCTACTTAGGTTGAATCAGAAGGGTCACAGTTGGTGTTTCCTCCTTGGGCCAGGAGGTTTTTCTCCTATGGGACTTGGGCCTGATGCCTTCCAGTCAATTAGAGCTCCTCTCCCTCTCTGATTCCTTGATACTTTCAGTGGCTGCCTCTCAGCCAGTGACTGGTTGGATTAGTGAGTCCTCTAGTTATAGCACAGACTACATCTACCGCCCACTTCCTGGATATCCCACATTCACCATAGTCGTCATATTCCAAATTCAGCTCGATAACTTTCCTCTGTAGTGGCTTATTCTCCGCTCTAAATCCCTCCCGGTTAATGATGCCGTTATCAGCCCTCTTCTCCTTGCAGATTGCCAATGCTATCATTAGGCCATTTTTATTTCTTACCTAAGTTGATGCAGTAGCCTCCTAGCTGCTCTCCCATCTCATCGCACACTTCTTCACTCCTTTCTTCACACTGTTGATGAAACAGCTTTTTCTTACAACACAAATCTTGCATAACATTTCCTGATTAAAGGCTTTCTGATGATCCCTTGTTAACTTTTTTCCTGTCTTAAGGGATCTGGGCTCTATCTAACATTGCATTCAAATGTCTCCTCTCCTCCCCGCACTCCACGCACCAGCCTAGTTGAACTACAGGACCCAAGAGATGCCATGCTGCCATTTATATTTCTGTGCCTTTGCATATGCTGTTTTCTCTGCTCCTCCCCACCGGCATCTTCCAAGTTGGCCTGGAAAACTCCTCCTCACTTTCCTCCTCCTCCTCAGAGAGTTTTTTCTTTTCTCACCCTCCCAGGCTGAATTTGTCACGCTCTCTTTTGTTGCATTCCGGGCCTCTGGTTACAGCATTCATCATGCAGTACTCTAAAGGTTGTTTCCTGGTGTATCTCCCATTTAGGCCATGAGCTCCCAAGGGCAGAAATTGTGTTGGGTGAGAAGGTGCCCAGAGATAAGACTAGGGCAGTGTTTCTCAAACTTTGTGGCCCCAGGATCCCTTTACACTCTTAAAAACTGTTGAGAACCTCAAAGGGCGTTTAGTTTATTATTTGGGTAAACATCTGTTGATATTTCCCACTGAAATGTAAACTGGGAAATTTAAAACTAATTTGTTCCTTCAAAATCAACAATAATGAACTTATTAAGTAGTATTATAAAATACATTTTATATAAATAACTGTGCAGAATAAAAAATTGTAAGACCAGTGGCATTGTCTTAGATTTTTAGAAATTTCTTTGTGTCTGGCTTATGAAGGGAAGACAACTAGATTCTCCTATTTGCTCCTTTAGTCAGTCTGGTTCATTGTGTTTTTTAATGTCTGTGAAGACAATACATTCTAATTGCAGATGTTTTTCTGGATCAAAACTTGACAAGTGGTAGTTTCTTACTAGTTATTGTAATGTGAAACCTAAAACCTGAGGGAACTTTCCTTACTGCTACGTTAAAACTGCTCATCTTTCTTGCACTTCAAATGGCCCTTTTGCCCATGAATGTTTTACTTATACCATGCATTGGTCACTTGGAAAATATGAGACCACTGAGTTATGCAAATCCTTCAACAGGTGGTACACTCTGTCATACAATAAGAAAAGACAAAAGAAATCTTTATTAGGCAGCCATCAAAGTCATGGTGGTAGACACAAGTTTTCCGAAGTTCTGATTTTCACTTGAAAGCTCGAGTTTTATCATTGACGACAAATACTGTCAGCGGTTTTCCTCAAAGGGATAGGCTCATTTTGCTCTTTCTCAAGAAAATGGCTTTTTAAATGCCTAAGTCTGAATAACAGGCTTTTGTCAGTTGTCCTTTTTCGGAAAATGTTCTGTGAAGCAGGTGGCTAGTTCAGCTCGCAACTCAATTGCATGGGTGCTTTTCCTTGAGACAAACATCATACATCAGTAGGTCATGGAAACCTGTACTTGCCTTCTCATAACAGACTGTTTAAAAGATACTTACTCAGATCAAGATTTACCAAATTAATACTTACCACTTCATCCAGGGCATGCCTAAGTGACACTGGCATTGATTTTCCTTCAAGTGCTCAGAGGGACAAATGCAGTGACCACTAGTATTGTTTGGTGTCACTGGCTGCCTTGATCTGTGCCAAGTTGCCAGCTGTTTTGCCCCCTCCGCTATGGCCTTTGCACCACCAACAAAGTGTTAACCCCATAAAGAAAGAAAGAAATGTCTTAGCAGTATTTTTTAAATTTATTTTTATTTTTGTAATGCAGAGTCTTGCTCTATTACCCAGGCTGCAGTACAGTGGCACTATCATGGCTCACTGCATCCTCCAGCTCCTGGGCTCAAGGGCTCCTCCCCTCATCTCAGCCTCACAAGTAGCTGGGTACCATGCCCAGGCTATTTATTATTTTTATTTTTGTAGAGACAGGGTCTCTCTATGTTGCCCCGACTTGTCTTGAACTCTTGGCCTCAGGCAGCCCTCCCACCTCAGCCTCCCAAAGTACTGAGATTACAGGCATGAACCATGGCTCCCAGCCAATAAATATCTTAGTATTTTTATCAAATACTTTTGACTTCATAAAACCCCTAGGAGTCCATAGACCACACTTTGGGGCCCATGGGACTGACGGGAGTGAAGCAGAAGCCCCTCATACCAGGTTGCAGAGTCCATGCTGTGTTGGGAAGGGTGTGAGGGGGGAAGTGCTGTGGTCAGATTTGTTTCTTAGAGTGACCACGGTGGTAAGAGAGTGGAGCATCTTCTGGGGAGTTGGGAAATTGGAACTGGACATCATTGCTGGAAAAAAAATAGCAATTTTTTTAAGTTGCCATATGAATATAGGATGATTATGTAAGCCCCAAATTCTTAAACCTTTTGGAGTGGTGTTTTCATTCCAAATCACATTCAATTGTGTGAAACTAGGTTGAAGTATTTTCTGGTATTATTTCAGGATAGTATTATTTCTATTCTGTGAATGAATTTGGGTGCGTATGCACGTGTGTCGGTGCACTTTCCGTATGTACTTTATGTATGCTTGTATGTGCGTGTACCGTTGGCTGGTGGCTATCCTGGGCGACTCCTCTCTGGCCCAGGTTGTCTTTGTGTTTTGTCATCAGAAGTTCATTCCTTAGACTCTACATATTATCCTGGATCGTAGGTAAAATCATTTGTTTACCCTAAAGACCTCCCACTCAGTGGAAGCGTGGGAGACACATTCCTGAGTTAAAAGGTCTAGATCAATATAATATTCAGAAGTAATGGCAAATGATTCTAACCAACCCAGCAGTGCTTACTTAGGACTCTGTTCAAGAGCCTCCTTGCCTCTTTGTTGATCTCTTTAAATACCAAACAAAAGACAATGAATCTTCCAACTCCGGCGATTCCATTGTGATTGATCTGAGCCAATTTTTTGAGGTAATTGATGATATTGCCTTAGTTGAGTCTGTTAGTGCAAATAATTATTAATCAATATGCTCTCAGCTCTTAGTTCAGAAGATAATTCTAACACATGATTTATGCTGAACATTTCAATTGAGCTACCTTTACAAGAGGAAAATCAATTGGCGAGTGTTCTAAAGCACTTTAATTATCTGCAGCTCCACGTTCCTCTGCAGCCATATTTACCCAGACAGCTAGTTGTCCCATCCTAGAAAGAGTCAAACAGGAAGTTTTTCATCACCACGGTAGAGAGATAATATATCGTGCATCTTAGATTGACTATGTTGATTTAAAGTAATTTAGTGGAATACCTTAAAATCAAAGCATTGCTGCTTTCTTTTGGAGAGCATAATTAACACGGCCCGGGAAAAAGAAGGAACATGTTACTGATCTCCATTTAGTTGGGAAACAGTTTGCCAATGTGGATAGTGAATGTCATGTAAGTCAATTTAGCCATAAAACATGAGGAGATCTGAATCACAAAAAGGAGGTTGAGGTGTAAAATATTTTAGGGGCTAAATTTGTATCACTCCCCTAAACTGTTGTTAAGATGCTTTGTGACTTCCTTGTGCTAAGGCTTTCTAGTATGGAATTTGTTGTTTTACCCTTTTAGACAATGTCATGATGAATATTGTGGTTTGATTTTTCCCCCCTGTGAGAGGAGATGCAGAAGAAATTAATCACCACTAGGAATGAGCCTGCCTTTGTTCAAAGTGGAGCTTCCAAGCATCTGTTTTTGTTGTACTTGTGGTGGGTACAGGAATGTGTGGGCTCTGGCCTGGGACTTTTAGACATGATTATAACAGATGGAATTTTTAAATGGCAGTTCCCTGCATTGTCATGGTGGAGCCTCTTCAATAGCATTGAGATGCTCCGTTACACTTCTTGCCCAGTACTCTCTCTCTCTTGCTGCTATTAAAGCATCTCTAAATGATAAAACGTGAAGGCATTTGGCAGCTTTCAAGGGCAGTTCTTTAATGTCTCCACTCCCCACCGCCTTGTACCCCTGGGACCCCCAAAACTTGGACCCAAGACTTCACGTAGCAATAAACTGAAACACCACTCATTGTTCACAGCTGGTCCAGTGTTGGGTCTCCAGAAGGTAATGCTCTTAAGCACTGAATTGTGAGTTCATACTATCAATTAAACAGCGGGAGAGAGGAAAGGGAGGTTTTGACTTGGGATTTTTCAGGAGCTAATTCAGTAGGCATTTTTGGAATGCCTGGCTTGAAGCTAGCTCTACAGGGAAGACCAAGAAAAATGAAGCCCTGCTTTTGCCTTTAGGAAGTCACAGTCCTGTTGGGAAGGGTTGAAGTGGAGAGGGGAGACCTCAGCCGTTAAGAATACAGGAGAGAGGGGCTGACACCAGAAGGTCTGTGGGCAGAGACAGACGGCCGAGTCCTCGGTGCCCAGGGAAGAGGAAAGAGAGGCTGGTGGGTCACAGAATGGCATCTTACATGGCCCTTTGAGGTTGCCACTGCTTATGTCCTCCTCCTTCTGTTCCCCAACTGCTACCCTCATTCTTCCCTGGGAACAGTAGCTCACTCTGGGCTCATCAGAAGGAAACCAAGAAACTGTGAGACATAAAGTCTGTAACTGATTGTGGTCCTGGTGATGACTTCTGTGAGAATGGCTCTCTTAGTCCAACAGTGAGGTGAGACTGAGGGTCAGAACCATTAGGGGACAGTGTTCCAGCCTGCACCTGAAAATCCCAGTGTTTGGGACTCTGACTGGGGAGCATCCTGGAGGCAGGCTGGGTTTTTTTTGTTTTGTTTTGGTTTTGGTTTTTTTTTTTTTTTTAGAGAGTCTCATTCTGTCACCCAGGCTGGAGTGCAGTGGTGCTATCATAGCCCACTACAGCCTTGAACTCCTGGACTCAAGCCATCTCTCCACCTCGGCCTTCCAGAGCGCTGAGATTGCAGGCATGAGCCACCGCACCCAGCCTTAGGGCTGGGTTTTGAGGAAGCTGTGTCCTCCTGGCCTGAACTTTTCTTTTCTTCCTGTTCCTCCTGCATCTCCTCCCCCAGGCAATGCCTCCCCCCTGCTCATTGTTTGGGTTACAGGGTGAGAGAGAGAGAACCTTCTCCAAGTCCTAACTGCTCCCTGGGCCCAAGTTCAGGCCGAGCACCTTGACTGGCCCTGCAATCTTACACATGCCACTCAACTCCTTGGAAGCAAAGGTTTCCTCTCTGTGAGTTGAAGATGATACGTAACCCCTGGGGTTGTGAGAATTAAAGGATGCACATTTTAAAACACTTTTTAAACTGTAAAACTCTGCAATATAATGTGTAATATGGATATTCATATACTAATATAATATAGAAGATGTTACTTTGTTCAGTTTTATTATTGTACCTGGCTGCCTGCTCAGGGTCCTGCGATGTTCTCTGTAACTGCTCTAGTTCAGAGATGAAGCCTCGAGTAGGAGATGTGGGCACTGCCTGCCCTGGCTTCTTTCTACCGAAGTGACTTAGATGTCTTGGAGCTAAAACATGAGAGGCAAAAAATATCTTAAATGCTGTGTCTGTGTTGCATACAGTAATTCAATAAATATCCAGTAACTGTTCAGATATGAGCCCATGAATAGAAAAAAGAAAAAAAAAATCCAGTAAATGAAGGAATTACTTTAAAAGATTTCAGTCTTTTCCTTTTGTGTTTTTCTGTTTTTAATATACGTGAAGGCTAATTTAAACCCTTTTCTCTTTTTAAGTATGTTTGGAGATCTGTATGACAAATTGACTCCTAACATTGTGTAATACTAATGACAGGATATGAAAGACAACATTCTTTAGGACAAAGGAATGCAATTTTCAAAGACCAATAAAAATTGGCAAAGAAATTTGCAGATCAGGACCCAGGACAATGCTTACATAACCTCTCAACTGTTTTTCCAGGTTTGAAGTGCAAATAACAGAGATAAAGACAGAAATTACACATGTAAACCTGATACATTAATAGCTCATCCAATCTACATAACAAAATAAACCAGGGGTCTACCCTAAAAGCGATAGCTGTGGTGTTAGATTTCTGGGCCTCCTTTATTCCAGGGGATGGGGCTCTGACAGGTGAAACACAGCATTTGTTTAAACAGAATAGAGAAAGTCTGCAAAACATTCAAGGGCAGGAAGTAGCAATAAATACTCCTCTGTGCAACTGAAGCAGCACAGAGCTTGGGGTGAGCAGAATGTCATCACTCAAAGTAGAATTTGGCCAGGGCCTCCCAGGGTCCCACCAAGGGATACAGTGAACTTTCTAAAAGTCAAGACCTCTGTCTTATCTCCTCCAAAAGATGAGAAAGTGAGATGTGAAGCTCCTTTCTGGAGATGGGATGTGTTTTTCATGGTAGGTTCTGATCTCTTTTGCAGGCTTTGAGCATAAGAACCAAGGGCATAAAAATAGCTCCTTGAGGAAAAAAAAAAAAAAAGCCCCAAAGGCCTGGAACACAGGATGGTGTGCAGGCATTGGTGAGCTGGGGTTGTAAATCGACAATCCCTTGAACAGAGGAAGACCTAGTTAAAGAGACTTTAGTCTTCTTATAAGGCATGAATAAATGCTCTGGGCAGTCTGCCTCATTGGAAAACAGAAGAATGCTAATAATTTGCATTTATATAATACTTCCCCCCTCCCCCCCGCTTGTGGATCTACAAGCACTTTGCAAACATTGATTAATTCTCTAAACCCTCTATGAGCCAGGGGATGCCATCAGTAAGTAATCATGAAGGAGGGCCAGTGATTCTTGACAGAGTGGATATGCAAGTTAGAGAACACTGCGAGCTCGGGAGCTGAAGAGGTTGAGTGGAATTTTTATGAGAAACAACCAAGGTGGAATGTTGATCAGACTGTGTGGGAAACAAACCTGGATATTATAACCATGGATGAAGGCTATCAACTAACTATTCAGTTTCTCTCCTGTTGTTCGCCTCTTCATTTTCTTTCTTTTTTTTTTGAGACAGAGTCTCGCTCTGTTGCCCAGGCTGGAGTGCAGTGGCCGGATCTCAGCTCACTGCAAACTCCGCCTCCCGGGCTTACGCCATTCTCCTGCCTCAGCCTCCCAAGTAGCTGGGACTACAGGCGCCCGCTACGTCGCCTGGCTAGTTTTTTGTATTTTTTTTTTTTAGTAGAGACGGGGTTCCAACGTGTTAGCCAAGATGGTCTCGATCTCCTGACCTCGTGATCCGCCCATCTCGGCCTCCCAAAGTGCTGGGATTACAGGCTTGAGCCACCACGCCCGGCCTCGCCTCTTCATTTTCAAAGCTCTGCTTATACTTGGTCGGAAATCTCAGCGTGAAGGTCTGGATTCAGTTCACTATTCCCAGTATAAAAGGATGTGCAGACTAGCATAGTGGCTCACACCTGTAATCGTAGCACTTTGGGAGGCCGAGGCATGTGGATTGCTTGAGCCTAGGGGTTAGAGACCAGCCTGGGCAACACAGCAGAAACCCTGTCTGTACAAAAAAAGTACAAAAATTAGCCAGCTGTGGTGGCGCACACCTATAGTCTCAGCTACCCAGGAGGCTGAGGTTGGAGTGATACGGCTCCGATGACTGGAGGAACACCAGGGTTCTTGGTTTCATGCCGATAGGATTACTGACACGTACATATGTGGAGTGGTTTTAAGGAGTGAAAAATTTAATAGGCAAGCAAGAAAGAAGAGAACAGCTCCCCCATACAGAGACAAGGAAGGGGGCTTGGAACAAAGAGAAACTCAGTGTGCGGCAGAAAAGTGGTTGCTTATATTGGGATGCTGGAGGAGATGGTGTCTGATTTGCATAGGGCCCAGGGGATTGGTTTGACCAGATGTGTTATATACGTAGCCTCACAAAAACCTGGCCCTGCCACCTTGGACTTTTAATATGCAGATGCAGAGCGCCATGATGTTTTGAACACATAGTATTATCTGCAGGTGGCCATGACACTTGGTACACCTGGTGAGGAGAAGAGGGAAGGAATCACCATGTTGGCCATGTTGGGTAGACCCAGTTTCTACTCGCCCGCATTTGCGTATTAAAGCTTGCCAGCCTGGCTCTTCAAGCTACCTTTCTGTTAGAAAAGAAATGGTTTGGAGGTTGCTTTTATTGAAAGAAAAACCCTTACTTTGAAGTCCTTTTACCCTCTCTATCTGCCTAAAAATTATTTCTTAATAACTGCTGTATTAGGAAGATCGCCTGAGCCTGGGGAGGTAGAGGCTGTGGTGAGCTGTGATCACACCGCTGCACTCTAGCCTGGGCGACAGAGCAAGACCCTGTCTCAAAAAGATATGCAGCAGCTGGACCATACTAGAAATCAGTATTTCTGTTGCTGTTTTAATAGTTCAGAGATTCATTCATGCATTGACTTATTCACTCAGTCACTACTAAATTTGTAGATAGGAGTTTTTGAGTTCTTGCTCCCTGTTAGACATGGGGGTTATCCCCCAAAGGCTCATATATAATGAGAAAAGCAATTCCCTTCTCTTGGTCTAGTGGCTCAGTAATACTTTCTTTATTCTCTATCATGTATTTTTGTTTCCCCAGTCTGCTCATCTGACATAGATGTTAGGATTATTGAAATGTTTTTGCAATGTTGATGTAATTTATGAGTAAACATTGCTGTATATATTTGAATTTCTGATGAGAAAGACACTATGCACAGAGGAGAGTAATGACCTGGCATAAGAGAACCCATTTACACCAATAGCTACATCTCACTAAATTGGGCCTGTTAGATTAAAGGACTGTTGGTATTCATGACTTTTTTTTTTTTTTTTTTTTAAATGTAGTTTGAAGCTAAACCAACAAAGTGCCACTTATTGGTGGTACTGAGGGAGTTTGCATTTACTGAATAGATAAAATTTGTTCGTGATCTTTTGGCTGATATCACAGTGGAACAGATAGGCTACTTTTCGGATCCTCAAAAGTTGGATATAGCAGGTGTTTTCCAAAATTGATTCCCATTCTTTTAGATGTCCCAAAAATTCAAGAAATTTGCACAATATCCCTATATGAATTAGTAGAAAAGCCAAGTTCACTCTAGCTCTTTCTAAGTAGTAGGAATGAATGGCATATGAATTCTTGAGATGTTTTTATGTTCACGCGCATACATCTCTACTACAGTGTAAGTCAGATGAAATGCATCATTTTTTGTTAAATCATTTTTATGTTACTTTCAAGTTAACTAGTATACATAGAGCAATCTATATGTAAAGAAGTGTCAGTATTTTTCTTCAAGTATTTTGAACTTTAGGAGAGATGATGCTAACGAGGCCAGTCCTTGCTGGAGCTGCCTGTCAGAACAGCAAGGTAGGCGTGGCCTGGGGCAGGGGAGCTCTGTCTGCTCTGTGGACAATCAAGCCAGCGCTTGGACTCTTCCTCCCAGAAAGACATGCGCTTTCTCTCAGGCTGCTGCCAGCTGGTTTTGCTGTATGGTAGTGTTAAGCTTTCCAGATTGAAAACATCTGGCTTTTCATCAGCCGTATAGACTCAGAAAGAGAGCAGTGTTAGCCGAAGTAAATTCAACAAATTCTTATCTGACACATTCGGTTTACCCTAATGTGATAAACTGAGCCAGTCTCTGAGGATGAGTCCTGTTTCCAACTGTGCACCTTTCCCCTCTATCCTTGCCCTGTCCTTAGAGGAATCTTGATGTTAAAATTTGGAAGTATGTCTTTATTGGAGGCGTCAGATGCACTGTTGGTAGTGATTTCTGAAAGTCCAGAGAGTTATTTGCATAAAGGTCAAACACAATGTTTCCTGCAGGAACTTCCTGAATAATGAAGTTTCAGAGCAATCTCATGTCACCAGATGTCAGCAGGTTCCATAAAGATCACTGGCTACCTGTTGCTGTTACAAGCAGGAGACTTCTAGTGTTAACTAATTTCAGAGGAAATAGAGGAAATTTGTAAATATTAAGAGTAGAAAACTGTATGTATCTACTAAACACATACTGAGAAACAATGACAGATTGTGGTGATGTGGTACTTTGGGTCGTATCTGTCTTTTGAAACCATCCTTTATGTTTTCTCACTCATTTCTTCGACAGCACTTTACATGGCTTAGCAGGGAAATTCTGAGACTAAAAATCAATACCATCATCCCTCTGAGTTTTTGCATGTGAATGTTTTTCAGCTTGCAAACTGGTCATTATATAGATACGTATTTTTGAACAGTGATTTACAAATCCAACTTTTGTTAACTGGATCATAGCTTCCCACTGAGTTAAGGCTTCAGAGCTGGCTGATCAGTGTTTATAATTGGTCTGGTGTTGTTATTGGTCTTTGCACTTTAGTTTGAAGTACCTCAAGAAGTTAATGACCTGTAAAAAGAAAATCCACTACAGAATGTTCTCCTTAAAAGATACGGGTATAAGCCATGAGTATTTGTATAGTGTTAGCAATAATGTTGCACAGGTATAGTATGTCAGTTGTATGTGAGCACAACAGTCTATCAAGATGGTAGTAATTAGCCCCATGTTACATTAAGGCTCAGAGAGATAAAGTAGCTCACCTCAGGACACACAGCTAATCATAAATACCTGTGTTTGTTGCTCCCCTGGTGACCAAAAATACTGGGCTTTGCTTCTGTTCCACAAGCACATTGGGTGTTGCTCCAGGGCCTTTGCACTTGCTGTGTCTTCTGTTTGTAGTTCTGTTTTCTCAAGATAGAGAGGTCCTGTTTGTCATTTAGGACTGAACTCCCCTCTCTTTAGAGAGCTCAAGCAGGCCAGCACTTAGACTCCTCCTCCCAGCAAGATACGAGGGCAATTGTTTCCTTCGATTCCCATTGATTTAGATTTTCCACAAATTTGCACAAAACTTTATAAATTAGTAGAAAAGCCAATTTCAGTAGTCCAGCTCTTTCCAAGTTGTAGGAATTAATGGTCTGTGAATTTTTGAGGTTTTTATGTTCACACATTTATGTTTCTACAACAGTATAAGTCAAATGAAGTGGTTAATTTTTCATGTGTTAAATCATTTTTATATTCTTCTCCAGTTATGACCACGCTGTCTCAGCTAAGTGATGTCTCAAACCACTCAAGAGAGACTCTCCTTCCTGTAGTTACCTAGAACCAGCCTCTGTGATCTCTCTGCCTCCATTATTGCTATTCTGTATTAATAAGAAGTTTTATAAAGAGTGTAATTTGGATTGTTTGCAACTCAATGGAAAATGCTTGAAGGGGTCCAGGCACATTGGCTCATGCCTGTAATCCCAACACTTTGGGAGGCCAAGGCAGGCGGATCATGAGGTGAGGAGACCGAGACCATCTTGGCCAACGTGGTGAAACTCTATCTCTACTGAAAAACACAAAATTAGCCAGGTGTGGTGGCTGGTACCTATAATCCCACCTCTCAGGAGGCTGAGGCAGGAGAATCGCTTGAACCTGGGAGGAGGAGGTGGAGGTTGCAGTGAGTCAAGATGGTGCCACTGCACTCCAGCCTGGTGACAGAGTGAGACTTCATCTCAAAAAAAAAAAAATGCTTGAAGGGATGGATAACCCACTCTTCATGATGTGCTTATGTCACATTGCATGCCTGTATCAAAACAGCTCATATACCCCATAAATATATACCCCTACTATGCTCCCACAAAAATTAAAAAATAAAAAAATAAGACATTTTAACCACAGTCCCACCTAAAGCATGCCTGCTACCTGCACATGTGCCCTTTCTCCTCTTTTGCTTTTTCCTAAAGGACATAGTTGAGAAACCTGCTCTATTAAAATATAATGTGGTTCAGTTTGGTGTATATTGTGATTATTTTATTTGCTTTTTACCTTGGACTCAGTCTTCTACTTTCATAAACCTGAATATGCATGTTGTGTAGCTTTGCTGGATTCAAATTGGATAATTTCATTTCAAACAGATACGCCAAGCATGTGGTATTTGGTATGAGTTATGCAAGGAAAGTCAAGTTAGGTTATGAACAACTGAGTTCTAAGTTTCTTTTTAGCGAAGGGACATTTATTTATCTTGGATTGTTACAGTGATTTTCTGGACTATTTTTCTATAATTACCTTGATTAATACTTAAGTGGTATGTTTACATTTTGAGTTGATTTATATGAAGCTTTGCTTTTCTCCACTGAAACACTCAGGTATCTCATATTACCATGATGACAGAAACCATTCTCTGCTCCTTGCTTTCCCAATTGAAGAATGGCAGTTTATCCACGGGTATTTGGAGAAAGAGCAGCATTCACACAGCACAAATATTCCACTGGAGGGCTATCCTTCCAAAGCCCCTTGCTAGTTATAGATACCTCTACTTAGGGCCTCTGTGACCGGCAATAAATTTAAAAATACAGTCTCTAAACTTTGTGCGTGCGTGTGTGTGTGTGAGTGTGCGCGCGCGCGCGCACGCGCGCACACGCTATAAACAAATTCCCTATTTGCTATTTCTGTGTTAGAAGGACAGGGAGAAATATTGACATCTTTTCTGCCTATTTTGGTATTTTCCCTTGTTTCTCTCCCTTCCTCAGTTCCCCTGGGAGGTGAGGCATTTGGGTCAGGGTCAGTGTGTTTGCCTGGTGGTCTGGGTGAACTTGCAGAGGCCATCAGTCATGACTCAGCATCAAGTCCTGACACCGATTCTTGTTTCCTGTCACATCCTAACCAAGACTTTTATCTTCTTGGAACCTCAATTCCATCACTGGTAAGGAAGTTATGATAATATACTGGGTCCTTGTTAAAGTTATGAAAGCATTCTGTTAGGTGACCACTATGCAAATTATGGGAAGTTAAAATTATTATATCCATTATCACCAAATTGTTTTTTCATTCTACCACAGAGCTTGCTTTCTTTCTTGGAGTTGGCAAATGTCTACTCCTTTGTAGGTCCCAAACCCTGTGCCTAAAGGTTTAGTATCTCTGTGACAAATTTAATGGAGGCAGGACCAGTCTGTTCTCCGTTGTGATTGCAGACTTTGAGGTGGATCCAGGAGGTTTACTTTCTTATCCCTGTTTTTCCTTGGGAGAAATTCTTACGCTAAGGGTCAATGTTTGTGAAACATGCTATCCCTCCTGCATTTCTTTTTTGCCTGGGGACATTAAAAGTCATTATCTTGCCTTGAAAAGATTAAAAAAATGTTGGCGCCCCTGTCTTTGTGGTCTGGTGCAAAGTGGTCTGTGGACTGTTGACCAAGCTGACTTGATCCCTGGAATGTCTTGACCTAAATTCATCTATTCTTTTGTTGCTGAAATTTTAGGATTTCTGTTTGCTGAAGTGGGATTTATGAATAAAAGAACCCAACTTTGCTTTAGGTAATTGTGTCAGAGGCAAGTTCATCGGTGTCAGTGTTCATTTTATTAGAGAAGGCTTAGCTTATTCACAATGCATCTTTTATCCCCTTGTCTCTAATAAATGCATGATTTTCAGAGATTTGCAGCCAAAAGTGTGTTATTCCAATTAAGTCACTTTTGTCAAACATAAACCTTTCCTATATATATGTTATTTTTTTACAGCTAAGTTAGTAGAAAATACTTATGCAGATATTGATATGTATATTTTAGGTTATGTTTTCCTACAATAATATGTCTCAGGACAAGTGATAGTAATTTGTGTCAATAACTTTATAAGGCGAGAAGCACTTGAAGAAATTAGAACGGCTGAGGGCCAGAAGTCCTCAGCAGGGAAGAGAAACACAAGTGCAACAGATTAAGGGGAAAGGGCCAAGGAAAGCGAGGACCCCCACTTTCTGGTGTCTCTCTGGTAACTGGAAGGGCGGATATGAGCGGTTCGCAGGCACCAGTCTTTAAAGCGCCTGTGATGTTCTCTTGACTGGCGTGGGCTTCCTGCCCTTTCAAGGGAACTCCTTGATCATTCATTCTACTAAAACGAGGCAGCCCTGGGAAGCGAGTCTTGCGTTCTAATTGCCCAGTGGGTTGAGGTTTGGGGACAATAAGTGGATATCAAGGAAAGGTCAGACTTGAAAGCTGGCAACCCAGTGAGCAGACCAAATCGGAGAGAACGAAGAATGACTTTTTTTCTTCTTCTTCTTAATTACTTTGTCTAAGGTAGAGGGTTTCCTTCTTAAACATTTTGAAATCTGGTTGATGAATACTTGTCAAACTGATTTGGGGGGTATTTGTCAAATCTTTTATCTTATTCCATCAGATCATGAATGAAAATCAAAGCTCTGAAAGAGGTTTGCTCCCAATGGAAAAAAATAATAGCACAGGAGCTGCACAGGGAGACGAGGAGGGGCTGGAAAAGTCATGGGGTCAAAGCGGTTCATAGCACATGGGTTATCTTTTGCTACTATCTTCCACATCTGCTGGGCTATGGTGAAATTTGAAATATTTCATATTTTTTGAATATTATATATCCTTTTGCTCTTTCTTGCCTTCAGCATACCTGTATACGTTAACCTTAAATTGTAAGACCAAGACATTTATAATAAAAGCAAAATAATAGTATAGGTTCCTTCAATGAGAGGGTAAATCATCCCATCCAAACCAACACAAAAACAGACCGCACACCGACAAACACACACACATGTACACCACACCACACACACCCCGACACACACACACACACACACTGGTTTCTCCTAAGGAAGGACTTTAAAGAGAAAAACACTCTTGATTGTGCACAATTACAAATCACTTTCCATTGACAATTTTATAACCAAGGAAAGCCCTGGGAATTCAGTGGCTTTGTCATTTAGGGTTTTACCATTGTCTGACTTTCATCTCCACAGCGCAGCCTTGCTTACTCCTTTGCAAGCTGTCATTTTTGTTTGTTTTTAAGTGTTAGTCATTTTCTGATCTGATTGCACCAGCCTTTCCAAAACCTAAGTCTCTTACCCTAGAAGTCCAGGCCTCTTTCTAATGGTGCTGGAGAGAATGATTGGCAAGCCTGAGATCTAGGAGTGGAGATTATGGGGAATGGTACAGGTGGCAGGAGCTGCCCCAGAGAGAAAGTCAGCACCACTGGGGCCATTATTTTGGTTGGAAATGCGTAAGAAAACCATTCCTCAAAGTGGAAACAATAAACACATTATCTACTTCCACCATCAGCTAATTGAGGTTGTCTCTCAATAAACAAGTAGATTTTCTGCTAACAAGCACATCTGTCTACAACTTTAATCTCCTGTGCTTTTCTGCCCTGTCCCTGTTTTATTTATACTCATTCCAGTTTTTCTTAATAATGTTACATATTAGACTTAAAGTCTCTCCTTTTGTGTCCTCTTGGCTTAAAAGTTGGTGCCTGCCATTTTATTGTAGAACAATTTTTAAAATTGAAATTAAAATTAAATTGATTTAACTCTTCATTTCCTTGGCTCTAATACGTCAAAGAAGGGAGCCCAAATGCGTACAAAACCTAGTAATTTTAGCAGCATGATCATAGCCTCCTTTTTTTATAATGACACCTTATGGTAAAATCATATCAAATTAGAAAGATCACTTTTAGTTGAAAAATATGAAATAAAGTTTTAGAGAAACATATTTGCTAAACTAATTACCTACTAATTTATCTATTTGTGGATTGTTCTCAGTGTGTGAAGAATGCTCAGTGACTGAAGTCACCATTTGAAAATTGTCTTAATTCAGTAAGAAGAGAAGAGATTGTTATGAGTATGATACAGGTAGCTTAGGAACGTAAACACCTGTTCTGTTTAGCAATAAAAGGGGGTTTGAATAAACTGACATGTGGGGATTTAACACTTAAATTGTTCATATAATTTTACTTTAAAATTCTCAGACATCCCATAAAACTGATTGTTTTAAACTCCCTTTCCTATATCCTATAATATTCACTTTGTATTTCCTTCTAATACAAGGGAAAGTAGTGGCTTTATTAGCCTCTTTAAAATCCAGAACATTCATTTATTATAAATTGTCTGATACTTGAATGTCTAAATAAAATATCCCATTGCTTGCCTAAGGAATATTTTTCCCCAGGTGAAAATATATTTTACTTTATGTGACTGTGATGATAAAATTGCTTAGTATACTTTTTGAATCAAAAATTCATGTAGACAATTTAAATGTGGAAGTTTATGATCCAGTCTCTGGGGCCCCTGCATTGGCATATGGAAGCATATCTAAGTTTATTTTTAATTTCCTTTATGGCTGGCAGGGTTTCTTTGGGTTCTGACACAGGCATAAGCACAAACACATACACACACACTAGCAGAAAGCATAAACAGGACTTCCCCAACTTATCCAGACAATTTTCTGAATGAGTTGCAGAACTGAAATTAATATCTATCTTTAGAGTCTTCAAGGACGAAAGCACATCATCTGCCAGCCCTGCTCGATGCTTTGCTCTCCATGAAGTTAATGTGGGTTTTGTGCATATAAAGGCAAATGATTTTTTTACCATGTGCAGTTAAATCCCATAATGGTACATGCTCCGATTTAATTAGTTCTCATAACGGGATGCAGCCAGATTGATATAATTAATAATGATGTTAGTAAAAACTTCCCCATTCTAGATACCAGGAATTCCAGATGTCAAAATAAGCATGTATATCATTTTAAAAATACAATGAATTGGCCTTGAGAAGAAAAAAAAACAATGAATCTTAAATTAATTTTGAAGTGAATTGTATTATAAATAAAATACTTTAACAGATACTGTTTTTCCTGTGATAACTAAAAAGATACTTTCCCATTATCAGTGTCATTCTTTTTTTCCAGTAAAATCATATGTAGAACCATAATATGGAAGAACAATCAAAACAATTTTATTTTACTAGTATAAATTTATTTTAAGGTCAAAGTCACCACATTTGTTTATTCTTAATATCAATCTTTGAGAATGTTGAGGCACCTCTGTAGACTCATAGAATTCTGAGAAATATTGTTTGAAAAATTGTCATCTTCTGCACAGAACCCAAGCTCTTTGATGACTTCCTCACTTCATCCACAACCTAAATTTTTGCCTGATACTGTCCCTTTTATGCCAGCCAGACAGGTGGCCTCACTGTGCTCTAAGTACCAGGGTTTCAGGACTCGACACCCCCAACCTTGAATGCTCGTCCCCTCTTTCTTACACATTTTTCCTGACCTTCAAGGTGTAACACAAGCATTTCTTTTCTGTAGTGAATACAGTTTCATAATATCTCTTGCATTAGGATTGTTGGCTCTGTAAACCACTTACCTGCTTATGTGTGTACATCTTATCTTCCCATCTAGATTGCGAGTGTCTTCCATTAAAGGTAAGGGATAAAAATTTGCACTCTTCTCAAGCTCAACCTAGCACAGTACTCATGCATATAGTTGTTAATTCTCACCAGATGAATTTACAATGTTAGTATTTTTCCAAAAATCTGTTTTGAGCAGCCCCACTAGAATAGGGCACTTAAGTTTGTTTCTAGTTGGCCGCGTGTTTGCTGAAGTACATTTTCCTAATGAAGCATTGTTATGCTTGGTGACATCCCTGACACAGAGGTCTAATGGTCCATCCACCAGCCAGCACATATGGCTTTCATGACCAACCATGTAACATGCTGATATGAGGAAATCATATCAGTTATTGCCTTGGGGGTGCAGCAGTGTCTAGGTACAGCTCCCTTGATGATAGGGACCTAGGGCCTTGGGATTTGACTGCAGAAAAACTCAAAACAGAGATAGGAGATGATAGCTAGAATTCCTGGGTCCACATTCACCAATTAAACTTCATTTGCCTTGGGTGTTTGGCTCGCCCAGGTGCTCTGATGTGGAAATTAAGGGCAGTGGCTGGGTGGCTCATTCAGTAGCAGAGTGTGTAAGCTGGTTTTCTAGAAGCTGGTGATGACCTGCCCTTGGAGAGGCAGTCAAATCAGTGTCTTCCTCTTAGAAAAGTGTGAGTGATGACTGGAGTGTTGGAGCTTTTGACAAACACTTTTCCCAGCTTTGCCATTGTGGTATACAGGTGTGGTATATGTAAAAGTTAGTTTCTTCTATACTTCAGTTTACTCAAGAGGAAAATTATAGCATTCTTCATCTTAACAAGATCCCTATAAAGTTGCATGTATGAAAAACGGACCAAGGGGAGGAAAAAGTTACAATATTTACATTGAGCCTGTGGATACGTATTAAATGTGTTCTCAGATCATTGGATGTTTCTGTATGCACCTTCCAAAGTTCATTCCTGCCCTCAACCCTTGATCCCCATTGACAAACAGAACTGCATTTATTACAACCTGAGCACCACAAATCCTGGTACTGTGGACATGGGTTTGCTTATTGCATGGCCTTGAAATATTATGAGCTGAGGTTTGCCAGTACTCTGTCTGGTTATACAGGATATATAGTTTCTTTCACAGTCAACCAGGAGGCCATGTTGCAAGACTTCGGAGTTTTTAGGAAGGAGGAAGACACAACCCACACCCACACAGAGATTCAGATGTAGTTGTGAAAATAAGACATCCATATGTGCAAAATTAGTGCCTGCAACAGGGCTAGCCGATTCCTGACTAATTAGTCATGTGGTAAACAAAGAAGTGCTTGAATTCAAAACAGGCAGTATCTCTGATGTCTGAAGTGATTTGGAAGATTTCATAAAAGGATTTCCCGATGGAGTAGGATATAAAGTAGTAGCAGAGCTGGTAGTGATGAATATTTACTGTTTCTTATTTGTTTTCTCATTGTTCATATGTAATAATGAATACACTACTCATTACTTCTAATCAGTGAATATTGTTATGTAAATTTCACAGCAATTATCTGTACCTTTTTAGCAGGATATTTTAATTCCCATTTATGTCATTTTGCTTGGGTGGTTTTTTTTTTTTTTTTTTTTGGTCACTAAATGATGAATCTCAGAAGATTTGTAACAGAGCATAAACTGACTTGTGCAGTGAGTTGTGACATGCAGCATGGGGGATCTGAGTCCTTGCTACTCAAAATGTGGTCCATGCACAGCAGTCTCGGCATCACAGACTCTGACACCCCACCCCAGACCTGCTGAATCAGAATTTGCATTTTTAAAAGATCCCTAAATAGCACACGTGCACATTACATGGTAGAAATCACTCGTCTCAGGTATTTGCATTAAGCATTTAGTATTCCATTCTCATCCTGTTATGTTGGAGCTTTTTACAGAATTGTGAAGGTGGGTGTTTAATCTCTATAGATGCAATTTTCTCTGAGCATGGCACATTATTTAGTAGAATGAAGTTTTATAGTACTACGGATGAATGATTCTGACCATAGTTAAAAGTTTGGTGAATACCTAAACTTTTCCCAGGACTTGGAGTTTTTCAAAACTCAGTCATGTTTTGGAAAACACTTATTTTTCCCTTTTATATCTAAGCCCATATGAATTCAATTTTGTGGAAAATTTAAGCCACATGTTTCTGATTCATTTACACTTAACCCTTGGGAAGGTTGTGTTACAACAGCAATTGCCTGTCCAAAAAAATCTCTTTTTAGTAAATCTTTCATAAGTGTAGAGAGATTGGGTAAAAGAGAAATGGGAAGAAGTCACTGAAGAAACCCTGAGAAATTGGGGGTTGGGTTTAGAACTCTGAACTTTTTTTTTTTTTTTTTGAGATGGAGTCTCATCTCTGTCACCCAGGCTGGAATGCAGTGGCTCAGTCTTGGCTCACTGCAACCTCCACCTCCTAGGTTCAAGTGATTCTCCTGCCTCAGCCTCCTGAGTAGCTGGGATTACAGGCATACGCCACCACACCTGGCTTATTTTTATATTTTTAATAGAAACGGGCTTTCACCATGTTGGCCGGGCTGGTCTTGAACTCCTGCCTCAGCCTCCCAAAGTGCTAGGATTACAGGTGTGAGCCACCACGCCCAGCCTGAGGACTCTGTATCTTGATGCAGGACTGTGCAGATTGTATTTGTGAATAACTTCTTTTCTGTACATCTGAGGGAGGACAGGAGGGGTTGGAGGGCCATGTAGTCTCATGTGTTGAAACAGTGGACACACAGTTCCTGCAACATTGTCAAAATCCATATTTTTACTAAACATACATTAATATTTCTTTCCCTTACTTCTACAAGTTAAATTAATATCACTTTGTGGAATTTTTGGTTTTGGGCTCCTGCAGAAATCTTGTCCATATTTAGTCTTAGCCAACCTCTTAGCAATGTTGACAAAAGGTGAGAGGAAAAATTGCTGAACATGATGCTGCAAAAGTCTCAATGTGTGATGAACTGAAAAAGGCAACCTTGATTATCTTTTTTGAGTGTTTCAGTTTGAGCTGATGTATAACCAGGGGATGTAAAAGATCCATTAACCTTCTTTTTGCCTTTCAGTAAAGCTTGAGTTTTAGCTTGTCAGATTATACATTAAATGATTGTATGGATACCGTCTTTTTTTGGTGGATGGATAGCGTGTATTAACGTGTGTTTACATATGAGAATATATGTCATGAATAGTGAGTGAGTGTTTATGGTGGAGGAAAACAATGATCAAATTAATCATGTTTTCTATTTAGACATCTATCCCTAAATTTAGTGAGTTTGTTTAGATAAGACGACCTGGCTCGATTACAGCTCTGAGTAGCCATTGGTAAATGAAAGAGCATTTGAATTCCGCGTCTAGCACATTATTCCAGGGAGCCAGCAAATACATATTCATATGACAGATGCACTAATCAAGGCTGAAGGTCTTACTTAAATATTTTAAAAAGCAACCTTGGCAGTAGAAGGCAAATAGAACTCTAGTCTAGATGGTGTTTTTGCCAGTTTCCCTCTTGCTGTAGACTTTCTCATAATCCTCTTTTGTTGTGACATGGAATGTCTTTAGTCATGCCATGCCCTTTATCTGGAAAGAAGGCTTTTCTCCTCCTCCATCAGCTGCCTCTTTCCTTCTAGGATCAACCCAGTGTCTGTCTGTGGTCCTTCCCTGGGCCGCTCTGTGTAGGGTTGGTGTCTACAATCTGAGCTTCCCACACACTCTATGCTTACCTCTATCCTAATGTTTGTCACAGTGGTGTATAAACAACTGTTTACATGCCAGTCTTCCCCAGGGTAGTCACTGTCTTGTGCTTCTCTGTGTCTACCACCTAACTCGCACTCAGTGAAGTTATTGAATTGATAGACCCATGACTGAAAAAGTATCCTAAGGGCCAGGCATTGTGGCTTACACCTGTAATACCAATACTTTGGGAGACTGAGGTGGGAGGATTGCTTGATACCAGAGTTCTAGACCAGCCTGGGCAGCATAGCAAGACCAGTCTCTACAAGAAATTTTAAAATTAGCTGGGTGTGGTGGTGTGCAACTGCAGTCCCAGCTACTTGGGAGGCTGAGGTAGGAGGATCTCTTGAGCCCAGAGGTTTGAGGCTGCAGTGGGCTACGATGGTACCACTGCACTCCAACATGGGCAACAGAGTGAGTCCCTGTCTTAAAAAATAGCAAAAATAAAAGTATCCTAAATTAGCTCTGAAAAGCTATAAACGTCTAATAATGTCAAACTTGAGTTTGTGGATTGAGTATATGTTGAGGATTCTGTAAGTGAACCTAGTGTTGTCAGTTCATGTCACGCAGAAGCTGAGCCTTGCTTCTCTGGTTACAGTCTGGGTTCCTCTTTGCTGGGCACCCTGGAGATACATCCTGCAGGGCAGGGGAGGCTGTGTAAAAGAAGCTGGTGGCCCACTGTGGTCATCTTTCTTAGAGAACCCCAGGCAGAGGTATCCAGGGAGCCTTCATTCAGTTGTCGGAACTTAATGCCATAATGCCTTAACTGTGGTTTCCACGAGTCTATACGTGCCATCCTTCACTCTGTTCTTTAGGTTGTTGAAACTATATCCCAGTTTTAAAGACTTTCACAGATGACATCTTCATCGTTTCCTTCTCTAACCTGTTCCATTGTGTGTTTAATAAGTCTTTCTGTCAGAAAGGTATTCTTTTTCTCTCGTCTAAATCCCCACATGCCCATTTTTCTCTATTTGGTCCCTAGTAGTGAGGAGGAACAGCTGACCACCTCAAAGTTTTCTTCTCTGTCCATCCCCTGGCTCATGTATCATCCCCTTAGGGTTTTCAAGTTTCTCATTATATTTGTCAGTAAAACTAAGGTATGAACTTTCAACTCCAAGTTTATCACCAGAATATCCAGCTTCTTTTGTCATCTCCTGCTCTCCTGCATGTCTTCTCCCAGGCTATTTTCTGTTTCCTTTTGTCACCATCATGGAATAAGGAACTTATTCGTTCACTGTGCTTTATATTTTATCTTCTTGTGCAATTGTAAGCATCTTGAGAGTGAAAATTCCACAGATCTTTGTGTTGCCTGCAATGCACAGCACATAGAAATTGAATTTCCTAATAGCCGTTCCTGTCTTTGATATACCTAGCCCTAGTTTGTCTGAAATTGATCAAGAAATGTAGCCGGTAAACTTAGTTCCTACTCAAAGGGGAAAGTGTGTACTATATACAGAAGAGGCATTTTACATAGAGAAGCTCAGCACCAAAATCTAATGTGCAAAAGCAAGATGCAGAGCCGAGCAGATTCTGTACTCTACATTTGAGAGCCCTTTATTTGTCAACAAGGCAGCAGATATTTCTAGGTAGTGTTAGTGCAATCCAGTATAGAAAGTGGATTTGTTGGTATTACACATAATTAGGAAACAGGAACATCAATAATTACTGTGAGAGGATTTTGTATGGCATAATTAATGCCCTCAAACTATTTAGAAATTCTTAGATGAAAGAAAATACAGAAGTGGGAATTTTCGTGTTGCAAAGACAAAGGAAAACTGTGTTGGAAATATGTTACCAAACATCATGTTTTATGAGCACAGATTGGCAAAACATCAGGACACAGCTGTTGATTATAGCTGCTCTTTTCAGTAACTACCTCGGAGCCAATGAATCCTGTGCGGGGAGAGCCTGTCAGGATACATCAGAGCGCAGCTCTTCGCCCTCCCGATGACTTACTGAATCACACGCCTGCCCTAGAGAGGCCCACCAGTGTCTTAGGAAGTATTGGCTAAATGGAACCACATAGCAATGTGTGGCCTTGAATATTTAACATCAAAATCATGCTTTGGCAAGACATGTTGGCATCGCTCATCAACAAGCTCTCAGTTCTCTGGATTAAAGGCAAAAAATAAAATACAGAATCAGAAAGTCATTTTAAAATTAGTGTTTACTGTGACATGTTCTATACTAAGATAATTTTGCAGAAAAACTGCCATTTTAAATCAAAGTATGCAGCAAGGGAGTGATCTACTAGGCTTTCATATCAAATATAAAACTACCACTAAATAACTTTCTGAAACTTCATGTGTAGTTTATCATATATTATTAACATTTCTGTTGGAGGAGGTATTTTTCATAAAATATTTAAGCTTCACATCTCAGAACACTATTTCAGCAACAGATACCAAAGCTATAAAATGAATGTTACAGTTCTATCAAATATTCAGCCTTTTCATTAAGGAAAAAAAAAAAAACCGTATCAAGCCATTACTAGTGACACGACCTTTGCTCAAAAAAACCCATGTTTCAACATAACACTCTTGCACCCCTGGGAACATGAAGGCCAGAGGTCATCCTTCGTTTTGTTCATGGTAGTACATGATTTGGGGACATAGGGTCAGTGGATATTTCAGTTAGTATCAAGAGGTAATTATTGTATCAAAGGACACAATTAAGGAGCTATCAAAATAATTAAATTAGAAAACAAATTACAAATTACATCTTATAAAATGACCTTCCATTCCTAGAGTAGAGACATGTTGAAGCATAAGCAAGTTGTTCTGCCTGAAGTTGGTAGAGTAAGCTTAGCATATATCAAAGAAGAAACTACGCTTAAGCAAAACATTTTTCTATTTTATTCGGTTCTGCTTTTCATATGCTTTCTCATTGTTTTTTTCATTTCAGGTGTTCTTCCTTACATATACCTAAATATTACCTTTTGCCATTTTCTACTGCTAACCACGGAAGTAACTTCAGGACTTGAGGGTTCTTGGGGCTTTTGGGGTTTTTTTTATGTTTCATATTTCTTCAGAGAAGGAAAACGTCTTGTCATTTGTGGAGCACCTTTTCATGAAAACCACGCAGTGCTGTTCCTAGTGTAGACCGTTAAAGTGAAAAAGCATTACTGGCAGGCTAATTGTGCATGGCGTAGCTTGCAGTCTAGCACAGTAACCCATCACACAACAAAATGCACGTGCTGGCCAGACTTGTGCAACGATGGTTGGTGTTCACAGTGACCCTGAGGTGGTTCTGTGTAATTTTGAGCTAAGGATACTTTATTATAGTCAAACATTTTGGAGGTAAGGTCTATATGAATACTTATTAGTGAAAAACATATAATTGGTCATTGTGGATAATTGGGAGATTTCCTTGACAGGTTATTGCCTCAGACACACAGACCCAGGCCCATAAGCAGCAGATTTAGACAGCAGAAAATCCAAGCCCGACGCTGCAGCAGGTGTAAATCTTTAGTGGTACAGCAGGTTTACATCATTACTGCCCAGACTAATTGGTCATGCGTCTTTAATTTGTTCTCACAAATCACTCCCTTCACTAGTGTGATAGTTTTGTTTTGCAAATAGTGACTCCAACAGAGTGTATAGATTCAGATAGAATATTCGGAATGTTGATGCTGAATCGTGCCAGCCACCTTTCCTTAAGGAGGAATGGAGGAAAAAACACACCTTACAACAATCTTTAAGGTTCACATTTGGTTGGTGTTCTTAAAAAAGAAGGATTTAAGGAGAATTACAGGTTGGCTATTGTGTGTGTGGTGGGGGTGCTTGCTTGGTGTTTTGTGAGTGTACACTCATCCTAGAGGAAGGAAGGGGCCTCGGGCAGTCTCAGCCAGGGTACATGGATGTAGAGTCCTTTCTGAGCTCTTGTTTGTTTGTTTGTTTGTTTTTGTTTAGACAGGATCTTACTCTGTTACCCAGGCTGGAGTGAAGCGGCATGGCCATAGTTCACTGTAGGCTCAAACTCCTGGACTCAAGCAATTGCGCTCCACCACCTTAGCCTCCTGAGTAGTTGGGACTATAGGCGCACCACCATCCCCTGGCTAATTAAAAAGTACATATTTTTTGTAGAGACATGATCTCACTGTGTTACCCAGGCTAGTCTTGAGCTCCTGGTCTCAAGCAGTCTTCTTACCTTGGCTTCCCATAGAGCTCGGATTACAAGTGTGAGCCACGTCGCCCAGGCCTCAGGTTTTTTTTGTTTTGTTTTTCTGAGTTGGAGTTTCACTCTTGTTGCCCAGGCTGGAGTGCAATGGCACAATCTTGGCTCACCGCAACCTCCGCCTCCCGGGTTCAAGCAGTTCTCCTGCCTCAGCCACCCGAGTAGCTGGGATTACAGGCATGTGCCACCATGCCTGGCTAATTTTGAATTTTTAATAGAGACGGGGTTTCTCCATGTTGGCCAGGCTGGTCTCAAACTCCCAACCTCAGGTGATCCACCCACCTCAGCCTCCCAAAGTGCTGGGATTACAGGCGTGAGCCACCGCGTCTGGCCAAAGGCCTGAGCTCTTTTTAATGCAAGTGAGATTTCTGGTGTTTGCTTATGTCAGGGTCAAATGGAATTTTGCCTTCAGACTCAGGGAAAGAATTAACATCCATCAAGACTTAAGAAAGCACAGTCCATGCTTTGGAACACACCAAGCTCTATTGCTAAATTTAATTTTGTTTTCTAATTAATTTTTTTTCCAATAGAACAACTTTTTCAAAGCTTCATGTTTTATCAGCAATAAAGTACTTCATATCTGTAAGTCCAGCTCAGTGGATTTGAGGGAAGCTTTAGGGAAAGAAACAAGTGACTGATTTTAAAAACAGAATAGTGATAGCATTAACTGATAAAGGGATAATAGAAATAGAGGAAGGTTAGAGAGAAAGATAGTTCTTTCTTGTATATATATATTTCCAAATGCTGTCAGCATATTCAGGTGAAACACTCACCAGGCAATTAGAATAATGGATGTGTTTTTTAGATGAGGTAGATTTCACTGCATGAAAATGACGATTGATATAGGATATACCAGCCGATGAATGAGAATGGACCAAACAAAGGGATGTATAAGATGAGCAGTAATTTGGGTAACTCCTCAACAAATATGGAAAATTAACGTTTTAGTCAACAGAGGAGAGCCAGCAGGGTTAAGTTTTGCAAGAAATATGAAAACCAAAAACAGGCCACTCTGTTAAGCTGTTAGAACATCATTTGAGAATGCAGTGAGAGCTTAAGGCCAAATTGTTAGGTGTCGAGAAGGCAGAGAGGGTTGGAACTGGCTCTGTACATTAGCCTTGTGCAAGAACAAAGTGGTTTTTCCTCTTGGGGCACGAGGAGGTTTGTCTCCCAATGGCGCCTTGCAAAATGCTAGACATTAAGGAAAATTCCAGTAAACACATGGTTCTGGCTCTTAAAATTCCGAAGTTTCCTGATTTTAATATAAGAGTGTTCTGGCATGCTAGAGATAGTGATGGCGGGCCACAGTAAAAATTTTAATCTCCGCATTCAAAAGGGAAGTGAAGAAGCTGACCAGCTCAGCAAACACTACTGAAGGGACGGATGTGAGGCTCCACGTAAGTTAAAATTGAGATCAGTTCAGCTCAGAAAAGAGAAAACTGGGTGAAACCTGGTTCATATTCTCAGAGATGCAGAGGGTTTTATAAGGATGAGTCTGACAAGTTTTCCCCGTTTCTCTAGAGACCCAAATAAAGAGAAATGAGTTGAAATTAAAGGAAGCTTTTTTTTTTTTTTTTGGTCTGTATCTTAGAAGATAATGAAATGTTAGGGTGGTCCTCTAACAGGGGCCACAAAGCGTCTTTAAGAGAAAAAAAAGGAGAGTCTAGTATCCATGTTAAATTATCTTACATGCAGTTGGCTGAAGTGACGGGTCAAGGCCAGATGATTTCTTGAGAACCTTTTCAGTAAATGACTTGATTACTATCATGAATACATTTAGTCAGTGCGCTTCAGACAAGCAAACATGCTATTGCTTGTTTCCGCTAATCCCCAAAAATGACTGAAAATCATTGTGTGTGTGTGTGTGTGTGTGTGTGTGTGTGTGTGTGTGTGTGTGTGTTTGTGTCCAGGAAACTACAAGTAGTACGTTCTGATTTTTGAAAAAAGGACAACTTTACATACAATTCAGTTTTAGATTGTTTCTGCACAGGAAAACTGCGTGTCATCTTCTGCTGTAACTGTAAAATACATTCGCAAAAGTTGCCACTGGAATTTGCTTAAATGTTTCTCAAAGCAGAAAAAGAAATGACTGGTCTCTGGTTCATTTAGACCCCTACTTGTGATCACAATTCTGTTGTCTTACATTGTCATATTCTGCTGAGAATAGTTCAACAAATACTACTCTTCATTGAAAGCTTTAGAATTTTCCTTTCTGGAATATTTAGAGATGCGACAAAATGTATTTGTTATAAATATGTTCTTATCAAATGACCTGAAATTTGCCATTTTTGATTAATTCCTGGAGATTACAAGAATGATGAGGGCAGTTGCATTCAGAAGTTGCACACAGTTGCCCTTTGCAGAAGTAGGTGCGCATGCTTCAGTGTATTTAATGATGTTAACAGTTCATTGATTAACGTTCACCTTGGAAATAAACAGAAACTTTCCTATTCATCTTTCAAAGTTGATGCAAAAACAGAAGAAGGTTTTTTTTAATGGCCTTTTCTTCGTTAGTTAGTGGCTCTTTGTTTTGAATTCCCATAGTAGCTGTTTATTTTTCTGCTTTGCGCAATGTCTGTATTAGTGATTTACTACTCGCTGTCTTTCACAAGACCTATGAGTGTGGTGTTTTAATTAACCATATTTTGTGCATGTTTACTTTTGACATATTAAGAAAATAATAACAATTGCTTAAACTAACAAATGGAATATTAATCCAGTTTAGTTACTTTACTCCTTGTTACCTCATTCCCTCAGGTGTTTATTGTTCTTGTAGCCATTTGATGTGAATAACAAGAATTCATTATTTCAGTGTATTAATGTTACTCATTGGACTCCTTCCTTCCTCCAGTAGATCCTTGCTGCAAAACATCCTGGATTCTCATGTGAGCAGATCACATCTCTCTGACAGAAGGGTTTGCAAACTATGCCCACAGACCAGATCCTCAGGGCTATTTGTTTATGCATTGCCTGTGGCGACTTTTGCAGTATGATGGCAGAGTTGAGTAGTTGCAACAGACTGGCCCACAAGGCCAAAAATATTTATTATTAGGGCCTTTATAGAAGTAGTTTGCTAGTTGTTCCCAGTTCCGCTGTAAAGGATTTTGTCCCTGTGTCTTTCTAGTGTGATCTCCACTCTTTTCTAACTCTTTTTCCGTGGTTGAGTATTCTGTGTTCCAGCCAAAGCGACATTCCTTTCTATTTAACTACAGCATCTTGCCTACGCTATCTTTTCATCTCATGCCCTTTCTTCATCTTTTCAAATTCTGCTTCTCTTTTAAGAACCAGCATATATGCTGTCTCACCCAAGAAGCCGTATCTGGTTCCTCCAGCATGGATGGCTCTAATCTTAGTCTAATTGTTTTCTCCCACGTCTTGTGGGTGTTTCCTCTCCCAGGCTGTGGAGTGGCCAGGAACATAAGCCTCCTCCCCAAGACTTAACTTCCTGGGTGGAGACTCAACTCCCTCCCCGGAGTGGTGGCCACTCTAAGGCCTGCCAAGGATATTGGACTTAAATGCCATTGTCTTTCGTATAGTGGTGACAAGTCATTTGTTTCTGAAGTCAAAAATAATTACCTAGTGTAATTAGGTAATCACTTTTTATGTAATTATGTAATATAATGTAATAATCTACCTATGTGTGTAGAGCATTCACTCAGAACCCTACTTGCTGATTTTTGAACTATGCCCAACCCTGAAATGATGTGGTGTCAGATTCCTGTGTGGTGGTGGCATCTATCTGGGCAGCTCCTCCAGGAGTTGAGGGAATGGGTCTGAATTCTCACAGTCCTGTTGGAAGTGTGTGGCCAGGCTGGTTCCTTTAACTGCCCATTAGAGGACACTTTCCTTCCTTCTGGGGCCCTTCTAGCCTATCATGTCAAATTTTTGTGGAGTTTCCTTACTAGTCATTTCCATTGAGTTCACAAAATCAGAATTCAGGTGAATGTAGCAAGCTTAGCTCAATCAAGTTACACTCTCTTCTTCTCCTTCCCAGCACATAACACAATTCTAGTTGATTTATTATTAGCACAGTTGTTCTGTAAGGACAGGAAACATACGTCTTCTAGTGATCACCTTATGCATAACACATAGCATAGTAGGCACTGCCAAAATGCATATAGTAACATGAGTATGTGGATGTGTATAAGAGACAGGCATAACACATAGCATAGTAGGCACTGCCAAAATGCATATAGTAACATGAGTATGTGTATATACATACTCACATGTGTGTGATGCAGGATTTTTTTAAACTCTTTCACTCAGCTAGATCCAGGTTCTTGTCTCGTGACCAGGAAAAATTAGGTATGTGGACATCGAAGAGTGAGTGGAATAGAATTTATTAAATGAAAAGGAAAGCTCTTAGCAAAAAGAGGGGTCCTGAAAGCAGGTTGCCAGTTGCCCCCCTTCCCAGTTGAATATGAGGGCTTTTGTATATCCAAGCTGATGGCGCTGGGTTCCCTATTTGTAAAAGGTGTGAACTCCTGGTGGCTCCACCCCTTCCCAACAGTGTGCGTATGGTCCCTTAGTCTGTTCTGGACTTGTTCAGGCAAACTCCCTGTGCAGGTTGCCTCGTCTGCACAAAACATGTGGTATAAACACTGGGGGGGTGGGTCAGAGATTCTTCTGGGACCCTCCCCTATCTGCCTAGAAGAGTTCTCTGCCTCCTGCCTCTATCTTAATGTACATATGTGTCATGCATTTGCAACTACAATGATTATATTTCATTCATATTTATATTTCCTGTAGGCATAACACTAATATTACTGACAAAGCTGGTCCCACCAAAATGGGCTCTTTCCCTGTTTGGTGCTTCAAAGCTAGTACACAAAACTGAAAGTGAGTGTCAAGCAGTGCAGGCTTTAATTTGATGGCCATGGAATTGAGCGGGAGCTTGGATCACAGATCAGCTTATCAGCCTATGAGAGCCAGGAAGTCACAGATATAGGGCATCTTTAATGAATGGGTTGGGCATTAAAAGCAAAGGGAGGAATATTCATGTCTTGAAATGAATGACAACCATCTTGGAACCAGAGTTGCCACTTTCCTTTTTGTTCTTTTATGTTTTTTTCCAGTTATTGTCCTAGTGATTATCAACTGTCATGGTGCTGGTGGAAGTGTCATTTAGCATGGAAATTAGATTATAATGAAGTTAGAGGTTCTTCAGAGGTCAAGTGAGCCAGCATCTTTGGATTTCCACCAGTCTTAGCCAGTTTGGTTATGCAGGGGATTTGACTTTAGGCATCCTGTTTCCTAAAGTAAAGCAGGTAGAAATTTAGCTAGGTCATGTAGGCATTACACTGGGTGACAGTGTAATATTTACTGTACACTGTTAAAACAGCTGAATTAATCCATTCTTGACTCTCTTGGCATTGAATTTCAGTTGAGCACTCCCTCCCCACTCACTCTCCTCCCCATTTCATACTAATTCTAACTTGATTCTCTCTCTCTTTTTTTTTTTTTTTTTTTCTTTGACAGGGTCTTACTCTGTTGCCCAGCCTGGAGTGGAGTGGCAGTCTTGGCTCACTGCAGTCTCAGCCTCCTGGGCTCGAGTTATCCTCCCATCTCAGCCTCCCAAGTAGCTGGAACTATAGGTGTGCACCACCATGCCTGGCTAATTTTTAAATTTTTTTTTTGGTAAAGATGAGATCTCACTATATTGCCCAGGCTGGTCTCAAACTTCTGGGCTCAAGCAGTCCCTCAAAGTGCTGGGATTACAGGCATGAGCCACCACACCTGACCTTGAGTCTCTCTCCTAACTATAATACTTCTTCCTAGTTGGCACTAGCCTACAACTTAACCTCATATGGGATGATTAAATCTTCCTCTACATGCTCCCTCAGTTAGACCTAGGTACTAGAAACAGGTTCCAAAGGCACTTCACTCCTTTTGAAATGAGATTGTGGTAAGTTAATGGCAGCACTGTCCTTTAGTCCAGCTGTCAATAACTACATACTGTAAACAGTCAAAGTTTACATGTTGGTAAGAAGTCTGGGGATGTGTGCCATTGTTCTCTTGCTTTATTTTTCCATTGGAAAGCAATTGCTTTGAACACCAAAAAAAAAAAAAAAAAATTATAGAAGATTATACCTTTTAAAGGCAATCTCTGCATCTTGTTTAGTGCAAGAACACAGTCTGTAAAATGTAGTGTGACTTGCACAGCAATTATTCACTGTGTTAGATCTAATTTCAGAATGTTTCAATTGCCCATTATTTTAGCACATTTTTTTTAAATGTAATCAACAGCAGTGTTGAAACTGAAGTTCTCTTGAAGGCTGATGTGTTGGTGCCTACTGATTGTACAAAGCTGTATACTGTCTCTTGAGTATAAGTGCTTAGAGAACATTGAGATCAATCTGCTTCATTAACTGAAGCCTTATTAGTTCTGCAGGAGTGTGCAATGTGCTCAATACAGTGAATCATCCAAATAACCAAAACTTACTACTTTTAAGAATCAAAGTTTTTCCCTATATTATATTTAGGATTTAATGATTTCCTGCCTTCTTAACAGCGCATTCAAATGATAACTGAACCTTACGTTATGGTTCTAGGCCATCTATTTGCATTGTTGCATTGATTATTTTGTTGAGTTAATAAGACATAAGGAACTGATTGCCCCTATATTAAATAACTCCAAAATGTTGAAATACTTTAGTCTCTTTTGATAATATTCTATCTACTTTCTCTCTAGTCCTCTATGATTTTTCAGTTCTACCAATGCACCCTTGATGCTATTAACATGTTTATTTTAAACACAAGTTCCTAAGATAACTGCCCTCCTCATAGAGTCCACTCCTCATATCAAAGCAGATTTGTGCAGCAATGAAAAGTATGCACTCTATTTAATTCCAGCTCTGCTTCCTACTAGCTGTTTATCTTGGGCAAGTTACTTAAGCTTTCAATTTCTCTCTCTTAATCTCATCTATAAAATGGGCATAATAGTACTCACCTACTAGAATTGTTGTAAGGCCCAAGTGCCTAGAACAGAGCCTCGTATATAGAAAGTGCTAAATAGCTACATTAGCTTTGTTTGTTGTAGATACACTAATGGATAAGGATCTTGTTGAAACTGTCTTTCAGTTCAGAGAACTTCTGATTTTGACCAGCCATATTCCAGCTTTCAGGACTGACTGGTTACCTAGATGTAAGAAGTTGGAACATTTGCTATTCAGATTATCCTATCTCCCGCAATTTTCTGATTACCTCATCACTTCCTGGGAGTTACAGGGATGTGAAATGAATAAACTTAGCCTTCATTCTACCTATGTGACTTAATGGGTAGTTATTCTAGGGCAGAGTGAGTTATTTGCACATCCGCCTGAGTGCACACACTATTGACTGTTGTGAATAACCACCATAAACCACAGCGTTCAGTGCTTTCCCTGCTTACACCAACTCATCTACTACTCAACAGCCCATGAGTAGCTGTAGAAGCTAAAAAGAACACGTATAACCTCCTCCAGGTGTTCAGCAAATCAGTGACAATGCAGAATCTAAAATCTAGGTCTTTCCAAAACTTCAGAATGAACTAGATTCTTGCCTCCCCTCCTCTTAAAAGACCATGCAACTGTTTGTACAGCACCTCTCACTGCAGTTCTAGTTGAAAGGAATTGTTTATTACCAGTGAACACATTTCATAGTTGAATCTCTGTGGTTGTTTGGTTCTATAACTTCTTGTTTCTTTTTCAAGATTTGAGAATGCAAAATGCTGCAATTCAGTCTTCATCCTTGGAAATATCTGATGGAAAGATATGGCCAGCATCAATGTCTTCAAATTCTCACTTGTCCCAAAGCCTTTCAACCTCACTGCTCTTACCCATCTTTGATGGGTTCAAGGGCTATGTCTGTCCACTATGGAAGCCACAGCCACATTTGGCTCTTTACCTTTCAATTAATTAAAATTAAATAAATTTAAGAATTCATTCCTTTGTTGAATTAGTCACACATCAAGTGCTTAATAGCCACTTGTAGCTAGTGGCAACCATAGTAACTAGTGATGTGGAACACCTCCGTCATGGCAGACAGTTGTGTTGGACAGCGTTCTAGGAGGATCATCACAGAGGCAGTTGCCACATACACACTCTTTCTCATTAGCTAGGGCTTGGGACCCGGTTTCTTACAGGTGGGCTGGAAATCTTCCTCTTGCCTTTCGGAATGAAGCTGCACTAACCGAGTCAGGCCCGGGCAGCAATTGCTTCTTTAGGTCTCCATGGGTACCACCCTGTGTCTTGCTTAGCTTTCACCCTGGCCTTAACCACGTGGGTAACATGAAATGGAAAAGAATCATGAATCAAACACACAGAAGCTATCCAAGAAAACCACAGGAGTGGAGATGCCAAAGAGACAAGAAATGGAGAGAGATGACTTCAGAAGATTCTAGGTTCTTTAGTACCTCCCATAAAAGTTGTCTCCTACCTCATGGGTCTTGATGACTCTAATTTGTCTTTTCTCTCTCTCTCTCTCTTTTGTGTTTTTTTGTTTGTTTGTTTTTTATTTGGAGAGATGAAGTCTTGCTTCATTGTCCAGGCTGGTTTCAAACTCTGGGCTTCAAGAGATCCTCCTGCCTCAGCCTCCCAAAGTGCTGGGATTACAGGCATGAGTTACCTTGCATTGTCAGGCTTTGAAATTGTCTGAGTAGGCTGACATCAGCAATGTTTAAAGAGAATGAGGTAGAAGGAGTAGAAAATGTTTGAGTATGTTGGAAATATAAATGGTTTTATTTCATAGTCTGTTTCACTTTTGTATTTATGTACATTTATACCGGTTGCTACATTAAATGTCACTTTTATTGTAGGTTGTGGTCAAAGTTTGAAAAATACTGGGTTAGAATTGTAGTTAACACAATAAACAGAATTCTTTTTCTAATTTCCTAACATCTCTTTCCATAACAGTGTTATACTTGCTTTATCATATGTTTTATGTCACCCTTTTATGTGTATCAGAACCATGAAAAACAAGTGCTTCATTTGGGTGTGTGTCATTAGGAATAGGGAACCCTCTGTGGGAAGCAGACAATGGTTTCAGATTTTAAATATGAGTCACAAGTTTTGTAGAAGAATCACACACAAAACAGTTTTATTGTGAAATTTGTAGATTTGGGAATAGGGAATCCTTTCTGGTTAGTTTTATGGGGAAAATTATTGTACATGGACTCATAATGATCTGTGTTAGGAGGTGCAGACAGAGAATATAAATACTTGTAAAAGAAGAAAAAATGGGAGAAAAAGGTACACATGGCTGGAGAGTGCAGATCAGAGGTCCTTATTTATTCGAGTTCATGGGGCGTTTACTCGTCTGACACTGGCATCAGGGCTAAGGAAACAAAGATGAGTATGACTGGCTCCCTGCCCTCAAAATCTGACTTCTTAATTCCGGAGAGAGGCAAGTCCAGTAAACAAACAGCTACAACGCAGCATGAATCTAAGACAGCTGAGCACAGAGGGCACTCAGATGTGTGGATGCATCTGACTCAGCCAGCAGAAGGATATTTTCATCCTTGGAAACTTGCCTTGTCCAAGCCAGGATCTTCTGCCTCTGCATCACCCTTGTCTTCCCTACCAACCTTGCAAATCTCTGACCTTGATAATGCGTGTTCTTTTGTACGTTTGCTGAGATCAATGTACAACTATTCTCAGGGTTTTTAAGCAACTATAAAATGAGGTTTTTATAATTGAGTTTGAATCTTCTCATACAGTAATCATGTTCATGATTCAGCCTAGGTTTTTACATGTTGCATTCCTACTCAAGGGCTGGGTTTTTGTTTTTTTTTTTTCCCTCCTTTTTTCCACTGAAAGAATGCCAACAGGAATAAATTGAGTGGGATGAGCCCTCATAGTTACCTTTTATCTTCACTTGGGTATTTATAGTAAGATGAAATGTGCAGAAGTTGTTCTTTCCTTTCATATAAACCAAAGATACAAGGAATTTACTAAGTGTCTGGGCAGTGATTTGGTCTAATGAGAACAGCATGGAAGCTGCAGGGGCCTGGGTGACCTCTGGGAGGCTGCTCCTCAAAGTGGGGCCGGCCAGTGCCAGCAGCCGCACTGCCAGTGAGGGCTTGACTTGGGGGTACAACGAGGAACTTTCTCATGCAAGTGAAATGGTGACTCTTGTTCATCGCTTCTGAGTTTTCTTGTGGGAGCGTTTGCAAACAAACCCTTTCCTTTTAAGTTCTTGCCTCCTGTTGACCATTTTATTCCAACTAAAAAAACTTAAAAATTATACCTATAGTTTGACCATGAGCAGTCTGTTATATGAGCATTAGAGTATCGGAAATTGTGATGTTCAGCAAAATCTAGAACACATGGCTGCTTTATAAAAATATGAGATTCATGGCCAGGCATGGTGACTCACACCTATAATTCTAGCACTTTGAGAGGCCAAGGAAGGAGGATCACTGGAGCCTTGGAGTCTGAGACCTGCTTGGACAACATAACAAGACCTCCATCTCTAAAAATATGAAAAAATTAGTGGCGTATACCTGTAATCCGAGCTACTTGGGAGGCCGAGGCAGGAAGATTGCTTGAGTGCAGGAGTTGGAGGTTACCGTGAGCTATTATTGCACCACTGCACTCCACCCTGGGTGACAGTGAGATTCTGTCTCTAAAAACAATAATAATCAGAAAAATGTGAGAATCAGTCATCCAATGTAATACTTATCTGTTGCCTTGAGGTCACGTGCCTTGCATAGGCTTCCCACTTCCTGCTGAAAGTACTATCTTAAAATTATCAGAGTGGGAGCAGCCTCCAGATCAGGTGGGAGCTGTGGCCCCTCGGACTTTGCTAAATAGCTGTGTTTGTTGTACTGCTTTTGTAAGTCGACTCAAGCCACAGGATGTACATTGTGAGTGAACCGTATTGCCTCTGCCTCCTGCCTCTGAGTACAGTGGTCCCAGCATTAGATGCTCCATTCACAGAGCAGCTGCATGACCCCCATGGTCAGCACTGCTCCACTGTGCTCCTTTCATTGATCCTGTTGTTGCTGCCACGAGAGCAAAATAGAATTCATGTAAATATATATACTACACAAACACACGCACACACACACACATTTTTAGAGGACTTGTGGTTTCTGAAGATGACAAAAGGAAAAAAAAAAAAACTGTGAAAAGCAAAAATATCCAAAGGTTCATCTTCTGCCCTGACCCATCACCCGTCTTCAGAGGTACCCAGTACCTCCAATTCCCAAGCCTTTCTGGGGTTCTGCTGAGCCAACACTTAGCTGTTTACTGTATCCCTTCATGTAAGCTTAGGGTTCTACATTTTCCATTATGCTCAGCCCCATCCATTAGCCTTACAGCTCCTAAAATGTTATCTTTCATTTGCTATAGTCTCCTCTATTGTTATTCTTGTTATCTGAGTGATTTAAAGACTTTTCGTATGTTCACTGGCATTTTGGTAGGGTTTTAGAAGAGTGTCGAGGCTGCATAGATATGTTTGATCTGTCTTGTTTATTTGGACATCTCAGCAGCCTCTTTTTAAAGAATAATCAGTCCCTGGTCCAGAGACCCCTGGGACCACTTGGTACTTCTTAAACTTGCCTTCCATTCACATGGGCTGATCACTTAACCTGACTTCTATTCCTCACTCCAAACCCAGCCCAAATTTAGGGAACCTATGGAAATGCATCTGGCCTGGTCCCTACCATTTCCTTAAGAAATGATCACTCTCTCCTATTATTTTCCCCAAAAACATACGTTAACTTTATCACTTAATGTCTTGTCTATTATTGTTACCTGACCGTTGAGTATAGGAACCATTGTCACACCTCTGTATTCTCAACAATTTACATAATGCCTGCATTTAATGGGTGCTTAGTAAATAACAATAGTAATTGTCACTACAAATTACAAAAATATGTTTATAGTAGTTCTAAGTCTCAATCAGTCTTCCCAAATTAACCGGGAGAGAAACATGCTCAGGCACAACCCATGAGTTTCAACACCTGGAGGTAGTTACTACATTGGCAGAATAGTTTTGCAGGGGAGGGGAAGGGATGGATGCAAAGAAATAAATCTCTCTTTCTCTCTCTCCCTCTCTCCCTGTCTCCCTCTCTCCCTCTCTCTCTCTCTGTCTCTGTCTCAAAAGATGAGAGGTGGTATGTGAAAGATGAGGGCATTGTCTGGGGAGAAACAAAATCTTCTGTGAATGCACTTTAGTCTTCTACAGGGCAAGTATGACCTAGATATTCAACAATTGGAATTACTTTTAACTGCTCACCTTGTTCCTTTTAACTGCTACTGTTGTTCCTTGTTGATGAGGAAAATCAGGTGATGCTTATCTTAAAGATAAGGTGTTTGTATCCTCCCCTGAAGCCTCAGGATCCAAGCAGGCTTCATTCCAGGCATCCTTAAGTGAGTCTGTTGCCAGGAAAGCTGCAGTGTGGGGGTTCACCATGACTACTTATATTGCAGCATTGCTTTTCATTCAAACTCATGGATGCAGGAGAGGGTCTCACTTGTATTTGCCCAACATGTATTATTAGTAGTAGTATTGTTTTACATTTCTGCAGTTTTTTTCATGGAAGCCTCACATTCTACTTTCCCATCTCACAGGCCGTCCTCACCACGATACACATGATCATTTAGTGGCAAAGTCTGTTCGTCAGAAAACTCTTAATTGCTTTATGTGTGAGAACATTAAACTGCAATAAATTTATGGATGCAGCTGCTCCATTACTGGAGAACAAGTTTTATCTCCTAATAAATTGATGTTTCTTTTTAGTGTCAACTAAAACCGAAATTTACACCCAAGGAATTGAACCTTAACATTAAATAATTACTTCAATGCCACCAGTGGTAAGAAAGGGTCCTCACTTCCCAATTCTAAAAAGGCTGGAGTGAGGGAAATGGTTTTTCCCTCTGTTAATTGTTTCTTGAAAGCCTAATTGCACAAGGGCTTTAATTGAAATAAGCATAGGAGCTATGCCCTTTTAAAGAAGATACTGTAAATAGTGTCATCATTTGGTATGAGTTACACCATAAGGGGAAACACTAAAAGGCTTATTTATGTTGAAGGGTAAGGGGGAAAAAAGAGGTTTGCTTTGGTGGTTTGTCTGCAGTTCCATTTAAGATAATGGAATAGATGCTTAAAATTCTCTGGACTTTGACGAATATTTAATTCATCTTTTCTACAAGACTTTTGAATTAAACTGACTACTGATAAAAGATACAGTGTGTACGATTGAATTATGTAAATTTGGCTTGCTCTGAGGGGATCTGAATTTAAATGACCAAAGGATGGGTTTTTTTGTTGTTGTTGTTTATTATAACTCAATGTACTAATCTAGTAATACTGTACATTAAGGACCTCGGCTGGTCCCATGTGAAATAAGAAGTAGTATCAGGTTTACTTTATATTCATATTATGGATTAAAAGTTTGTTATTATGTGTGTGTGTGTGTGTGTGCACGCACACACATGAGTATGTATGTGTGTGTGTGAGGGAGAGCTCTCCCCTAATTCAAATACAACACAGATTAAAATGGCTCCTGGACAGGTGCAGTATCTCACACCTGTAATTCCAGCACTTTAAGAGACCAAGTTGGGAGGATCACTTGAGGCCTCTCAGGAGGCTGAGGTGGGATTGCCTGATCCCAGGAGTTTAAGGCTGCAGTGAGCTTTGATTGCATCAGTGTACTTCAGCCAGGGTGATAGAGGGAAACTGTTTCAAAAAAAAAGTTTTCTCCAAATTTCTATGAATCAGGAAGACTTTAGCAGTTGAGTGTTAGAATATTAGCCAAGCTGAAGTAGCCCTGGGCAGGGACCTACACCTCTGCATTGCTCCAAGTCAGCCATCTGCCTAGTTTATTAGCTTTGTCATGTCGCTGGGTCTCTCTGGACCTCAGTTTCCTCATCAGTAAAGTGAAAAGGTTGGTCCTGATAATCACAAAGCTATCTTATCATCAGAATGCTCTTTAATTCTGTCACTCATTCCACAACATGTAATTAACACCTACATCTTACTTTTCTCTGCCTTTAACCTTCCACTCAGTGCTGTGTATAGCCAGTGTCTGAACGGGAAAACAGGAAAGCAAACAATCCAAGTACAGACTGGATATTGTTCTATGCCAGTTCTATCAATTATCTTGGATATGATTGAATAATCCTTTTGAAAAAAACGTAAAGTATCAGATGCCATTAATAGAGATCAGCACACACTGAGGTACTTAATGGAGCAATGTGTGACCTCCTGGCTCTAGCATTTTGGAATACGATTCTGTGCCATATAACCACATGTCAGTCAATGACAGACTGCACATATCACAGTGGTTCCATAAGATTATAATACCACATTTGTACTGTACCTTTTCTAATGTACATATATTTAGATACACAAATACTATTGTGTTCCAGTTGCCTGCAGTCTTCAGTGCAGTCACATGCTGTACAGGTTTACAGCCTAGGAGCAATAGGCTCCACCACACAGCCTCGCTGTGTAGTAGACCACATCATCTGTGTTCATGTGAGTAACTCTATCATATTCACACGACGGTATTGCCTAACAACCCTTTCTCAGAATGGAGCTGCGTTGTAAATGGATGACTGTAGTTCTACGGTTGATGGAATTTTTTTTTTTTTTAAGTCTCTGCTAGCTACAGGGAAATTTTTCCAAAGTAAGAGAAAGATCTTGTGAAAAATCACATAAGAAACACATTGTGTCTCTGGGGTAAAATTAAAGGGTTTAACCAGAAGGCATCCTTATTCCTCTTCAAGAACTCGGATCTAAGTCCTCTGCAGAGCCATTTTAGGTCTTTTAAGAAAAGGCAAAAGTATTATAATATTTAGTTATTAGCATGTTCCTTTGCCAAAGTTCTAAAAAATCCTTAATACTGTATATGTATATTTTGTAGAATCTTGAGGTCTCTTGAATAAGTAACAGAATATATTTAAAGCTGTCTTATGGTACTTGCAATCTACTTTTACTATTAAAATTACTATAAAGATTTAGAGATATTATATCTTTGCCTGTGTGATCCATTGTTGCTATATCATGGAGCCAACTCCTTGGTCAGAAACATAACCTCCAATTATATCATTGCTCCTATGGGAAAATCTGATCCACTTTATGATGTGGTTTCTGAGAACACATTGTGGTGAAAAGGAGAGGATGCCTGTATTTTTTAAAATTGAAGCTTTTCAACCTTTATAACATCAGTTATGACTTGGCAAGATGTGAACAATGTGTCGTTTATGGATTGAATTTGAGTGTGGTCTCACGGTCTTTCCCTCATGCATACAAAATGGATAAAAAAATGTATACATCAAACTGAAGCTTTAATTGGAAAATTTGGAACTGTACATATATACACTCATGTTTTTAGAATAAGGATTTTATTACAATTGTCATTAAAAAAAAAAACTGTCTTCTCTGCAGTGCCAAACATCTTGATCTTCCAAACATCGACTAAAGCCACAGTTACTGATAACAAATCCTGGCTTTTCTCTCAAAACTTCAGAAAGCTTTTGGCTCCTTTTTGTCATTAATCAGACTACATTTCTTGGTGAAATCTTTAAATCTTTAACTTAATAATTACTTCTAAATCCTGGACAGAATCATCGTCCCTAAGTTATAAGGGAAAAAAAAAGAAAAGAAAAGAAAAGAAACTTACAAAGTTTTTGTTTACTCGTTTGGAAAGTATTGGTGTGTATCAAAGATGTCCAATCAGCTTTCTTTGAAAGATCTCTTTCACAATACTATTTACTGGGCCTTAGAAACTGCATTACCTAAATAGTTCATCTGCAAAGAAATCCTGAAGATATGGTGAACTTGCTCAAGAGAAGGATTCAATGTGTACGATTTCTTTTCCTCTTTTCATGAGAAGATCTAGCCAAACTATAGAAGGGACAAAACATGTATTTGAAAATAGGTATTCATCTCACATCAAGGAAGTAGGAAGGTCAAATCTTAGAGATGGACTTGGAGAGGATAATAAGATAACAATACATTAGAGCTGCCATATTTTATTAATTTAAACAAATTTTTAATTTACTTTAGAGTTTTTTGTAACTAGGGAAACCTTAGCACTCATGGAAGTAATTGGATTCACAGCCCCCGAGAAAACTCTTCTTTTCACCAGCAAAGCAGATTCACCTGCTGCAGCCCAAGTATCCCCAAGCCTGAGGCCCAGCAGCAGGGAGCAGCGAGATTCAAGTCTCCCACCTGCTCCCTGCAATGAGTGTTTTGCAGCGGAGTCCTGCATATCCCCTCACACACTGCTCTCAAACCCAGCACATTGTAACATCCCACGACATCCCGACTTCATGAGCAAGCCAGGCTTCTTTTTTGCTTCTCTCTTGCTGTGACTTAACTACTACGGAAAGTAAAAATTGTTATTTTCTGAGAATGTTGTTGATTGGGTTTATCATATATCTGCAGCCCTCTTCTCCATATTCTGTCACTGTGATTTCGTCCACTTCTATGACTTACATTATAGTTGTGTATATGTCGATGACTGCCAAAGCTAAATCTTCAGTTTCACTTCTCTCCTGAGCTGCAGGTATGGATTTCTAATGACCCACTCTATGTCTCTGCCTAGATGTCATTTTTCTTCATTGTATTGAGTATTTATGAAGTGCCTTTTCTGTGTTCAGCACTGGATTAGATGTTTACTTGTATCTCATCTCATATTATTCACATATACTTGAAGCCAATACTATTATTTCTATAAGGAGTATCAGAAGAAATTATTCAAAATAGGACAAGAAACTCTGTGCTTTATATTTCATACTTAACAAATTGGTCATTGTGACCCTCTATGAGTTAAGACCACCTTATTTCCAAAAAATTATTTGAAGCAGCTTCTTAAAATAGCTATTCAAATGAAGTTTACAAGGACACAAAAATGATAAAAAGAACATTACAAAATTGATATGACTACCTAATTGGAATGAATGACTAATTATAATTGTACATCAATTTTATCTCAGAGTTTCCTGGCAGCCAAGGCAAAAAGAACAACATCAACTCCTTAATCTGCAATCAGAGGAAATATATTAGTTCATGTAGAGAATAATTTCACTAGTGCTGAATTCTAGGAGTATTTTTAACATACATACTTGTAATAGAGAAATTGTGAAACAGAATAAGCATTTTCAAACGAAGACTTGTTTGAGATTCATGAATTTTTTTGTGCTCAATTCTTTGATAAATGTGAGATCATCTGTAGCAACACCTTCTCTGGCATTAAACTATACTATATAATTTCACTGTGAAGTCTATATATATTATAGAAGAAAAAATATATAACAAATCAAATAACTTTTTTTTAAATATAGGCTTGCAAAGACACAGAAATGTTCCCATTATGACCATTTGTCATATTGACTTTTGGTCAAAGCTGAAGATATATCATTACATTGTAAAGATGTTTTCCTGGGATTTAAGTTAATAGAATTTAGAAGTATGCAGCTTTACAGGTCAATATGCTTGGTCTTATTACAAATAGTAAAATGTTCATAGAGAATTTTGTGAATACAAGAAGAAAGAGGAGACTACCAGGAAAGGGGGAAGTCTGTTTCAAACCTCTCTCAGGATAGTCACTGGATGATTTCTACCTAAAACTGCAAAATCAGTTTAAGACTCATGTTTTTATCCTATTGTTTATTTAAAAATACTCAAATAGTCATCAATTTTTCTATTGCTGTTTCTAGTAATGCTAATTTTATTAATACATACCATCACCATTTTTAATCAATTATAAGATTCAGCTTTTCACAATTTAAAATCCCTGATATTAAGATACTTTATTATAATCCATGGCATTTTAATTGACAGCATTTTCTGTCTTCTTAGACATTTATAAAATGTGTCATGATCAATGGTTTCTTAAACTCAACAATTAAAAGGGTTATAGTTGTTTACTTCATAAATACTTCCTACAGTTCTGCAGCACAAAATTCAGGCCATATTCATAAAAAAAAAATAACTTGGTTCTGGCAACAGAGGGATAGAGGATTAATTCTTTGAAGGTTCTGACATGTGAAAGAGATTGTGGGATCTCCTTTTATTGGAAAGACAGAATTAACACCTTAAGTGAATCTATGTTGTAATAAACCTTAGGACTTGGAAACAATATTGCAAATATTAAGTATCATATAAATTTAGTATCAGATAAATTTATCTCTATGGAAAACATCTTCAACTTCATTAAATTTCTGCATGGTGCCATTTTACTTTCCTATTTCGTGCACCCCCATACCTTCTCCAAAAGTTCTCTAGACAATGTTGCACTGAGACCACAGAGGTGGCATTTTAATGTCAAAGCAAAATAATGTAGCAGAAACCTATAGAAACAATGTTGTGGTGACAAAATGAAATGTCAGTGGAGGTCTGTTGTAACATAATGTCAAAACAAAATGTCAGCCAAAATCCATGGAGACACTATTATGATATCAAAATGAAACAATATCAGCGCCAGTCTGTAGAGACATTACAGTATGAGAAAAGACAAAACAAAACGGTGTCTGTGGAGGCCTGTGACTTCTGAGGCTTAACGTAGCTTCCTGTCAAACGTGGCTAATAGTTCAGTATGTATTTTCTAAGTCTTTTCTTTTCCAACTCAAGAGAAGAAATCCCAAAGGAGTTCTTTAGTATAAGTGGCTGGGTTAGACAATTGCTGATATTGATATCTAAATCTATGCCTGTGTCCGTATGTATATCAGTGTGTTTGTCAGTATCTCTGTCTATTCATTCTGGGCTTCTAATGCTTCCAAACACATCATTAGTCCCATTTGGTCTTGGCTTAGTTTCCCTACACACCAGTACTTGGATATCAGTCGGAAGTATAAAATACAGGCAAGGCAGTGTTCCAGTCTGCTTGGGAAGGATCATGCTGAGTTTTAACAGATGCTTTGCTCCGTTCTTTTCTCCTCTGTCCTCAGGTAGAAACTGGCACTGCCCCTTCCTTACTGAGCCTTGAGGCACCAGGTGGTTTTGAAATGTGCACCTGAATTCCTATGACCTTTGGCCCTTGTGCTCATGTTCTGGTAGCACCTCGGCTGGGTAATACTGGTACTCTGTTTTCCCAGCCCTTTCATAGAAGCTGAAAGATTAAAGAAAATATTATATTTATATATAAACAGAAAAATATTTTTTAAATCTATAATCATAGTAAGTTGGGATTTTTTTCCCAAACAAAGTTAGTAAAGTATCAAATTAAAGTAGGTATCATTGTGAGACAAATTTTATTATCCGGAGATAAATTTAGACATTGTAAAGGGAAAATTTTACTATATAAATAAACTTATGAAGATCAAAAGATTTTTATCCATATATTAAGCATTTGAGTCTGGAATTAAATATTGATTTGTTTTTGTTTTAGAAATTTGAAAATCCCTGAAATTGAGAGAAAAAAAAAAGTCAAACTAGAGAAAAAAAAGCAAAAACTTCCACAATAGTAAAGATGTATTTTTCTCATTTTAATCAGCTGCAGTATAATTTTAAAATCATGTATTAAGCAACAACACAATAAAGTCTCAATTAGCTAGAAACCAAGCAAACCCACAGTTAGCCAATATGTTTGCAAATTACACTTTTAGAAGCAAGAGGTTGATCCTATAAAAGTGCCGTTATTGGGGCGAGGTGGGGGTCTGTCAGAAAAATAGTGAGAAAGCAAAAGAACTCAACTTCCTCCTTTTTTTCTACAAAGAACTCAACGATCAGTCATGAAAATCTCAAAAGTTTTTTTTTTAAGTTAAATATCCATTATTCCTTCTTTTCAAGATGGACGAGACCTTTATTGCTTTCTAGAAGCATTTTCAAACACAAGGATTGAAACAAACAAAAAAGGCTTTCAGTAAATCTTTGGCTAATCAGCTTACCACTTGGTTCTTCTAAGACTGTGATTTTCAGGAACTTATATCCGGTTCAATTTGCATGTCTTAGCCACAAAACTACAATATCTACCGGTGCGGATGTGCTGAGCCTGAAATTGAATTCTCGAGGCATGCGCTTCCATACTGGTGACAGGAGCACGCAGTGGGAAAAGTGGGAAGCGTTCTTTATCACCAGCATCAGTGGGATACTCTTGAGAGATCAGAATAGGAGCTGGTCACTCTTTAGCAGGAGATTGAAGAGTGAAGACCAGCAAAGATTGAAACGGAGGATTAAAAATTGTATGTCATAGTCACCACATTGACCAGCAGGAGTAAATGTGGGCAAAAACTAAAGCCAAACTGATTTTCATCACATGTCAAAGAAAGGAAAACTAGCTTGAGTATAGCACCAGATCATGTGCTTGGGAGAAAAAGTTTGGAGGACTTGGTTAAATCTTTAAGAGAGTATTTGTATTTGGAGCTTTGTAGATTACAAATTCAATGTTTTAAAAATTTACTCCCTAAGTTAACCATAAATATTGTAAAAAAGTAATACAGAAATTATTCGTAAAGTGTGTTAGGAAGTGGTGGACATAATCCTGTAATTATAACCAATAGCTGTTACCATTTTGGAACATTTACGTCCATGCCTTTCATCTACTTAAAAAAATATATAAGCATCCATACCAGTTTTATTCTTGAAAAGATATTTGAGCTATTTGAAAATAATTGAGAATTAAGAATAACAGAAATTAGAAAGTCTAACATTAGAGAGTAAAGCTATTTCTTCCTCTTTTCCTTTTGGAAATCACTCCAAAACAACAAACAGAATGAGATATAGAAATAGTAACTCTATTTTTGTGAAAATGGGCATAGTTATTATAATATAGAATGACAGAATCACACCGGAATGTCAAGAATCAAGCTTACGCACCCTGCACCAAAGATTGTTAGTTTCTCTTCGGAAGACATGGAATTGCCCTGGAAACGGAGTCCGCATACACTGTCATGAGAATTCCCAACCAAAAAAGTGATGTTCTGCCCAGCCTTCCCGTCCACCACTTCAGAAACCCCCCTGAAGCACACAGTGACTAATCTGCTTTTCAGTGCTTCACTCTTAAATGTGAAAGGGCAGAAAAACATGTGAAACATTTCAGAAAAGGCTTAATTGTGGAAGACAGAGTCCAAAACAACAACATTTGTTTGTTTTTTTTTTTCTTTTTTGAGAACTTGGAGGAAACATAAGAGAAGAGAAAAATATTAAAGAATTATAAACAGTAATTGTGTGAAATAGAAATGATATTAAAACCATCAAAGATGAACAGGAGGCTATGGAAAGGATTATTGACTAAACGTGAAAGAACTCTTAGAAAATAATAAATACAGTATCAGTATTAAGAAACACCATAGAAGGCTTGATAGATGAGGTTGAGAAGTTTCCCATAAAGGAAAACATGAGATGTAGGACAAAGAGCAGCATAGTGAGAAAGAAAGGAAGTCAAAAGTTCATTCTGGGAGGTCCAACGTTTAAAGAAAACAATTTCTAGAAAGAGAGAATAGAGATAATGAGAGATTATTAGAGAAATAACACAAGAATCTTTTCCAGAACTGGAGAACGTAAGAGTCCAGATTAAAGAATCACCTAGTGCTAAGCAAAATGCATTTTTCCAAAAAGGGGGCAGCATTGTGAAGTTTTGGAATACCGGAAAGAGAAGATCCTGTAAAAAAAAAATATATATATATATATACACACACACACACACACACACACACACACACACACACATACACACAGAGTAAAGAGTTGGGAATCAGAATACAATCAGATTTCTTCACATCAACCTTGTAAGCTAGAAGATGGTAGAGCAACACAGTCAAATATTGAAGGGTAATGTTTTATTACCTGAAATTCCATACCTAGCCAAACTGTCAGTGAGTGGTAGAAATATAGAATACATATATTTAAAGGATGCAAACACAAAATATTTTACTTCTAATACCCTTTTAGGCAGCTACAGAATGTGTGGTTTAACAAGCCCCAGGACTTCTGTGGTGCAGAAAACCAGGGAGCAGGCAGCCCATATTGGAGTATGCTGTGGAAGCTTTCGAGGTTAGAGGGCTCCAGGAAAAAAAAAAAAAAAAAATTGGGCTTAATAAGCCATGACAGATGTGTTCTCCTGGAAATCTGAAAAATTAGTTTGAAAAATCATTTTCATATAAATGTTGCTATAATTATATTGGGAAGATGTGAAAGATGGGAATTTGGAGTTAGAATTTGGATTTGAGTTTAGGAGAGCTAATACTTCATCTACCTTCATAGGAAGTCAATAGGTGTGTTTAACAGTAATAAATCAGGAGATACTAATATAAATATATTACTCAGAAATATCTAAATACCAGAGGAATTTGGTTAGACGTGGATTATTATTAAATCGCTAGCTTTTGCTTTGTGTGATAGATTCATATTGACAACTTACATTTTATAATATTGAGCATGGCACTGAAAATCATAACTAAATGAAAGTAAGCAATGAAACCATCACTAGCAACAGTGTATCACAAACCAGGAATTATGATTGATTCATTCTGAGTATCTCAGGTTGAATTAAAAAGAAATATAGAAAACAGCTGAAAGCTTTTAAAAGTCTTTCATGGGATTGGGTGGTCAGAGACAAGATGTGATGAAGGATAAGTTTCTTTTAAGGCTTTTAGCATTTTAAAATATAAACTATACTCTTGTAGTATTACTTTGAAAAAAATGTAATCAACAAAAGAATGTTGCAGGCCATTTCACAATCTATCAGTAACTCCAAAATCTGTCAATAACTCCAGTTTTCAAAATCTATCAGTAACTCCAAACCAATATGGTCAGACTATTTTTGTTTTCCTAATATAATAATTTAACTAAATCCGACATGAGAAGTTAAATTATTAACATTTCTATGTCATTTATTCCCTCTCTCCAGATAAATAATGGCCAAGTTGTAAACAGAAAAAAAGCTCAGAAAATTATTAATGAATAATTATGAAGTTCAAGGGCATAAATAGAAGTCAAAAAATCAATCAAGAAGAATATTTTAATGATCTTTAAAATGTTTAAAAAACAGTAATACAAACTCTTCATTAATGGTTTCTTTTTAGAAAACTGGTTATTAGATGTATGTTTCACTAATTTTATTCTGATTCTCAAAGAAGTTTCAGAGTTAGCCTCTTATGAAACTTACAGGTGATATATCTCCTGTTACATTATTTAATATTCTGAGTCATTTCAAGAAAGCCTGTAGAATTTAGCCATGATTTAGAATTATGACATGATTTAGAATTAAGTACTGCATTGCACTGGAATTTTTTCTTTTAAAAAAAGATAGTTTAGTTTCGTATACTGTTTTGCAATTATGCTGTCATTAAAGACAGAAAGCAAAAACAAAGAAAATGTTCGCCTTGAATTCTTTGTAATCATTTCACGATTAAAGAATTAAAATAATGGTTCTATAATTAGTTTCTATGCCTGCATGATAAAACCTTTCTAATATGAAGGAGAACATGATAATCATTTTATTGTGTCATCAAAACCCATCAGGGTTTTGTAATTTAATTTCCATTGCCTTTTTATTTCAGTTTTTGTTGTTGTTGTTGTTGTTGTTGTTTTGAGACAAAGTCTTGCTCTGTTGCCAGACTGGGGTGCAGTGGCGCAGTCGCAGCTCACTGCAACCTCCGCCTCCAGGGTTCAAGCGATTTTCCTGCCTCAGCCTCCAAAGTAGCTGGAACTACAGGCATGCACCACCACACCCAGCTAATTTTTGTATTTTTGGTAGAGACAGGGTTTCACCATGTTGGCCAGGATGGTCTCGATCTCTTGACCTCGTGATCCACCTGCCTCAACCTCCCAAAGTGCTGGGATTACAGGCGTGAGCCACTGCGCCCAGCCTTTATTTCAAATTTTTATAATCCTGTTTTTCACTCTTTTTAGTTTGTCAAGATTTTTCACCTGTAACATTGAATTTCATTTGTTCTTTAATCAGACACCTAAATGTATATTTTAGTTTGAGGCACAGACTTCAACTGTGGGTCACAACTGGCTAAACTTTGTATCCCCAGTGGTTTTATTGAATGAATAATATAATCCATAAAATTTCTTCAGTTCTCTAACCTGTTAGAATCCCTTACACATCCTTGCCATTTATTAGAGAATTCAAGAAAATCACAATGAAAAGTAAGTGCACTTTGGGCATTAACCATTATAACTGCTTTCTTGCATTGTGTGAAGAAAATTGATGCCTGCCTGCTTGCCTGCCTTCCTTCCTTCCATCCATCCATCTTTCCTTCTTTCCTCCCTCCCTTCCTCCCCGCCCCCACCCCGCTGTCTTTCCTTTCCCTTGTTTCTTTTCTTTGTTTCTTTCTTTTTCTTGGACAGAGTCGCGCTCTTTCACCCAGGCTAGAGTGTAGTGGTGCAGTCATGGCTCACTGCAGCCTCAGACTACTGGGCTCAAGCAGTTCTCCTGCTTCAGCCTTCCAAGTAGCAGGGCCTACACGTACCACCACACCCAGCTAATTTTTTTTTAGAGATGGGGTCTTATGATGTTGTCCAGGCTTGTCTCAAACTACTAGCTAGAGCAATGCTCCCATCTTGGCCACCCAAAGTATTGGGATTACAGGGATAAGCCCACCCACCCAGCCAACATTTTATTTTCTAAAATGCATTTAAATTCATAGGTATACCCTGAAAAATTTTCTTTCATTCATTACTTGCCTAAATCTATGTTAAGATTGCCTGCTAGAGAGTCAAGAGACTTGAGAGGCCCAGACCTCAGCCCGTGCCCTTTGTCCACATACCTCACAGGGTCCTGAGGAAGCCAACCTTTAATGCTCTAACACACACTCTCACAATAGTCACTCTTATTTGAATATGGTTTCTTAAACCAAAATCTTGATAATTAGTTTGACAATGATACTTTCTAAAACCTTGCTAAGCAGTGTTACTTTCGTGCTGAGTTTTCAGCAGATGCCCCATTGGAGGTATGGCTGTGATAGATTCAGCTGTCCTTTTGAGTAGAAACCAGCTTGAATCATTTTTGTGACACTGGGTAAGATCAGCTACCTAGGGCTTTCTTGTGTGTATTTATTGTTGGGTCCTGAAGTTATGTATGTCTGTGCATGTGTGTGTGCTTTGTTGCTGGAGGACTTCCCCTCAAAAAGTAAAACTAAATTTTTCTCACTCCTGCCTGAGACCAATGACAAGCTAATAAGGAAGAGTGATGAAAGTAATAAAATAGGGCGAGGGGTACATTCCTGAGGTTTTGTTGCTTATAAAATGATAGCCCTGTTACCCAGAGACCACAGAGGGACTTGGAGTAAGATCTAGTCCTGAGGCTCTCCAATGGAGAGACGACCTCCCTGTGATCCATAAAGCATCCGGAGAACTGGAACTATCACATCAGAAGCAAATGCAGGATTAACAGCTTTGAAGACCACCTTTTTAACCCAGAGAACATAGCTGTATGTTTTTAATTTGTTGTGATTTATTACACCGAAATTGGTGTGAAATGGACAACAAATCATGGGTGTCAGAATCTGGAAATGAATTTTATCAGCTGAGCAAAGTGAGTACCTTTGGGATTTGCATGAGTTTCTCATAATTCTTTTTATATTACAGATGATGAGTAAAACTGTGAAAATAAACTGAAACTGACATGATATTTCCTAAGTAGTTAATTTCACATGTATACATAGACACATATAAATATAGCCACTTAGCCTCAGTTTAGACTTTCTCTGTAATTCAGGGTGATTTGTACATAACCACAGAAATATTTGTCTAAAAACCTCAAAGTCAGTATCAAGACCATTTGTGCAATATCATAAATGTCTGGGTTTATCATGGAAAAATGCAAAGACTATAACAAGATATTTACGAACTATGATTTTTTTCAATGTTCAAATTTGGAGAAGAGAGTTTAGACTTACATACTAGTATACAAGTGGTACGATTAAAGAAGGATCTATCCCAAAATTTCAGATGTTGTAAATACCCTTAAGCATCACAAAAGAAGCAGCCCCTGTTAGAAACTAACTTTGCATGCATAATTAATGCGGGCACCACATTCCTACTTCACAACCAGAAGAGAAATTGAATTCAGGTGTTTGGTGAACATATGGGGGATTTACTGTGAATTTATGACCTGTGATTTGAGTGTAAAACCCCAAGATACTTGCTGATAAAACTTAATGAAGCTTGTGCAGAGGAGCTATTTTTATTTGTAGTTTGATAATTGATACATTTCTTGGTTTAACCCTCCCACCCTTCCTCCTTTCCTCGTAAGTCTTCCAGCCTGAGACAGAGCCATAGTGAAAAGCCCCAGTCTTCTTAGCCAGCTTGGTCTCATGCTTAACTAATTTGAAAGTTCACAGTTTGCTTTTCTGTGGCATTTTAGTCTGTTCTTTCCCTTCTCTCTTAATTTAGCAATTAATACTTCTTCACAAACTGTACAGGTGATACAGGCGACAGGAGGCCCACCGTGTGCTTTGAACACGTACTGTGGGAGAAAGTGCAAACGCTTTCACAGGGGGTGACGTCAGTTTACTCTTTCTTAAGAAACCAAAGATAAAGGCACAATACTGCTCATTGTTAAAATTTAGACAAATCCATGGCCATTTAAAGTTTTCTCTCCAAGAATAAACACTTCAAGGGGCAGGAACCTGCTACACGTCTCCTGACCATGTCTCTCTGCTTCACTGTTTATACCTAGGATTTTACCAAGAATGCTCCTGATTTGAGAACCAGGAGAAAAATATTCTAAAATAACAAAAAACAAAAGCAAATGACAAGTGTTCTATTTTAACGTACAGGGCGTAATGGGTTTAATGAGAAACCTGTGTTTGCTCACTAATTTACAGCAATTAAGAACTCAGTTCTGACATCTGTAGATTAGAACTATTTACCTAGAGATGAGGAATATTTTATGGAATTGCTCATCAGTATAGAAAAATATCTAAGTGGGAAGCAGGTTGTTTGCCTGCCTCTCTGCATAGTGTCATTATCTGGTAGTTCTGTATCATAGGATCCCTTTTTAGTTCAGTGACATTTATCCCCCCAATGCTTTAGTCATCCCAGTTCAAGAACTTGTTTGTATCCACTTTGTCATGCTGACAGTCTGTCTGTTTTGAAAGGATTACAACTCTGTACATCCATGCATGACATCACAGTAAGACATTGCTTAATGATCTGAGACGCTGGTGGTCACTGCTGGCTGCCTGTTACTAAGGCTTCGTGACAGGTCTGCCCTACATCTGTTTCTCCCAGAGTCACTTTTTGCCTACTCTGGTCCTGGTGTCTGCTTTAAATGACATCCGTGAAATAGCTGAAGTTTGGACTTAACCATTGGTACAAGTAAAATAACCCAGAGTATTTTCTTTCCCAGGATACAAGAAGAATTAGTTATTGGGCAAGGAAGGAAAAAGTGCTCTCATTTTTCTCCAGTGAAGATGAAACAATATTCTTGGAAAGTGGGTATTTTACTAATGGGCTGGATCTTGAGTCCTTCTGTTTGTGGAACTATGAAGGAAGTCAGTAAAGCGATACATTTTTCTTAAATGAGGAGACTGCAATGCAAGAACCTCCTGTGAAGATTGAGTTGTTACCCAAAGACATCGTCAAGGCTTGGAAAAGTCAGGGTTCAAGAAAACAGGACCTTCAAGTATAAATGAATTGAGTCTTAGAAGCTTTAACCTACTATCTTCTCCCTTCTGTGTGTGCTGAGAAGCAGACCATGATGATGTTTCTTAAGTTGCAGGACTTTGAATGCTGGCTGGTGAAAGAGAAAAGATTTTCTTAAGTGGAGAGCTTGGCAGTTAGCAGAACTATAGAATATGTTTTCCCCTGTGATGTGTACCTGGGAAAACTGTCGGAGTGATAGAAATGTATCAGTAGGAAAAAGCTTTTTTTTGAGTGTGGTATTGCATTATTTCCGGGATTGCTGACACAATTTGGAAATTAACTTCTTGAATTTTTTAATTTTTTTTAATTGGGAAAAGAATAATGTCCCTTTTTCATCTGCAGTAATTGGATGCCAAGTGCAGGTGTGAAATTCGCCAGCATTTGGAATAGAATTTTGTACATAGGCCAACAAGTAAATTGCTAGGGCTGAGAAGTAGATAGCAAAACGAAAATGGCCAAATGATATAAGCCGATATGGTTAACAAAAAATCTTTACCATGTACCTATGCTTTTGTAAGTAGTGGATTTGAAGGGCATCTTTTAAGTCCTGAGCTCTTGGCAAACTAAGTAAATCAAATGCTAATGGGGATTATCTCTTTGTGAGTTGTGTGTTTGACCCAGATCCCAGCAGGTCATCAATCTCTGCCAGAAAGAGAAACCAGCAATGAGGCCCTGAGTTCAGTTCTACCGAATCACCTGGTTGGCAGGTATATTTCCCCGGACTCCAGGAAAGCACTCACATTCTTGCCTTGGTCTCCCAGCAGGCTGACTTTCAGAGATCACAGAGCCCTAGCGAGGTGTTTTGCATGCAGTAGTGGGGAGGTTGACAAAAGATATCACCCTAAGCAATTGAATAGATTTCCATGGGACATTCTTGACTATGGACTGGTATTCACTGGAAAGCACATTTGATTGGTTTCATGTATTAAGATCTGGCAGTGAACATTTTTCAGTTACATCTTCTGCAGTAGTGTTTACTTTGTGTAATGTTTCCCAGAGACCAGAACTTTTCAGCGACTAATTCTATGAATGATCATGGTAAAACTCGCTTGTAAAATGTGGTGCCTGTCTTTTATTCCACTCTTCTAGCAACATGCTTTTGCAACAAGCAGCATTTGTTTGGTTCCACTTGTGGGCAGGGCCTATGTGTTTCTAGGACATTAGGGCCACCTTAAATCCGTCCATACTTTATTTCCTTGAATTTAACAAGAATGTACAGCCCCCATATTGCTGTTTAAAGTGATGGGGTGGTAGTATTTGTGTGGGGGCGGTCCGAGGAGGGAGGTCTAGAGAGTTTATTGCTGCAGTGCTGTCACATAGCAAATTTCCTAACATAGTGGCCTCTAATAACAAGCATTTACCTTTTGCTCAGACATCTACAGAGAGGCTGGGGGTTGGCTGATCTAGGCCAGGCTCTACTGGGCTTGACGTTAAGCTGCAGGTTGGATTCATATTCACTCCATGTCTCTTAGACTGTGGGCATGTTCTTGTTACGGTAGAAGTCAGGAGCACAAAGAGTACACCCAGCATACAATCAGTTTCAAACTCCTTTTGTGTCACATCCACAGACATCCTGTTGGTCAAAACAAGTCACATGGCCAAGGCCAACATCAATGGGGTATTCGTTTTCTTTTGCTACAAAACAATGTAACACAAACTTTGCAGCTTTAAACAGCACACATTGATTATATCACAGCGTCTGTGGGCCTGGAGTTCCAGCATGACTGAGCTGGATCCTCTGCTCAGGGTCTCCCTCAGGGTGCAATCAAGGAGTCAGCCAGACTGGGTTCTTACATAGAGGCTTCTACTTGGGAAATACCAGCTTCCCTGCTTCCATCATTGTTGACAGCATTCTGTTCCATGCAGCTGTGGGATTCTTGGCTCCTTGCGACTTCAGTACCAGCAAGGAGAGAGACAGAGGCAAGCAAGAGGGACACCACAGTTGTAACCACAAACATGGCATGATCACTGCTGCATTTCGCATTGGTTAGAAGCAAGTGCACAGCAAACCACCATGGCACACGTTTACCTCTGTAACAAACCTGCACATCCTGCACATGTATCCCGGCACTTAAAATCAAATTAAATCTTTAAAAAAGCAAGTGTGGGTTCTGTTCACATTTAAGGGTAGAGGAGTGCATAAAGGTGTGAACCCCAGAAGGTGTGGACATTAGGGCCACCTTAAATCCATCCATCACAAATATTTGCTGATCAATTTGTTCTGCCACAGGGAAGTGACGTACAAGATAGGTACATGTTGAATGGCTGTGATGAAGGCCCAAACCTAAGAGAGAAAATCCCATACACATGCCCATTCTGATAAACTCTAAGTCGTTATTTGGGTCAGGGGGAAAATTACAGGTGAACTGAAAGGAAGAGATGAATGTGGGCCGGAGTAGTGAGGAAAGGCTGCAAGGAAGTAGATTGATGTCTTAGACTTACTGGTAGAATTTGGAAAGATGGAAGGGAAAGAAGAAGGTATTAAAGGAAGAAAAACATGAGCAACTGTATCTTCCTCTCTTCTTTGGCAGCTTTTCTTCTCCTGTACCAGAGTTTACAATCATCTCTGCCTTCTCAACAATGTGGAGAGCCTGCCACAATTTTTTTCCTCCTCCTGTCTACCTTCTCTCTTCCTTTTTTTCCCCCCTGCTATGGGAAGGATAGTGTATACCGAGACCACCTTACTTTAAAAAAAAGAGTGGTTACTTCTCCCATTGAATTCTGGATCTTAAAACTAATCTCTCTCCCAGGTTTTCAGATTTCTTTTGCATAATTAAAAATGCAAATGTTAAAGTATTTTTAATCCATAAAGAATTAATCAGTCACATCACAAACTCCTCTCTCTCAGCGTATACTCCTCTGAATAGATAGGTGAGACTTCAGGCCTGCAGGGAAGGATATCCAGGTTCAGGCTTAGGCAGCTCAGAAGGTGGGGACAGTTTAGGAGAAACAAGACTATCTGGACAGTGCCTGGTTATCAGTTTTAACGTATTTTGGGGGACTGTTACTAGAGGACCACCAGCCTTATTATTTTGGTGCAATGAAAGTGAATAGCCTGCAGAAGCGACACATAAAACAGGCAATGTCTGCAGAATGTGAACCAGTGGTTACAGGCTAGCCACCAATGGACAAAATCGTTATTTGGCTTACCTAGAATTTAAAAAGTAAAGTAAGTGAACATTTTAAATTTGGGAGAGAAAACTGTCTTTCCAGCTTCTCTTAAAGAAGCAACACCAGGCCAGCGTCCCTTCATGGCAGTAGTCTACTAACTGCAGGCATTATCTTTAGAGTGCTGTCTGTATACCTGTAGTACGTTCTGAATTCATATCCGTATAAATTATCGGACCCTGCACTAGACTGACTCAGAATTTCTCAAGGCAAGCCTTGGCAATCAGTATTTTTTAACCGGCTCTCTGAATGGTTCTCATATACACAGTGCATATAGATGAGAACCACTGTTGTGAGGTTTCTGTTCCCTCTCATCGTACCTAAGGAAATGGTTGAGTTGGCATGCATGTGGGGCACAGGTGCAGGGCAGGCTTCAGTGCTTCCCTGCAGATAGGCTCATTGCTCCTTTTAGTCTGAATGGGTATCCTTAGCCACATTCAGGAAGCACATGGTCGTATCCAATCTGAAGATGTAAAAGCCTTGTACATCGCATGGTCTGCCTCTGACATCAAAGACTGCAATCCCCATAGTAATTATGGATCTTGCATATAATTCAGGGTCACATTGTTCTGTGCACGCTGGGCTAGGAATCTCTGTAGTGTGTGATCCCAGGTACCGTACCTTCCTTAAACCTGTCGGGAAAAAACAACAAAAACCAAAGCCCAGATCATTACTGAACCAAAAGCAAACCCTCTTCATTTAGTTAAAACATGAAAGTAAGTTCCAGTTAGGTACAAAGCCAATGTGTTGGCGGAGGCTGAGTGTTGGTATTGGACTAAAACTGTCTTATAGCTGTCTGTGTGGATGTTTTATACAGAAAGTATCTCTCTGTTCCTCTCAGCATCCCTGTGTAGATGCCACTCATGTGGACTATCTGTAAACTATGATTTCAGACTCTTCATTAAGGGTTTTATTGTCTCACCCATCTGATCAACTCGGATGGTATTTTTATTATATTTCTCACACAAAAAAATAATGACCAACTTTAAGTTGGCAGTGAACCTAAATATAAGTTGATTAGGATGTGTAGCGATGAGTCACTATTGCTAATGAATATTTCAAATTTCCTTTAGCTTTCTTGGCAGAAGAGCTCACCAAGAACTTTAAAAGTCCAAATTGGAATTATTGGCTCATTATAGACTGGCCTGAGAGACAGAACTGAGCAGTTGCAGTGGTTTCATCTCTCAAAGCCAGAATTTCACCTTCAGACTGCCAATTGTTGTTCCCCAAGGGGGCTTGACGGTCTTCCAGTCTTTGGAAATCATCATCAATCATGAAAACCATCGCAGCCTGTTTTCCAACTTCAGACATTAAAGTGGTTTTGCTAGTCTTAGACAAGTCAGCCAGCTTTCTCTAGAGTATTGGAAGAGAAAGAGCAGAGGAAAAGAGGGTGAAACCAAAGGTCTGCCTAGCTCCCCAGATTTGGAAACAAAGGCAGAAGTGACTTCCAGAACTTATCTTTTGCTGTGAAAAACACCAATGTCACCAGAATTTAACATTGAGGATATTGGGTCAACTCCCTTTGTCAGGAAAACAGACTTTCAGTTAATTGCAAATAGTAGATCAGTTTTTATCAATGGTTTGGACTTCATGATCCTAATAATTATGGACTTAAAACTCTCTATGCTGCATGAAAATAATAGAAGAATACTTCTGGTTAGATTTGTAAAATAATTTGTCAGTCAAACCTTCTATAATCCTCCCATAAAAGCTATAAAGTATGCCAGAAACAAAAAAGCACAGGTGGAAAAATGGCAGTGAGATTCAGGAATGCCCACTTTCCTATCTCTTTTGTGTTATGGAGGTAACCATCCTCATTCATGCCTACACTATTATGGTTTCACATAGAGAGCAGAGTGTTTTTTAGATTCGACAGTTCAACAATATAGGATATATATATATATATAT
>NW_012104576.1:1043812-1045371 GCF_000951045.1 Mandrillus leucophaeus
TATTTTTAGAAGATGTTAACATGATGAGCCTGTACATGAACATGTTCAATCTGAAATTCTTGAACCTCTGAGATTCTTCAAAATATGTGGAATTACATGTAGACTTATGTCCGTTTGAGAATTTTATGTAGTCTACTGTGACAGAATTTCTCTTTTCAAGCTACCTCTCGCAAATCACATCATCCAGGAGGGGTGCAGCCAACAGAACCCTGGCACACACTGAGTAACCAGGGCAACATGCTTTTGTGAAGAGACCTGGTCTTCCTAATAGCTTTGCAGCTTTCCATTCTGCTAGCAGCTTGGAGGGTATATATGATAAGGAGAAGATGTGGTTCTTGTCCTCAAGAAGTCGACGTTCTGTTGTGGAGACATAGATGCCTGATGGGCTTGAATAGTTTTCCTGATGAAACAAGAGAGTTCCCTGACTCCCCTCACAGGACATGCAACAGAGGCTCATCTATTCGACTGCTGTGAGTGCCCAGACCCCTTAGGGGAGGGGGAGCATGCAGATGCGCAGGTACCAGAGCTGGAGCTCCATCCCCACGGTAATGTCTAGGTGTGGGTGCCTGCAACTCCTGAAGCTCCAGTGGGCGTGTTACAGTGCTCATTTAGCTCCCCCATCTGCAGATGGCTTAAGTGTTAACCAGCTCAGTGCTCCCCTTGGTACCCAGGCCCTTGTCCGGCATCTAGGAAGAATCAGGTCACACACGGTCTTGAAAGATGGCAAATGTGGGGATTTTATTGGGTGATGGAGGTGGCTGGCAGTGGGATGGATGGGAAGCTGGAAAGGGGATGGAGTGGGAAGATGATCTTCAACTGGAGTTTGGCCATCCAGTGGCCCAATCTCCTTTCCAGCCATCCCCAGCCAAACTCCTCTTGACGTTTAGATGCTCCTTCTCATCTCTCCTTCTTTGTTGCACCATTCTGCCACTCTTCTACCCTTCTGTTTGTCTGTTCATGGAGCCTGGGCTTTGCAGGTACAGGATATGGGTACAGGATAGGGGGGCATGGTGGGCCAAAAAGGCAACTTTTGGGTGCAAAAACAGGAATACCTGTTCCCATTTAGGATTATGGGTTTCCAGACTTTTGAGGGTAGGACCTTTGCCAAGGAACCACGCTCTCCCACCCAGTACTTCCCTGTCTCCCGTTCATATCACTGATAGGATGAAACTTCCTGCTTTAGTGAATGGCATAGACCAAAAGTGCTGTGAGATTTATGATGGATTTAATTTGGGTCATCAATCTCTGTTACTCTTGTGGAAACACTCTTTTTAAAATTTGTATTTTACACATGAAGAGCTTTGGAGCCTGATACATGTTTTAAAAAGTGATATGCATGGCATAGTGAAATGAGTGTTGGACTGAGAGCCAGAAAATCTGGAATTTGGTCTCACTTTCCCCACTGGCCAGCTGGGAGATCCCCAAACAAACCACTTGTCTTCTTTAAATGTCAGTTACTACATTTGTAAATGTGTGTGTAGGTGGGTGGGTGGGTAGGTGTATGAAATACTACCTTCTGCACTGATCTTTTAAGGTCTTTCTGAGAATAAAACAAAATT
>NW_012104576.1:1046341-1048053 GCF_000951045.1 Mandrillus leucophaeus
ATCTTTCTTTCAGTAACAGATCAACTCCTAGCAATCATGATCGGATACAGCGTCTGAGGCAAGAATTTCAGCAAGCAAAGCAGGATGAAGATGTAGAAGATCGTCGACGGACCTACAGCTTTGAGCAACCCTGGGTAAGTAATTGGTTTTTCAGCACAGTGAATGATCCTACAACTTCCCTACAGCAAAGGCCAGTAAACTATGACCTCAATGCTCTATGAAATGAGACAAGATGGAGTCAAATTCCTTTGGCCTTTAACATATTGACCTTTTCCTCATTTCCATATGGGTTTCATCATTGCTAATTTCATTTTATATCTTGTTCCACCATCTGTCCATTGCGTAATAGGTTTCACTAGCCTTATGACAAGACATAACAAAAGTATTCTCACTCTCAACTAAGCATTTTTTTAACTCTTTTAGTAACTATTTTTCTATAGATACATATTCTCAGAATCAGAGCCAAAATTAATTTGTTCAACACTTCTCCATTGTGCCTATAATGTACAAAGTACAGTGTTTAGTAATTCTTTTTTTTTTTTTAAGAGATGAGGTCTTGCTTTGTCACACAGGCTGGAGTGCAGTGGTGTGATCATAGCTCACTGCAGCCCCGAACTCCTAGGCTTAGGCAGTCCTCCTACCTCAGCCACCAGAGTAGCTGGACTACAGGCAAGTGCCACCACACGTGGTTAATTTTTTAGCTTTTTGTAGAGACCAGGTCTCACTATTTTGCCCAGGCTGGTCTCAAACTCCTAGGCTCAAGTGATCCTCGTTCCTCAGCCTCCCAAAGTGTCAGGATTACAGGTGTGAGCCACTCTGCCAGGTCTAGTACTCTAATCTCTTGCATCCCCCTTGTGTATTTGTTGAATCCATCTTATTCCAGTTCATCCTCCACATAGCCACCAGAGTGAAACAACTTCAAATGGCTTTCCCAATGCCAGAACTGTGTTCTGATCTTGTGTTTCACCCTAGAGATGACAGCACTTCTGAGAGTGGAGGTGTCGGGGCAGATTTTTTGAGATGATGGGGAGTTTGAAGAATCTCTTTGGGAGAGTTGAGAGTGAGTCTGTTAGAGGTGAATAAATAAGCTGCTTAAGGTAGGACACTCTAGCATGGGTTATTAGGAAGTCCAGTGAGCATGGTAATTTGACCTAACCAGCAATGCTTAGAGGACTGGGAATAGAAGGAATAAATTTGTGGATTCATTCTATAGTGGGGGTTGGAAGATAGACATGGCAGAAAGCCAGGGCAGGTGTCGGAGTCCTAGTAAGGACACTGGGGAAGCATCGTGTGGTCCAGGTGGGGTGGCAAGTATAGCTCAAGGAAAGATTAGCCTCACAGCCTAGCAGTGTGCAAGAGGGCTCAGGATCTAGGGGTTCTCAAGCCTAAGAGGTTGTGGTCAAAACAGTATATGTTTTGGACTCTAGGATCTTGGAAGTAGAGGTGATAGTTCAGACGATGTTGAGGTCTAAGGCACGCCATCTTTGCATGTAAGTTACAGAAGTAGAGCAGAGATTAGTGTCCCTAAAGTTGACGAGTTCAGTTCAGACAAAGTGTTGGGAATATAATTTACTAGATACTTGGAAGAGTAGGACAGAAGGAAGAATGGTGTTATAAAAGGCTGGAGGCCAGGCATGGTGGCTCATACCATCACCCCAACACTTTGGGAGGCGAAGGCAGGAGCATTACTTGAGCCCAGGAGTTTGAGACCA
>NW_012104576.1:1048729-1058501 GCF_000951045.1 Mandrillus leucophaeus
GCCTGTAATCCAGGCTACTCGGGAGACTGAGGCAGGAGACTCGCTTGAACCCAGGAGGCAGAGGTTGCAGTGAGCCGAGATCGCACCACCGCCCTCCAGCCTGGGCGACAGAATGAGACTCTACATCAAAAAAAAAAAAAAAAGAATAAGTCATTGGATGTCAGTTACCATTTGATGAAATATAGAAGTTTAAGAAGAAGCTGAATGTAAAGCAAATGCAAGTAGAACCTCTCTGGTTAACTATAGAGGCTGGATCCTGTTAGCTGCTGCTGAAGATCAGAGCTTCTCAAAGATCACAGAACAGCACCTTTAGCATCACCTAGAAACTTGTTAGAAATACATATTCTTGGGCCCTACGTTGACCCTACTAGATCTAAACCTCTATGGGTGGGGCCTAGGAATCTGTATTTTAACAAGCCTTCCAATTCATTCTGAAACAAGTTCAACTTTGGGAATCACTGTTCTAAAGTCTAGACGATCTCTGAGGTCCTTTTTGGTCCTGAAACCCAATACTCACAGTATATTATTCTACATAAAGCAAGAAACCTATAAATGCTGCTCATTAAGGGATTTAGTAACCAAATTAGAGTTTGAGGAAGACTAATTTTGTGGAGGAAAGGCAAAGAGGAAGAAATGGAAGAAGCAGTACTACCGTTGGCCCTTAAACCACATGGGGGTTGGAGGACCATCCCCCTTCCTCCTTACACACGCAATCAGAAATCCCCATGCAGCTTCTGACTGCCCAAAAACTTCTGTACTAATATCCCACTGTTGAACAGAAACCTTACCAATAACATAGACAGTTGGTTAACACACACTCTGTACATTATATGTATTATAGGCTCTATTCTTGCAGTAATATAAACTAGAAAGAAAATGTTATTAAGAAAATCGTAAAGAAGAGAACATACATTTCCCTTTCATTAAATGGAAGTGGATCATCATAAAGATCTTCTCCATTGTCTTCAGATTGAGTAGGCAGGGGAGGAGGAGAAAGGAGCGGGGTAAGTCTTGTCTCGGGGTGGCAGAGGTGGAAGAAACTCTGTGCATCAGTGGACTCTCAAAGTTCAAACTCGTGGTGTTCAAGGGTCAAGTGTAGTTTGAAGGGCTTTAACTTAGTTCAGGTGAGGAAAATGGGGCAACTGGCACCAGGGGATCAGCATACAGGTGTAAAAGCTCCTCAGGAAATCAATTCTTGCCTAACTCTGGGAGGTTATAAAACAAGTTCCCTAGAAAATCTCTAATTGTCTTCTGCAACAATATTACTATTAATGACATTTTCTAAGGTATTTAGTTCATTTTCCTAGATGATCACATAAATTGAGTCATTCCCATGTAGCAACATGACAGAATTATGTTAATCTGCTTATATTGTCTGGCATAATTGACTCAATCCATTCCTACTACATTTCTTGAAGCAGAATTCTTTTGTGATGTGTGATAAATACATTCTTAACTATGTATATTTACACAAAAGGGCTGAAAAGAGTAATGAGCGTGGTGTCAAGCTGAAGAAGAAAACAGCAGCTGACTATGGAAATAGTTAACACACATGCACACAGTTCCAACCTGGCACAGCCCTGCCTGAGCTTATCATTCTCCATACCATGCCATTAGGAGCAGTGTTTGCCATTTGACTTTGCCTGGGAATGTGGATTCCAAACCAGCATCTTGACATTTACTCTTTAACTAATTATTTAATTCGTCAAATTCAATGAGTTCTTACTATGTCCCAGGCATTGTGGTTGGTACAGGAGAACAAAGATCGAAAAGAAAAAAAGCCCTCAGAACTCTCCAGTGGAACTGATAAAAAAAATAATAATAATAAAGGAATACTTGGTACTATATAGCAGAGGTAGGCTAGGGGTGTGCATGGGGTGAGAACCATGGAGCGGTGAGGACCACATCAGTGTGCAGTGGTCAGGAAAGGCTTGAAAGAACCCCTCTTTAAAGTTGGAATATATTTTAAATATATAACAGAGAAGCAGACATATGTCTTTGAGAACTCAGATTGATGAGTTTATTTCTGGTTTCTGACATTGTATCCACATGCGAGACCTCCAGGTTTCTTTGAGGCTAAATGAGTGTTTCCTACTTGTTAGTTCTAGATGTTTTTCATTGGGAAAAGTGAAAATGATTTGAAATTTATTTTGGTTTCTTTATAAGATTTTAACTTTGGAAACAGTGAATAGGCTGGAATGCATTTCTATGTTATCTATTTAATATGAACAATCATGTTAGGGAAAATGTTTGAAAAAATCTTGTACATTTGGAAACTCAACTACTGAAGGTCATGGGCCAAATTATTGTATATCAAAATGCCATAGCAACTTCAGACAGACAACTTGGCTTGTATTAACGTTTCCTGTAATGAGTGAGCAGGGAATTATTTGGATGACAGGCTGATTACCTTAGAAATGGAATAATTTCCTAAATTATGGGTCACAAGTTGACCTTTTCTTTTCTTTTTATTATTATTTTTTTTCATTTTCAAGCAACTGAGATCTTGCTCCATTTTACTGATCATGTAAATGAGCTTAAAGTGACTGTAATTCTACTTAGTGCATTAATTTTCATACCAATGCTTATGGTTACCTTAGGAAGAGCTGCTCAGTTGTTTAAAATGTAGCTTGGTCTATGGTTTTAATTATCTGTTTTACAAAACGAGCTTTTTGCATCTTGGAATCCTTTTCTTCTCTTCTCTTATGTATTCTGACCTTGAAGGGTCACTGTATTTGGAAGGGATAGGACCATGATCTCATTCACTGGAATGGTTTATAATCGTTTTAGTTTTAAGGAACCACAAACTCACCTTCAAGCTGTGTGTACAACTGAGCCCATACTAGTTGAAATTGTCATGCTTGTTAGAAATGCCACACACAAAGTGCAGCCAGATGTGTCATATAGAAACATATGTAAGCCAATTACTTTACATACAGAGCAGGATGCTGCAGAAAACTCATCCAAGTAGCCCTTTCAATCCACCTATTTTGAAAATGTTCTCTGTAAGCTCTAGCAGTACGAAATGCACCTGTTCCTGGGCCTTTGTTCAAAATAATGTCTGGGCCTGAGGGAGCTGATTTGTGGCACAAAAGGTCTTTAGATGAGCAGAGGCCCAGAAAATTTCCTTAGCTACATAATTGAAGTGAATTCTCTCCCAAGTTGAGCAAGAGAAGAAGAAAAAGCAACTTCTTCCTCACGTAGTGCCAGGTGCAACATAAATAAAGCCGCAAGTTGCTTTAAATCTTTCTTAGGATAATGGAACAATAGGTGAGGTTAGGGTTATTATCACAGAGCTTCGATATGGACAGGACTTAGTGCTGCTTTTAAAAGAACTAAATTGCAGGCTGCAGACATAAGTACAGTATGCCGTAAAAACTTTGCAGATACCTGAGTGTTGCCCACAAGGAGACTTGCTGGCTGAGACGATTGATAGATGGGATAATGGAGCCTTTAATAATAGCTGTATTGCTAAATCCTTTCCATCCAAGGTTGGGAGTGACTGAAAGTAGTTTAGTCCTTCAGGTAGAAAATTGATACTCTGCAATGTGAATATCGTCTTCTCCCTCAAGCTTGCTTGTTTCCTAGCTGTCCGTCTTTCAACGAATAACAAAATCTGTCCTTTTCTCCCTTTTCCTGTTTCAGACTTTAATAGCTCTCCCTGCCCTCTTAGGGCTCTGCCTGCTTTAATTGGCAAGGCAATCACAGCACACAGCCACTCTGCCACTCTGTACCACTAGATTGCCTCCCTGTGCCTGGGGAATTTCAGAAAATGGTGGTTTTCCTTTTGTTTCCATCTTTTTTAAGACTTAAAAAGTATCTGCTGTCATTTTCTCATAGCAGCCTCCATGCCTTGACTCAAAAAAATGTTGCCTTAGTTGACAGCCTTGAAATGAGTATAACCCTAGCTCTAGTTGGGTCGAAATCACCTCCCATAGAAATAGACCTGGAGGGCCAGGCACGGTGGCTCATGCCTATAATCCCAACACTTTGGGAGGCCAAGGTAGGTGGATCACAAGGTCAGGAGTTCGAGACCAGCCTGGCCAACATGGTGAAACCCCGTCTCTATTAAAAATACAAAAATTAGCTGGGTGTGGTGGCAGGCGCCTGTAATCCCGCTACTCAGGTGGCTGAGGCAAGAGAATCGCTTGAACCCGGGAGGCAAAGGTTGCAGTGAGCCGAGATCGCTCCATTGCAGTCTAACCTGGCGACAAGAGCAAGACTCCATCTCAAAAAAAAAAAAAGAAAAGAAAAGAAATAGACCTGGAGAAAGCCATCTGCAGAGAGGTGCCTGTCGCACATAGAGAGAGCCTCTGTACTGTCACAGAGTCAGCGCTTTCTTCTGCCCTGTGACCTGTCCCTCAGCCAAAGGCTCTGTGACTCATGGCCATGCTATGCTCAGAAGCTTTGGGTGGTGGAAACTCCTGAAGCCACCTTGGGTTGCCATTAGCCCAGATACTAAAGTGCCTGGCTTGTTTTGTAGAGCAAGCTTTTTATTTTCCGTGTTCCTATTGCTTAAGATGGGGGCGAGGATAAAAGATCTAAGCACTGGTGGGAAAGGTGAGGTGAAGACAAATACAATTAAGACCAAAACGTTCATTTCCAAAAACTTCATGAGGGAAATGGGTGTGCTTTGCAGTCTTTTCAGCCATTACTCACATCCTTAGTAGCAATTAAGCTTTTCAGCATTCAAGACCCACAAGAGTTCAGTCAATAGTTATATTAATTATGGGGGGTGCAGGTGGGTGCGGAAGGCTGGGAAGGCAAGATGGATAGATAAAAGTTAACTTTGTTTTGATTAAAAGTTGTACATAAGTCTACTGAAGAAAATAATTAGTAATATTAGCACTGGCCACTTTTCAACAGAGTCAACAGTTGACACTCTTTACATGATTTCATGGCATAAAAATGATTTCTGTTTAATCTTTAAATTGCTACTCTTATCAGAATATGGAATTCCTATTAGGGTCACAGCTCATATGAATTGCTAAAGTAAGCATTGTGAATCTCAAGGGAATGCCATTGGTCTTTTTGTCATCAGCATCATTCTCACCATCATCTTCATCACAGGTTTTCATCTGAAGTGCTTGAATGTTTTGTATTTTATTTTTTGTTTTCTGTATGTGCCCTTGGACATACGAAATTTTGCAGATTTTTATCATTCATAATTTAAGGAGAAAATCTGCTCAAAATGATCCTTTATAAAAATATTACATGTGTGTGGATATATATATACACACACGTGCACACCCACACATACACACTATTTTCCTTATCTATAGGAAGAAAAATGGCGCTCGCTTCGGCAGCACATATACTAAAATTGGAACGATACAGAGAAGATTAGCATGGCCCCTGCGCAAGGATGACACGCAAATTCGTGAAGCGTTCCATATTTAAAAAAAAAAAAAAAAAAAAAATTACATGTGTGTGGATATATATACACACACACGTGCACACCCACACATACACACTATTTTCCTTATCTATAGGAAGAAAAATGATAGATTATTTGAAATTATGGAATATTCTATATAAATGTTAATATAACAATGATTTTATTTTATAAGTGGTAGCACACTTGCATACTAAGCTGTCAAAGTCTTACAGTATTACCTAGTTCTAATTAGTACTGAAACTTCGTACTGTGCATATTCATGTTTGTTCTTTACTCTATTAACTGTCTATTAAATATTTTGTTTGGTATTTTCATTTTTTTCTATTTTTATTTTGAAGCAATGATTTTATTTAATTAAAAGAAATGCTTAAGGACTTAATTCATAAAACACCGTATGAGACCATTACAAGCATGTAATCTCCAGCACTTTGGGAGGCGAAGGTGGGAGGATCACTTGAGATCAGGAGTTCAAGATCAGCCTGGGCAACATAGCAAGACCCTGCCTCTACAAAAATTAAAAAGAAAAAAAATTAACCAGGCATGGTGGTCCATACCTGTAGTCCTGGCTACCTAGGAGGACAGTTTGAGCCCAGGAGTTTGAGGCTGCAGTGAGCTATGGTTGCGCCACTGCACTCCAGTCTTGGCAACAGAGCAAGATTCTGACTCTAAAAGAAAAACAAAAAATGTTTTTAAAAAATGTGGAAAATATTTTTTATATTTTACCTTACTAAGTGATACCAACATTGTATTGCTTCCTCAAGCTTGAACTATTATCCCTTTATAATCTATGAGAAAGACATGTACTTCGTAGTCCACTTACAAAAACAGCATACATATTTTTCACTAGTGGTTTTAAACATAGGCCATGAAGAGATTCACATATCGTGGCCCTCCAGCGTCCTGTGTCATATATACTCATGTGTTTATTTCCATCTTACAGTCTCTATTGTTATTTTGACCCTGGCAGCCGTGGTGGTTTTTTTATTTAAAAGGTCATTGCTTGTAACCACTTTCATCACAGGGTTATTTGTAATTTGCACTGTTAAAACAGAGCTTCGCCTTGTTCTCTGGTGAATCTCCAGAGTTATTACAATTATGCCTACGCAGGTATTTCCCTATATGGGTGTTACTTTGTCATTGCGGTTGTTGATGATATTTTATCTGAAAACATACACTTCTCTGTGAGGTTACAAATTACCTCTTTTCTTCATTTTAATTTAGTGCTTGGACTCGGATACATTATTTTGTTCCTGCCATAGGGATTGAAGCCACAGTGTGTAAAATTCAAGATTGCCATTGTAATACTGTTCATCCAGTTTTTGTTTTTAAGAGGTCTTCATTTAAATTGTGAATTAGAGGGGTAATTTTTTATTCAGGCCAAGTGTCAAACTTGCCAGGATGAACTTAATTAGTTGTTGCTCTGAGCGGGTCATGTATACAGTCTTCCTTGAAATATGTGGCCTGGTTAGAGTTTTATCTTAAAAATAAGAGTGATTCTCTTTAGTAACCCACCCTTTTGCAAGCTCTGAAAAGAGAAATGGAGTAAAATATTAATGGTGAAGCCAATGTTTATGTTTCCTCCTGGTGATTATGATAGTATGAAATATGTCAGTTTGCTGATCCCAAACTCATTCGTTCCTTTAAGTTTTCAGACCCCATATGCTGATAATGTCATCATTGGAATGTATCCAGATCCAACTAGATACTTGTAGCTGATAAAGTCTGAGGTGAACAGTGTCAGAAAACACATAGCAGAGAAAACAAGTCCTTCAAATTCTTTTTGCTCTGTCAGAAACACATTTTCAGGCCTATGGGAGAAACAACTTAAAAATATACCTGAAATTTCTACAAGACCTTGCAATTTCCCTTCACATCTCCACAAGCAGCTTGTCACAGAACAGCACGAGCTTAAAAAGCTGGTTACTAAATCCTGCTGCAGAATGCCAGATCTTTCAAGACTGTTTGACACATGCATATAGCTTACACTGAGTGAAAAGGAAAGGAAAATGTGGTTCTTTTGAGGGTGTAAAGGAAATGGTGTAGTGTTTTCTCTCTGTCCAGTGGTTTATCTCAAGCTTCCCATTGCTCACCATGACAAGAAAACAGCTCAGTTTCCTTTTTGGCCAGCCTCATCAAGTGTAATGGAAGAAAATGTCTGTCTCTTTTAATGCAGTTGATGAACAGTTGTTTGCATAAGCAGAACTCGCTCAGAGAAGTGTTTTTCTTGCCGAAAGCCTCACTGATGTGTTATTTGAACGGTGTCGTGAAGCGGGTCTCTGAACACACATTTGTTCCAGTGAGTGTGGTTATAAACATCCCCTAGTAGAGACTGGGGTATTGTAAAGCCTAATCTCCTCACACATTATTTTTGTATCGGGATATTTTTAATATGCTCACTAACTAAGCCCATATGCTTTGAAATGTTTGTCCTGTATATTGCTTCATTACTGCTTATCAACAAGTAAGGTTGTGCTGGCTTTGCAGAACGAGAACAATAGATGATGCTTGATTTCTTTCTGTCCTGGCCAAAGCCAACCATAGAGGCCATTCTTTTGGTAACAAGGCTACCTGTTATCTTACAGCTCGCCAAATCAATGCCAAGACTCTGTTGTTCTAGAAAATCATTATCAGGGCAAAGTCTACCATTAGCTTTCAACTCTAAAAGAAAATCAATAACTTGTTTCTAACAGACATTCCTCTCAGACTATGCCTGATGCACAACATCGCATAACAGAGGGGGAACTGAGGATGGCCAGTACTGAAAAGGATCACTTAAGGGGCCTCCTGCTGATGCTGTGACAAACCATTGAGATGTTTTGTAAATGTAGAGGCATCATTGTCTATTTTGAGCACAGCTACTTTTATTTCAAAAGGCCAGATCTAGAAGGTAAGCTAACCATCATCAGTGAGAAGTTGAAGCATCCCAGAAACCTGATCTATACAGTGCAGTATACACGTTCAGTAATCTGATTTCAGGGAGAAGTGCCAATCACCAGATGACTTGCTGACCAAAATATGGTTTTCTTTTCTTTCTTTTCGTTTTTCCTTTTTTTTCTTTTCTTTTTTTGAGACAGTGTCTTGCACCATCACCCAGGCTGGAGTGCAGTGGCATAGTCATGGCTCACTGCAGCCTCAATCTCCTAGGCTCAGGTGGTCCTCCTGTCTCAATTTCCCAAGTAGCTGGGATCACAGACATGTGCCACTGCACCCGACTAATTTTTAAAATTTTTTTGTAGAGACAGGGTCTCACTGTGGTGCCCAGGCTGGTCTTGAACTCCTGAAATGGAGTGCTAACCAAAGTATTTAGTTAGGAGGATTGAAGCTTTGTCTATAGGGGATGATCAACCTAGGTTAAATTGCCATTTCCTAATAACTAAGGTAAAATGCATTACCTAATAACCAATTTAAGTAGCGATTAGCTTTTGGATTTGTTCTTTTGATAGGCATTTCTGTTCCCTGTTTGGCTGCCATCTGTGGATTGCAGGAGGTCTGTCAGTACCTAGTTTAAACTAATCTTGGCTTAAAATTTCACTGTCATCCTGTAGTAAAAGGGGAATCAGCTATACTGTTTCCTGCTTTAAAACTAAGATATATACCTACCCCCCAAAATTCAGCATGACCAACTCGCAAGTGTGCACTCCTGGACTTTCCCACTTTTGAGAGTTGTAGCAAATTTTTATTTTTATTTATTTATTTATTTATTTATTTTTTGGTATTAACATCTTCTAGTTTTTAGAAGAGCCTCACTCTCATTGTATCTGCTCTGTGTATTCTCAAGAGAGGTAAATGGCATCTTATGTCAGCATTTACCAAGCCTCATTAAAAAGACTAGATGCTGGGTATAGTGGCTTACGCCTGTAATCTCAGCACTTCGGGAAGCTGAGGCAGGATTGCTTGAGGCCGGGACAACATAGGGAGACCCCATCTCTACCAAAAAAAAAATTAGCCAGACATAATGGCCTGTGCCTGTAGTCCTAGTTACTCCAGAGACTGAGATGGGAGGACAGGAGTTCAAGGCTGCAGTGAGCCATGATTGTACTACTGTGCACTCCTGCTTGGGTGACAGAGTGAGATGCCATCTCTTAAAAAAATTAAAGGAGAGTAGAAAGTTTGATCTCTTTAATTTAAAGCATATTCCAAAGCCAAAATCACAGTTTAAGAAAATTGAGTGTTTGTGGGCTCATAAGAACAATTATATATATGCCACTTTTCTCAAAGAAACGATTTTAAAAAACAAATCACAGAATTTTCAAAATTTTCGAAGTCAATTCGTAAGAATCGAAACGGAGTCAACCAGTTGTGTGATCTGTGCGGATCTTTCTGGTTAACGATGTGCTTGCATTTTCCTCTTCCAGCCGAACGCACGGCCGGCGG
>NW_012104576.1:1059889-1062206 GCF_000951045.1 Mandrillus leucophaeus
TCAGCCAAGGGGACATGGAGTGGATGAGTCTCCATGGGCATGAGTGCCATCTGTTGAAGCAATTTATTCATTCAGTTGTTCTGTTTCAATCCATAAGGCTATGTATAACCCCTTTGAGTACTAAATTATTTTTTCCTTTAAAAAGGAGAATTGCCAGGTTCTTTAGCCTGCTCTAGGTAAGAGTCATTCGAGTTTTGGTCTTTATAGGACTTTTGATATAATCTTATCTTGTAAGGAAAGAGCTCAGAGTAGATAAATTTCCCCCAGCTCACACAGCTGGTAAGTCATTTTGCCAGCATTCAAACCTGTACCTGCCCATGTCCTAAGCTATGATTTTATAAGGCCTGTTGCTATCAAGGGCTTCTGTTCCCAGATTTTTTGGGACAGAGTCTTGTTCTGTTGCCCAGGCAGGAGTGCAGTGGCATGACCTTGGCTCACTGCAACCTCCACCTCCCAGACTCAAGCAATTCTCATGCCTTAGCCTCCCAAGTAGCTGGGATTACAGGCGTGCGCCACCTCACCTGGCTAATTTTTGTATCTGTAGTAGAGAAGGGGTTTGCCATGTTGTCCAGGCTGGTTTCGAACCTCTGGCCTCAAGTGATCTGCTCACCTTAGCCCCTCAAAGTGCTGGGATTACAGGTGTGAGCCACCATGCCTGGCCCCAAATTTGAGATATTAACAGGTACAAAGTTCCCCTCAATGCTCTCCTGCCCTTAGCATTTAGAAGGAGGTCACTGTGTGAATCAACCCAGTGAATCAAATGCCTAGGCACTTGAATTAGACATCAAGGTTCGTCTGTGTAAAATCCACCCTCTCCGCCACACTGCCCCCATCACCCGCCACGGCCCAGCCAGTCTGTGTGGCTGCATTCCATCGGAAGGGTGAGCCAACAGCATGGACCATTTGGCCCACCTGGCACGGCCCTGCCTGCACGACCACACGGGTGGGCCAGGGCACTTCATAGCTTGTGTGGATGGTGTTGTCAGGGCAGGGGCTGTGTTCTTATTTTTATTGGCCAATTGTTTGGCCTCATAAATTTTGGCCATGCCTGAGAGTGTCTCTGAGGATTGAAGGAGAAACATAGCACAGTGTGTATAATGAGAGCAGTGACGTGGGAGCTGCCAAGGGCTGAGAAAGGGAGGTGAGAGAGACAGCGGTGGGCGGCCGGGAAGGCAGGGCAATTGGGAGGGAGAAGGGGCACTTGGGTCCCAGGCCTCAGAAGAGGCAAAAGAGAGAGGCAGGTGCTTCCACTGAATTTCTCCTGGTTGCATTCCAAAGTAGCTCATGCATTCCCAGCCGAACCTTTCGTCTTTGCCTTCCCATTCCTCTCCCTTCTTTACTCTCAGCCCTGACATCTCTTCCCTTCTCCGCCTCTCCCTGCGGAAGCGCCTGGTAGAAGTATCTATATTTACACGCAGAGGAGGGTTGCAGCCGCTACCGCTAGTGCCTCCGCTGTTATTTAGTGTTGCCCTAAATAACTACAGCTTTCCCTCTGGGTTAATTGTAGCTCCCTATTTTTAGTCATTTTATCCTATTTAGATATGAGAAAAGCAGACATCCTCAAAGAGTTATGTAAGTTTGGGCAGCAGAGGCTGGTAGGCTTCTGCAGTATCTTCTTGTCTTCCTCTAGAGAATAATTTATCAATGGGAATCTTCCTGTTTGTGAGGGAGATTAGGAACGTAGAACCCTGCGCCCAGCTTGATGCCTCGCAAAGCAGCCGCACTCTGCGGCAGGCTGTGTGCAGAGATCTGAAGCAAGGGAAAGAAAGCAAACAGGAGGTCAGGGGGGACTGCAGCCACCTCCGTGAGCTTGAGTCCAGTCCAAGTTTCTGACATGTGATATTCTTCAAAGACACTTGACCTCTGCTTTTCGGATGTTGACAATTAACAGAGTTTTGTCTAAACAAGTTGGTATGGCATTAGAAACCAAAAAGATTACACACATAAAAAAAGTATAGTTACAAAGTGGAGCATAAAATAAAACAAATGGTCTGGGCTTTGTATCAGTTGCGTTAGATAAGGTGGTTTGAATTAGAGACATGTATATGAGAAACAGTGGTTTGTAAATTGTAACTGTAAGTAAGAAACTACAGACAGAATTCAGGTTACATTTTGGAATGTCAGTGAGAAACACTGGCCAGGTGGTAACACTAGTTGGCAGGAAAAAGGAGCTGTGTGGTGGCCCCACACTCAGTTCTCAATCAGAGTAGGATTTTTATTTGTTTTTCTTTTTCTAAAATAATGTATTTTTTATTATAAATTATAGGCCGGGCGCAGTGGCTCACGCCTGTAATCCCAGCACTTTGGGAGGCCAGGG
>NW_012104576.1:1065195-1066274 GCF_000951045.1 Mandrillus leucophaeus
GCAGCGGCAGCGGCAGGAGGAGCGCGAAAGCTCCCAGCAGGCCCAACGCCAGTACAGCTCTCTGCCTCGGTATGAGGACGCCTGGCCGAGCCTCCAGATCCACCCCCCTGCCTCGGCGCTTTAAGATCCCCCGGCCCTTTAGGAACGCGCTCCTTCCCAAATCGCTGGGGCCTCTCCAGCTTGCCCCTGGTAGCAACAGAGGAACCAATAAATGTCTGGTGGCTACTGTTCCTTAGCGTGGGGGGCTGTCTTACTGCGAGGCCAGCGGAAATGCCGATTGCAGGAGATGCCAGTATTTTGAACCACAAGCTCCCTAAAAAAGTGAAGCGACTGGTGTACTGGCTTCTTAGTATTGGCTCTCCTGCTTCCCGTGTGGACAAGACGGTATCTTCATCTGAAAAATGAGAAGATAACCCTTATTTGGCTTAGCACATAGGGTAATTAGAATCAATGATACTTCATAAATCCAGAGCTCCATAAAAAAGATCGGGATATGACGTCGTTGTGTGGGATCCGTGGTCCCAAACCTCACTCTCTTACTGTCCCATCATCACTGTTGTCACCCATGTTTAACTTTAGAGGGTCTCAGGGATGCTGAGCTTGTTAGCTGGGAACCAAGCAAGCAACCCGTACCTGCCTGCTCCCCAGGGGAGAGGCCTTGACCCAGTTCTCTGACAAAGGATCTTAGGTGACTGAGTGCCAGTACATTAAAATAGTAACTATTTTTCCATCAAAGTATGTCTTCCAGGCATAGTGAAGAATAAAAATATTGAAAAACATTCAGCTTTTTAAACTTCCCAAAACAAGTGACTCCAGTAGCCACAATTCTTACAGGCATTTGTTGCTGTATTTCAAAACCAAGGACAAAAATATTTTAAGTAGGAAAAGATTCATTTGCCATATTGGTATCAGGTAGACTTTTGACTTTGAGCAAAACAGTTTTGGGGAGTTAGGAGACAAATGCTTATTTTGACTGACCAATGTAGATTGATCTTGATCAATTTCTAATAAAGATGAGTCCTGGCTAGGCATGGTGGCTCAGGTCTGTAATCCCAGCACTTTGGGAGGCTAAGGCAGGC
>NW_012104576.1:1068999-1110414 GCF_000951045.1 Mandrillus leucophaeus
AAAAAAAAAAAAAAAATTATAAATTGACAGTTTGTATAATTTGTGGGGCACAAAGTGATGTTATGATTTATGAATACAATATAAAATAATTGATTAAGCTTAACCAAGTTAGCTAACATATCCATCACCTTCAATATTTACTCTCTCAGCATTGTGAAATGTACAATACTGTTATTAACTATACCTACCATGCTGTACAGTAGAACAAACAGAAAAATTGCTCCTCTGTCACTGATCTGTACCCTGTGACATCATCTTTCTTTCATTCCTAAATTAGTTTCTTTCCTTAGTATCCAAAAGGAAGCCCCCAAATGGAATAGAGGCGTGCGCAGTCACAGGCACTGGTAGAAAGACGTAAGGTTCTTGGTTTGGTGTTTCCCTTCATTTTCTTTTCCTGCCTCTCCATTTCTTGTTCTCCCCTCCCTCGCTCCCTGTCTGCCGTGGTCTGACTTCCTCGAAAGCCTTGTATACCTCACCCTCCAAGCTATGTGTGTCTCTGCACCCTCCTGTGTTCTCTCCACGAGCCCCATTTATTATGTCTCCAATCTACTTCCCAACTTCTTAGCCTCGCTCCTTCTGTCTTCCTCCATCTGTCTGTGTCCCTGTCACGCTGGTGGCTTAATGGCTTTCCTTAGGCATCAGATTTTTGGTTTGAGTCCTCTCCGTGCTGATGGTCTCCAGGCCATGTTGGAGGTGCTTGTAATCTTTAGGTGATAGTTATTGCCAAACTGCGCTGTGTGCTTTGAGTGGATTCAGAAATGTGCAGGGGGCCCATTGCATGCGGGACCAGACAATCCTATGTGTTGGTTATAAAGAAATTCAGCGAAAGGAGATTGATGTTTTGTTGCTGTTGTTATCCACGACCTTAGCCAAGGGCTCCCAGTACAGTGGGAAGAACGCGGGCTTCCCTCTGATGTCTGCAGCAGTGTGCTGAGTTGCCCTCAATTAGCAAGGGCTCCTTTCTCTTCTGCTGCGTTTCTGTGTCTTGGCATCTCTACTCAATCCCTCCAACCAAGGAAGGGAAAGCTAACTTTAAAAAACAATTTTTGTCCAGGCAGAGTGGCTCATGCCTGTAATCCGAGGACTATGGGAGGCTGAGGTGGGCGGATCCCTTGCGTTCAGGAGTTCAAGACCAGCCTGGTCCAACGTGGTGAAATCCCATCTCTACTAACAATACAAAAATTAGCCAGGTGTGGTGGTGCGCTCCTGTAATCCCAGATACCCGGGAGGCTGAGGCAGGTGAATCCCTTGAACCCAGGAGGTAGAAGTTGTAGTGAGCCAAGATTGCACCACTGTACTCCACCCTGGGCAAAAGAGTGAGGCTTTGTCTCAAAAACAAAATAATTAAATTAAAAACAATTTTCTTCTTCGCTCAAAAAGATGCCTCTCTAAATCCAGAGCCTTTTTTTCTTTTTTTCCTATTTTAGACATGGGGTCTCACTTCGTCACCCAGGCTGCAGTGCAGTGGAGCAATCACGGCTCACTGCAGCCTCAACCTCCTGGGCTCAAGCACTTCTCCCACCTCAGCCACCCAAGTAGCTGGGTACAGGCACCCACCACCACACCTGGCTGATTTTTTCAAAACATTTTTTGTAGAGGTGGGGTCTCGCTATGTTACCCAGGCTGATCTCAAACTCCTGGCCTCAAACAGTCCTCCCACCTCATCCTCCTAAAGTTCTGAGATTACAGGCCTGAGCCACCACACCCAGGCTCAGAGCCTAATCTTTGAAGGCAGTGTGACTTTGTCTTCAAACTACTCCTCTGGGACCTGTTAGTCAATCAGCTACTGAGTGCAAGTCACTTTTCTAAGCACTTTACATGTGTTATTTCATTTCTTTCTCCCCACAGCCTTTCAAGGTTAGAGATTATGCCTGTTTAACAGGTAAGGTAACTTGAGCCCAGTGAGCATAACTCTCCCCGTGTCACACAGCCAGGCAGAGGCAGGCTCAGGATTTGAATCTACGTTGCTCTGAGCCTAAGTCACTCTCCCACCTCGCCCCGCTGCCTGGATGCCTGGTTTCCTAGTGCAGGAAACTCTTATTGTCCGTTTCCTTCCCTTGGTCTCTACAATTGGCCCATTTCTCATTCTACGCTTAATCAAGAGCTTAATCAAGAGCATATAGATACTGCTAACTTCCTTACCAAGGAAGTGTGTGTGTGTGTGTGTGTGTGTGTGTGTGTGTCTTATGTGCATTTTACCCACATATCTTACTTCAGACCTCAGGGCAGTCTGCTTCCTTCTCTCTTTACTGATTAATTTGAAGAAAATTTTAGCTGCAAAAAAATCATTCTCCCACATTGTTGTAATTTCCATCCCTAACAAACCTTTAGTGAATTCTCCCTGTTTAAATCTAGAAAGACTGTCTTCCGGGGATGATAGAGAATCCACGTAGGGTGCACAACCGCCATAGCGCGAAACCCGGGGCTCCATGGAGCCGGGGAGGAAGGGGGTTGATGAATCTTAGCAGGGCAGGGATGAAAAAGAGGTGAAATGTCTGCAGCCTATTTCTGATTATCTTCAAACTGATAACTCATAAAGGAATCCCATTTTTGTTGCTGTAATATCAGTCACAAGTTCCTTGTTTTAATTAAAGTTTCGTGATTAATGTCAAATCCCTGGTTTCATACCAGCATTTTCCAACAGTCTTGTCTCTGGGCAGATTAATTTATGACTTTTTAAGTGAAGATAATCAGTGCTTTAGGCAAATAAACTATTCCATCACATCTAAGGATTCTTGCCTGGGCTGACTGTACAAATGGTTCAGTCTTCCCTTAAAAGAGACCCAGACAGACATGCTATGGAATGCTCATGCAGTCATCGTCATAGCCAGAGACGATGCTGGACATTACGGTCATTTTCCTTACTGAAAATGTTTCTGACTACATTTTACGCCATATGGAAAATGGGTGGATTTCCCTCCAAACCATATTGATGCAATTCTGAATGTTCAAAAATGCAAATTGCATCATTCCTGCGGGAGATACAGTGGCTTCCCGGACCTTCTTTTCCTTCCATGAGTGTCTTTGTGAACGTTCAGCCGTGTTGTGTATGTTGATGGAAAGGGCTGAGCAATACATACTGTCGCCAAATGATTTTCTTATTGATAAATGGAGCAATATATTTTGTTTTATTACTCAATTGTCTCTTCCCCTCTTCCATTTTCAAGGCAAAAAAATTAGGGCATGTCTTCCTTTCTGGCACAGAACTGTTTTACTTCATCATAGCCAATCTTACTGTAAATTCATGAAACCATCTAGAGACTTGATAGTAAATTAAAGATGTTTCAAAACAATAATGTTTCCTGGAAATCATGCGCAACCCTGTTGCAGAAGTGGTAAGAATTTGAAATTTCCGTATGACTCTGATTTACTTCCCTATCCTGGGGCGACAGAAAGCAAGTTAAGTAGGTTACCCTGGCGTTTGGTAAAGGTAAATGTATAAGAAAATAGTGCTTACTCTACAGACTTCCGGACTCTCCCTCCAGTCTCGATGAGCAGGTATCCCGGAGAGTGTAAGTTGCTGACACACACAACTCGAAAGCCAGAGCTTTAAGGGACTGCCTGTTGCATTTTTTATCATAAAGGAGTCTAGACTTAAATCTTTCATAACTAAACCCACATTGTAATCCATTACATGTCCTTCATATTAGCTAGCGCTTCTGGCATTATGGTGGCAGCTGTGTAAAATATTTGCTGTGCTTGTTTAGAATTGAATTGCAATGTTCTAAAGCAAGCAGTTATTCCTACCATGGAAGCTGCCAAACCTCTACTACTTCTCTGCTTTGCCAGTGTGTCTAAATTGCAGGAGATATTGGTACCCTAAGCAGAACAGACACAACCTGCTCAGACACAGGAAGATGACTCTGTTTTTAAGTAGCTGCACAGTCTAGTTCTCTCTCCTGTTTACTCATTGTTAGTTTGGTTGTCTAAGACCATGCGCTTGCTGAGGACAGTCACTTTTGAATTCTCCAGCTGCCCCTATCACAGTGTCTGGCATGTGATGAGAGAACAGGAATATTTATTGAAACATGAAAATGCATATTCCATCCCATCCTGCCCCCTTTCCTCCCTCTCCCTCCTTCTTCCTACCCTCACACTAACCTTTGGTTTTGCTTTCTAGGCAAAGCAGGAAAAACGCCAGCTCGGTCTCCCAGGACTCTTGGGAGCAGAACTACTCCCCCGGGGAAGGCTTCCAGAGTGCCAAAGAGAACCCCAGGTACTCCAGCTACCAAGGCTCCAGGAACGGCTACCTGGGAGGACACGGCTTCAACGCCAGGGTCATGCTGGAAACTCAGGAGCTCCTTCGCCAGGAACAGAGGCGGAAGGAGCAGCAGATGAAGAAGCAGCCTCCTTCCGAGGGGCCGAGCAACTATGACTCCTATAAGAAAGTCCAGGACCCTAGTTACGCCCCTCCCAAGGGGCCCTTCAGGCAAGATGTGCCGCCCTCCCCTTCTCAGGTTGCGAGGCTGAACAGACTTCAGACTCCTGAGAAAGGGAGGCCCTTCTACTCCTGAGCGCGCAAAGAACGGATGCTTCATGTCACGCAATAAAAGACATTTTCCTATGAAGACTTGTATTTTGGGAGGTTTTTTAAAACCTCGATGGTACTATGGAGTATTTCTGTTGTTGGTATCAGTGCCTTTAAGCGGTATAGGCAAAGAAATGGAAGGCCTTAATGTCTTTGCCACGATGTCTCAAATGTCTGTTTCATGGAAGGATTTCCCACCCTGTGACAATCATCTGTTCGAGGCATTCACATGCTGTGCGCCTCTCCACAGTGCCAGGAGTCTCGGCCCCACTCATGCGCTGTCCGCGGCTTGGTTATAGCCTCCCTGCACCACGTGCGAGACAAATTCACCTGACGCGGAGGATGACGCGCGGCCCTGTTTCTCCCTCTCAGTTCTCTGAGCTGTGAGATGACATCTCAGTCTCTGGAGGAGGAAAAGTGGGCGACATACACCAAAAATTGGGGCTTTCTGGTACTTACAGCACAGCCGTTTGTCATACTTTGTCATCAGTGTGGTTTTCTCTTTCCTTTCTCAGCTCCTTGTGACGGGAGAGTTGGTCATCCTATTACAGAAGCTAAGCCATAGTCCAACATTGTTTGGTTACCATGGGGGTCCTTTTGTAACTGCCTTATAACTCAACATTACCAATAAAGCGATGATCCTAGTCTGCGTTTATACATAGGCTTGTTCGGTCCTGTTCCTGACGCGTGGGTTGAGCCACCACAGCTGTGTGTGGGGAACGTGGGAGACGGGAGTGGCTCCTGCCGGGGGAAGCTGGGCATGTCATTGGCCATGTGTCTATCAGGAGGGGAGAGCTAAGAAATAAATTCTCCTAGGAAGAGCTCATGGCCCAGTACATCCCAGTAATTATTTTCATTAGTTTTCGTTCTGACAGCTTGTCAGGAAGGGCACAGAATGGGACAGAGATAAACCAGACGGTCATTTTGATCTGCTCTCTACGGTTTTTCAAGTCAGAGGCAATTGATGCTTGTCTAATGCATCCACACACTGCATATCTGACTGGCGATGCCACGCTCCTAAGTAATTCTGCCATGAAACATGAAAGACAAAGGAAAAGCCGTTACACATCACACAGAGAACATTTTTGGGTCCCACAGCGGCGGTGGCAGAAAGCTCACTCTCGCGTCAGTGTTTGAGTGTGTGTGTGGGTCTCGGGGACCTCGGTGGCTCCCATCGTCCTTCATCGTTCTGAACATCCTGTATTGTAAACGTGGCTGGGTTGCCAAAGTGCCTGTGAATTCCGATGTGGAAAAAGCTGGAGGTGAAAGCTCAGTATACCATGTATTCACTTTAAAAACAGAAAAAAAGACATGTATGGATATGCCTATTTTTTTTCTTATTGGCACATTGTATTTTTGTGTTGACTTGTTTTTAGAAATGATGTGTCCACACACATACCTGTGTCTCTTCTGCACTTCTGTGTCATGGCTCTGTTTCTTAATGTGCGGCGGTGTCTAAGTGGTGTTAGCAGTATACGCGCAGTGACCTTGGATGACAGTGGCTCTTTCTCACAGCCTCCCCTGAGCTGTGAGAAACAGCTTTCTCTGTACATACGCGACTCCTAATAAAAGGCATATTTCTTCCTGTTCTTTTGGTGTCTCTGATGTTCCTGGGCAACCTTGCCTAGCTGGGGTTTTTAAAAAGGTATATTAACAGATGTGATTTTTTAAAAATATATTTAGAGAAAGTTGGAAGTTTCCTCACATCTGAGGAAAATGTGCATGAAACGGGGCAGGAGAACCCTGGGGCAAACTCTTGGATGAGGATGGAGAGGGGGGACTCACTTGTCCCTTGGAAAAGATGGTCCCCATTATGACATCATTCTCATTCTTAGTCCATTAAGACAATATACAGCCTTACAGTTGGAAGTGTCAAACTGGGAAGTTTGCAAACACAGGAACTGGTGGTTGATTGCATATTTGAGCACCTGAGGAGAGAGGGGAAGGGGAGACAGAAGAACCTTCAAGAGTCCACTGCAAGGCCCAGGCTGCCTAAAGAAGCCTGAGGAGTTCTGAATTGAAGGAGCCAGTACAGCTCGAACTAAATCGAAAAATTACACAGAAAGTGACATGATATTCCCATGATTGCCCTTTGCACCCTTGGAATCATCCTAGCAAGCCAGATGTTTTGACTGAGTCCTGGCCTTGAGTCCTGTGAGCCCAGAGAAAGGTCCAGATTTGAGTCTACTTCCAATACAAACCTAGTTCTTATTTCCCAAATTACAAAGTAAGGTTTTGCTATTTCTTTGAGAGGGATGCCCACAAATACGCATGTGGTGTTTCGAAGGCATAAAGGGTACTATGTCCCTAGGTATGTCTTGTGCACAAATATAGGAGATTTGGTTCCCACGCAAATGGCAGGCTTTGTGAGGACCTGTCAAAAATGCCCTCTTATGGAGCACCTAGCCTCAGTGGGTTGTCATAGCAACCCTCATCCTGTCACTACATCCAAATTCTGTCACCTCAAGATTAGGAATGAGGGGTGCGTGGCAAGCCAAGGCAATACCACCTCCTTGGTTCTTTCAAGCATTCCAGGTGTGGAGTGAAAAGGGAAGATGAACAGGTTTGTTCATTTCCTCCCTGAGTAGGAGGCCCATTGCCAATACCAAAACACATGGCTTATTTGTCTCAACTGACAGTGGACAGCAGAGTAGGAGAGGCAATAATCGCACGGTGGGGACCCAAAGCACAAAGGGACCTGTGGGTTGAAACTGACAGTTTGAGCAGCACTGGGAAGAGAAGTAGGAATGGTCCACAGAGAAGTCAAAATAGGCTCCAGGAAGCAATCTTGACTCAGTCGACCAGCCTCCTGGCTTCAGGACCTTTTGCTAAGACTCAACCCTGGGAGGGCATGTCCCAAGGAGGAGCCGGCCCAGGTGCTGTCAAGATGGGCACTGGGATCTGCCCAGTTCCCTCAGAAGCTGCAATTGCATGAAAGGAGAGCAAGGGAGACCCTGGAGCCCACTCTCGGATGAGGATGGAGGTGGGGGAACTCACCTGTCCTTTGGAAAAGATGGTCTCCACTATGGCATCATTTCCACTCTTAGTCCATTAAGACAGTATATAGTCATTTGTATTAGAAATTATAAAAATACTGCATAGCATATCTATATAATATGTAATTGAAGCACTGCCATCCACCTTCTCTTTCTGTGGTCAGACCGAGGACAGCTCAAAGGTCAAAGTGTTAGGGTTCAATCACTTGGCGGTTCATGGTCCAATGACCACAGCCAGGGAGGATTTCACCAAGGGTATTATTACTGGCAATGCGTGAGGAGGACACAAGAGATAGTTCCCAAAATCAGTACCTCCCTGAACGGAGGTGAAAACGGCTTTTATTGGGCTGGTGAGCTGAGTCATCGTATGTCAAGCTTGTCCAATCCGCAGCCCAAGGGCCACATGTGGCCCAGGAATGGCTTTGAATGCGGCCCAACACAAATTCGTAAACCTTCTGAAAATGTTAGGAGATTTTTTTTGCGATTTAAAAAAGTTTTTTTTTAGCTCATCAGCTATCGTTAGTTAATGTTAGTGTATTTTATGTGTGGCCCAAGACAATTCTTCTTCCAACGTGGCCCAGGGAAGCCAAAAGATTGGACACCCCTGTGAGGTGGAGTAAGGATGGTGCAGGGACAGTCATTGATCAGGCTTCTACATCCTTCGCATGGGTAGAAAATGGCAAGTAAGTTCCTCCCTGGGTGGGGTGTTTAGTGCAGTAAGGAGAAGAGTTCACCAAAGTTCCCTCCAACTCAGGCACCTCTGGATCCAACTAGTTTTTATTTTGCTGGGCCTGGGTTGCTTCCTGGAACTGTTGTGAAATAAGGAGAACTCAGGGTGCAACAGTTACCAGTGGGCACTTTTCCACAGGTTCCCAGAAAACCCGAGGACCCTGGGTTACAAAAGCACCCCACAATTAACAGGGCTGTCCCAGAACAGGGCAGAGAGTAGGACCCCAACTTCTCTGTGTTTCTGCCAATGAAGTCCAATAGATCCAATGAGAGAGGGTAAACCCAGTGAATTTTCTGTTTCATGGAGTTGGGATAGTTAGTTTTATTTCAAACCCATTTTGAAAAGGGGTGGAAAATAAGCAAACCACTTTGTCGGGTGTCTTCTTTGTGATCATTGGCCACAAGAAGTATCACAATGAGGAGACAGCAAGTGGGAGACCAGGCATCCCGGTGACTTCTCTGTCCACGCCATTGCCCTTGTTTCACCCACATACGGCAGTCGTCAAGAATGCTGCCCTGCTCCAATATTTTTTATTAGAAAGTGCACACATTTGCATATTCACATAACAGGTATATGTAGTTTTGCATATGTCATTCTATCTTTGGTATTTTAATGGGTTTCTTATTTCATACGATGAGTCCTTAAAGCTCAGGTGTTTCTGAAACCAATCTAGGATGAGGCAGGTACTTCTTACTTTCTGACTTTGTTTGCTAGTCATGGAAGAGTAAGTCATGAGGTTTAACTACCCACCTCCAGGTACATTCCATTAGAAACGTCTTCCTTCCAATAGCACAGTGTACCATACATTTAAATGTCTAGTTAACAGTCAGCTTTTTTCTTCTTCTGAGGTGGGGAGGAGGGAACAAAGATTACTTGGATAATGACATGTCAGGTAAGGAGATAATCTTTTCTTCAGAGACAGGATATCATCTTAATAAGGCAGCTAATAAGAACGTTCACAGGTCAGAAAGTGAGAGTGACGGAGATGCTTTAATGGAAAACCACCTTCAGCTCTGAGTAATGATTAGATCACAAAAGCTGGTGGAATAAAATTGACTTTTTTTTAATGTGTCAGGGATGAGAGTTGTAATTCTGAACATAAGCTTTAAAGAATTTTTTTTTAAACAAGAAACTGATATTCTGCTTTGGTGCTTATGGGGAAAAGGGAAGATTCTCATTGCATCCCATATAGAAGGATTTCTTTTCCCCCTTGAGACAGAGTCTTGCTTTCTTGCCCAGGCTGGAGTGCAGTGGTGCAATCTCAGCTCACTGCAACCTCAGCCTCTTAGGATCAAGTGATTCTCCTGTCTCCGCCTCCCAAGTAGCTGGGATTATGTGTGAACCACCACGCCTGGCTGATTTTTGTTATTTTTAGTAGAGACGGGGTTTCACCATGTTGGCCAGACTGGTCTCGAACTCCTGACCCCAGGCAATCCCCCTGCCTCAGCCTCCCAAAGTGCTGAGATTACAGGGGTGAGCCATCACACCCAGCTAGATGGGTTCTTGTCTCCAGAATTTAGCATCTTTCTCACTAGCAGGCATCCCTCTCCTCTCCTAGGCTTTCCTATTCCATTCAGCAAAGTAAAAGCCTATGGATGTCCTCTGTCCATAAATTTAGTTGCCTTCAGTTAAGTCCCATCATAAGCCCCATCACAGGGAATTTCACTTTCACACTTGATCTTAGCCAAAAAAGGCTGAGACATGATAGGGAATTTCACCTTTAAAGAATTCCATTATGGATCCCCTAAGATCAAAAATCCTTTCCTGAAGAAGATAACCACTTTTTCTCATTATTTTTTTTTCCCTTTCTGAGCTCCGATTTAAATCATCAGTTTTTATTTCCTGATTTGTATGTTTTTTAAGCACATGGTATCTGTGCTGGCCTGCCCCACTCCGGATGGGTCTGTTTAACGCTGGACATGGGACAAGAGGACGGGAGGCAAGGAACTGAGTCCTCCCACTGTGAAGCTGAACAATTCCTCATCTTTCCTGCTTAGCACTTACTTGCTCACAGGATCAATTAAATGTGTGAAAACACCTTTTTTTCTGAATTGCACGGTGAACTGCTGAGTCACCTCACACCGTTGCTGGCTTAGAAAAGCCATTTCGAGTTTGTTCCTAGACTCTGTGGATGCCTCTCGATGATCTGGTCCCACAGGGTGTCGGCAGCCTCAGCAGATCGTCTGCGGGAGGAGGGAGCGTGAGCAGGGGCCCTTCTTCGCTCGCTGGAGGCAGTCTCCCCTCTTGCGAGAAGGTTCCTTCTGAAACCGAGGTTTGGCTTCCATGAGGGATTTTATGATGCAAATATTTTAAGTACAACTTTGAAGGTTTTGCCATTAAAAACAGCTTCGCATGGCTCTGGGCCCAGCTGACTGCAAACTATGAGGGGGAAAGTGCCATAGATTGCTGGCAACTGACGGAAGGAAAACAACACAAACTTCTAAACCAGTCGTGACCCGGGCTAATGATCTGGTTTCAGGGTTCAGTTCGTATCTGACTTGAGTTTACCCAGCTCGAGTTGTCAGCAGCAACGTATGCATTGCAGTTGTTTACAGTGGGATTAAATAGGTAAAAACGTTGGCTGACAACACTGAGATGGGTCAGATTAGGGCTCGCCAAAGAACGTGGGATGTTTTGGAGTACAGCAAACCTTTGAACTGGTAAAGCCTCAAAGTGAATTTGCTGTGCACATGCCCTGACTTGGAGCTCCATTTCCAAACTTGCTTTAATTTTATCTGCTTGGCTTGACTTCTATCCAGGCCCAAGGAGCTCCCATTCCGGTCCCAGCAACCAAAGCATTCCCGCAAAATATGAACCTGCAAAGTCCACTCCTGGCTTCTCACTTGTTTTGGTGGATTTATTTGCGTAGCACTTTACAATTTGCAAAACATTCCCATCTTTTCTTCTTGAGTCCCCAAACCCTGGGAAGCAGGCTAGAGAAATGATAGTTCAATTTTACACATGAGGAGACTGAGAAACCGAGAATTTGAGACTTGCCAGGTGATGAGTGGCTCAATGAGAACCCAAAACTCATTGTCCCAACTGTGACCCCTACTTGTGATGCAACATTTTTATCAAATAAAAATATTTTACTTTAGGCAATTTTAAATTCCTTACTTGATGGTCATTGTACTTTTCGTTGATGAGGAAAATAAGCACAACATAAAGTATAAACAATTGCAAAATTAGTAATCCTTTGAAAATAAATTTTATGGGTATGACGAAAGGTTCAAGCCTTTAATCCCAGCACTTTGGGAGGTCAAGCGGGAGGCCAAGAGTTTGAGACCAGCCTGGGCAACATAGCAAGACCCCCATCTCTATAAAAAGTTAAAAAAAAAAAATTAGCTGGGCATGGCAGCATGCACCTATAGGCCTAACTACTTCGGAGGATGAGATGGGAGGTTTGGTTGAGCCCTGGAATTCAAGGCCGCAGTGAGCTATGATCACACCATTGCACTCTAGCCTGGGCAACAGAACAAGATCACGTCTTTAACATTTTTTTTTTTTTTAATTTAAAGCCGGGCACGGTGGTTCACACCTGTAATCCCAGCACTTTGGGAGGCCGAGGCAGGTGGATCACTTGAGGTCAGGAGTTTGAAACCAGCCTGGGTAACACGATGAAACCCCATCTCTACTAAAAATACAAAAAACAAAAACAAATTAGCTGGGTGTGGTGGTGCATACCTGTAATCCCACCTACTAGGGAGGCTGAGGCAAGTGAATCGCCTGAACCCAGGAGGTAGAGGTTGCAGTGAGCCAAGATCACGCCCCTGCATTCCAGCCTGGGCAACAGAACGAGAATCCATCTAAAAAAATTTTTTTTAATTTAAAATATTTTGTGAATCATAATACTATTTATATTATAAAATTACATATTATATATGTATGCAAATGCATTATACACATATACATATAATGGTTCATTTACACTTCAGGCACTGGGTGTCATCAATTTGAAAAGTCTACTGAAATAGATGTTTTAGCCAGGCTTCCATGTGGATGTGCAGAGCCTCCTAGGCTCCCTTGCTGGTGACCACAGTTTCATGCTCTGCCTTCTCTGCTTCATTGTTTAAGACCCTCAGACCAGAAGGGGTTCATTTCTAAGCCAGGTTTCAAGGTTGAGAAAAGGAAGAGTTAAATGATAATGCTGGAAACTGAGGAGGATCTGAAACACGAGGAAAGCAGGGCGCAGCTTTCGACGAAACGCCAGTTCCTCACAGTCGGGCTTCTGTAGCAGATGCAAAAAAAAGGCCTCGGATGCTAATCCAAAATAGCAAAGATCGCTGGGAGATTGCGAAACAATAACAATTTGCATTAAATCATCAGCTGCTTTCAGCACAGATGGGAAAAGCCTGTTACAAAATGTTGTAAGACATTTGCAGCGGGTTTCAAGCTGGACAGGCATTAAAAACATTCTTGAGCTTTTCATGTTGGGAATAAAAATGTAAATCATTTTTAGCGAGGATTTTTTTTTTAACATACCATTTTGTCTTTGTATTTTATTTTATTTTGGGAAAGGAGGCGACATAGTAATAGCCAAGGGGAAATGATCCATTTGCAGAGTTGGATAGATAACATTTATCTTCAAAGAGGTAGAATATTAATTATGCATACATAGAAAGAAACTTTGAGCTCTGAGACATTCTCAATGAAATGATGGCTTATTTCACTCAAGATCCTAATCAAGCACACACAGTTCCCGTATCTGAGAGAGAAACACTGCCAGTTGCCAACGTGCCTGCTTTTCTGGGTCAGTTTCAGAGCATGGAGGCAGAGTTGGGGAAGCCGGCTAGGACTGGAGGGCCTCTCTCTGGAAGCTCTCTAGGACTGGCTTGCGGCTTTGGCCCTGAGAGCACGGGCGCTTCTCTTCCATTGCGCCTTCAAATGGACTGCGGGGGCCGGAAGGCAGGAGCCAGGAGCTGATGCAGCAGGCCCATCTCCCGTGATCCCACGCCCCTGGAGAAGAGACTAGACAGCCACAGACTCTCAGCGTCTGGAAGGACTGGCTGGCCTAGGGAAACGAGTTTCCAATAACTAATCCAGCTGAACGAGGCACTTCCCTTGGCTTCGGCTCTCCTTCCCGTAAGCCAGGAAATGTTCTCTCCATTCATTCGGGGATGGCTCATCAGGGACTTCTAATCTCGGACTCGTTACTCTGCAGACTACGCTGGTATCTTCTGCTCTGTATCCTAAGTCCTTTTAGTGGTTCCCTCTGGATTAATTGAAACTCAGAGATATCCTGTGTGTGTGATTTGTTCAAGGTAATTGTAAGGCCACAAAGAAGCCAATATTGATTTTTTTTAAGATGCCACTTTATGTGGCCTGAAATTTACTACATAGAATATACAGTCAGTTTAGGGAAAATAATTATCTCATATTCATTTACTCATTCATTCATTCATTCATTCATTCATTCATGGCTCCTGCTGTAGGCCAGGTGCCATGTAGACGCTGGAAACTCACTAGGGAATAACCCAGTCTTACACTAACAGGGAATAGCCAGGCTGTGTAACGTTCAGAGAGTGATGCTTGGCACAGAGAAAATAAAGCAGGATTCAGGACTAGGAAGTGAGAAGGAGCAGACGGGTTGGAGTTGGGGGATCTGTGTTGTATGAGACTAGGATGCTTTCAGTAGAGACTCTGGAGGGAATACTGGCAGGAGTGACATTGGTAGGAGTGACCCGGGACACGGTGGTGGACACAAGGCAGAAGGCGAGATAGGGAGTGAGGCAGTCAAGGAGCAGGGAGACCAGTGTGCTGGAGGACACCAAAATCATCATCAACAACAAATACGGTTGCAAGACAGCGAGTCCAATGCTAAAACCTTCACAGAGTGCAAGCCTATGGGAGACGGTGAGAAGGAGTTAAATAACGCATGGTCTAATTACAAGGTTCGAGGGAGGAGGGGAGGCATTCCCGAAACTTCACAGAGTGCAAGCCCATGGGAGATAGTGAGAAGGAGTGAAATAACGCATGGTCTAATTATAAGCTTCGAGGGAGGAGGGGAGGCATTCCTGAGAAAGGAAGAACGACGACCTGGAAGTGTCAACGGGAGTAAGAAAGACACATGTCCCATTTCCAAACCCCAAATATGTGCGGGGGGAGCCTCCAGAAGCCACCACTGGGAAGGTGGCACCAGTGAGGGCAAGAATAGGGTGGGGCTGCACAATCCCTGAGGGAGATGAGACCACCTAAAGATGGGACCTAGAGGTCTTGGGCTTCCTTCTGACATCTGAAGCAGACAGGGGTGTGGAGCAGGGTGTGTTGTGGGGTCTCTGAGGGAGGCAGACACTTAGCTCTAAACACTGCCCAGCCCTAGGAGATGAGGCAAGACTCACTGGGAGCATGTGGGCGTTGTGCCTAGAGGCGGGTGTCATAGCTCCACCCATCACAGCAGTCCCAATTCCCAATCCCGCTTCCCTGCTGTGTGTCTGTGTCTTGATGATAGACACCACTCATTCATGCATTCATTCATTTATTCATTCATTCAGGGCCTACAATATACCAGACAATGTCTCCATCACTGGGCATTCAGTGGTGAACTAAAGCCACCCTGGGCTGGACGCAGTGGCTCACACCTTTCATTCTAGCACTTTGGAGGCTGAGGTGGGTGGATCACTTGAGCTCAGAGTTTGAGACCAGCCTGGGCAACACGGCAAAACCCCATCTCCACAACTATAGCAACAACGAAGAGACCTTGATGTTCTCATTAAAATGACAGTCCAGAGGCAGGGGCAAACATTAATTAAGTAAACACACTACTAGATAGAGTGCACTATGTTGTGACAAGAGCAGTGAAAACAGAGTTGCTGTGGTGGAATAATAGGGAAAGGAGTCATAATTAAGATGGGGGCCAGTGCTGTGGCTCACGTCCATAATCCTAGCATTCTGGGAGGCCAAGGCCAGAGGATTACTTAGCCTGGGCAACATAGGGAGACCTCATCTCTACAAAAAATTCAAAAATTAGTTAGGTGTGGTCATGTGTGCCTGTAGTCTTAGCTATTTAGGGGGCTGAGGCAAGAGAATCCCTTGAGCCCAGGAAGTTGAGGCTGCAGCAAGCCATGATTGTGCCACTGCACTCCAGCCAGTGTGGCAGAACAAGACCCTGTCTCGAAAGAAAAAAAAAAAAAAGAGAGGCAGTGAAAGTTTGTGAGGAGTGATTTGTAAACTGAGTCCTGAAGGATTTGAACATCTAACAAGAATTTGGCAATATATCAAGATCCCAAAAACTCGATCCCCTGTGACCACGAGGTTTCATTTTCTAGAATATAGCTGATGAAACTCAAAAGGTAGACAGAGATTTATGCCCAAAGCTGTTAAAAAATATTGTTTATAGGCCAGAAAAATTGGACATAAACATCCCAAACTAGGGAAATGGCTAAGGAAATTATGGCAGAGAATGTAGTAGTATGTTATATCTATTAAAATGAATGTTTATGAATAAATTCCACCAATATAGAAATATAATCACAATATAATGTTCAATAAAAGATACTAGAATATCAAATTGTGCCTTCATCATGGCCACATATATATGTATGTATATGTGTAAATATGTGTGTATAGGTACATATGTGTGCATATGTGTGTGTGTGTACAGAAAAGGAAGAAATAACCCCAATATTACAACTTATCACCGAGTGTTTGGATTATATAGCAAAGCTGAATTGTTTTTCAGGTGCCATGGACACCCTCAGGTTAAAGGTCATAGAACCTGAGCATGGCCCAACAACCCCAGCATGCAACCTCACGCAGAACTTAAGTGTTCAGATGGAGGAGTGGGGACTGAATTAAGATGCAAACACCACGTGGCAGGAGCCAGGATCCAATCATGTCATCTACAAACAGAGGCAATTTAATTCCCTCGTTTCCTATTTGGATGCTTTTATTTTTTCTTGCGTAATTGCTCTGGCTAGGTCTTCTAGTACTATGTTGGATACAAGTGTCAAGAGTGGGCACCTGTGTCTTGTTCCTGATCTTGTTAGAGTAGCAGATAGCCAGAAATGAGCAGCAGGGGAGCCCCCTGGTAAAAGAAGTCCTAGAGATGCTGCCCACTGGCAGTCAGCAAAAAGGACAAGATCACATCTGGTCTTGTCGTTGGGGCTCCTTCAGACCTGAAGGGGATTTATGAAGCCCTAGCTGGAGATAACCATGCTAGGGACTCTCCATTGACGAGCATGTGCACTCCTCCAAAAACTCACTCTAGAATATGCTCATTGTAATAGTAAAAAGCGCACCCCTGGATGGAGATTTTAAATGCTACTGAGACACACGATGTGTGTACTGGAATGTACAACCACAGAGCATGTGCATCCAAAGGACCTCCTGAAACAGGATTGTAAGTGACACCCCCTCATGCCCCTTTATGAATAATCGTGTAAGAGTCTCATGAAGGGCATTTCCCCAGCACTAGTGGCTGCTGGCTATTCTTTTGTGCTGCCTGCTCTCTCATCTTTCAGAGCTTACTGCCTCTTTAAATAAACACTGCTACTATGCTACTATGCTACTATGACTTTTCCAGCTGGACCAGCCTGGAACTTTTTCCACTGGTCTCTAGGCATGTACTTTATCTTCCTTCAATAAACTCTGCTGCTTAACCCTTGCTGTGCATCTCTTGGCTGAATGTTTTCTTCCAGGTTAGGCAAGAACCGAGGATTCCCTCACTTTCTGGTAACAGTCTTAGAGGAAGAGCTGTTAGCAGCAGACTTGTCATATGTGGCTTTTATTATGTTGAGTTACATCCCTTCTGTGTCTATTTTGTTGAGAGTTTTTAATCACGAAAATACGTTTCATTTTGGCAAAAGCTTTTTCTGCATGCATTGAGATGATCATATGATTTTTATCTTTTTCTTCTGTCAATATGGTGTATATGATTTATTGATTTGTGTATGTTAAACCATCCTTGCATCTCAAGGATAAATCATGCATGAACGTGGTGTATGATCCTTTTCATGTGCGGTTGAATTTGGTTTGCTAGTATTTTATTGAGGATTTTTTGCATCTAGGTTCATCAGGAATATTAGCCTGTAATTTTGTTTTCTTGTAGCATTCTTATTTAGTTTTGGTATGAGGATCATACTGGCCTTGTAAAATGAGTTTGGAAGTGTTCCTCTTCCTTAGGTTTTTTGGAAGAGTTTGAGAAGGATTGGCATCAATTCTTCTTTAAACTCTTGGTAAAATTCACCAGTGAAGCCATCTGGTTCTGGGCTTTACTTTGTTGGAAAGCTTTTGATTATTGATTCTATCTCCTTAGTTGTTACTGATCTGTTCAGATATTCTATTTTTTGTAATTTAGTCTTGATTGGTTGTCTGTTTTTAGGAATGTTTCAATTTCTTCTAAGTTATTCAAGACAGTTGTGTGCCACATAACAATGTTGTAATCAATGATGAACTCCATATATGACTGTAATCCCATAAGATTATAATGGAGCTGAAAAACTCCTATTGCCTAGTGACCTCATAGCCATTGTGACACTGTAGTGCAATTCATCACCTTTTCTTTAAGTATGCAAATACCATTATGTTACACCGGCCTATAGTATTCAGTATGGTAATAAGATGTACAGGTTTTAGTCTATATTATATAGCCTCGGTGTATAGCAGGCTCTTCCTTCCAGGATTGTGTAAATACACTCTATGATGTTTACACAATGACAAAATTGCCAAACACATTTCTCTAAATATATCCCCATATATAGCATATACCTCTTCTTATTAGTCTCTCATGATTCTTTGTATTTATTTGCTATTGTTACAATGTCTTCTTTTTAATTTATAATTTTATTTATTTGAGTCTTCTCTTTTTTTCTTGGTAGTCTAGCTAGTTGTATTGATTTTGTCTATCTTTTCAAAAAACAACTCTTGGTTTTGTTGATCTTTTGTCTTTCTATTCTCTTTAATTTATTGTTTCTTCTCTTCTTTTTCTAGTCTCTTGAGGTGTGAAGTTAGGTTGTTTCTTTGTTTTCTTTTTTCTTAAAGTAGACATTAATTGCTAAAACTTTCTTATCATTGCTTTTGCTGCCTCCCATAAGTTTTGGTATTTTGTGTCTCTGTTTTTCTTGGTCTCAAGATAATTTTTGATTTCCTCTTTGGTTTTTTTGTTTGACCCATTTGTTGTTCAGGACTGTGTTGTTTAATTTCCACATACTTGTGAATTTTCCAAAATTTTTCTGGTTCTTGACTTCTCGTTTATATTATTGTGGTGAGAAAAAAAATGATTGGGATGATTTTTAATCTCCCCAAATTTGTTAAGACTTGTTTTATGGCTCAGTAAAAGATCCAACCTGGAGAATGTTGCATGTGCACTTGAAAAGAATGTGTATTATACTCCTAATGGATGGAATGTTCTGTATACATTAATTAGATCCTCTTGGTCCATAGTGTTATTCAAGTCACTGTTTCCTTATGGTTTCTCTGTCTGGATGATCTATCCATTGTTGAAAGTGGGATACTGAAGTCCCTTATTACTGTGTTGTTGTCTCTTTCTTCACTTCTGTTAAAAATTGCTTTATATATTTAAGTGATCTAATGTTGGATACATATATATTTCTAATTGTTATATTCTCTTGATGAATTGACCTCTTTATCATCATATGGTGACCCTCTTTGTCTCTTTAGACAGATTTTGATTGACAGTATATTTTGTCTGATATAAGGAGAGCCACTACTGCTCTATTTTGGTTTCCCTTTACATGGAATATGTTTTTTTATTTCTCACTTTCAGCCTGTGTGTGTCTTAAAGGCTAATATAAGTCTCTGGTAAGCAGTATATTGTTGGATCTTGTTTTTTAAATCAATTTAGCTATTCTGTGACTTTTGGTTAGAAAATTTAATCCATTTCTATTTAATGTAATTATTAAGAGGTAAGGAAATACTATTGCCATTTTGTTATTGTTTACTGACTGTTCTTTAGTTCCATTGTTTCTTTCTTCCTATTTGCTGTCTTCCTTTGTGATTTGTTAAATCTTTATATGGCATACTTTGGTTACTTTGTCTTTATGTTTTGCGTATCTACTAGAGGTTTTTTTCTCTATGGTTACCATGGGGCTTGTATAAAACATCTTATAACATTCTAATTAAGGCTGCTAACAACTTAATTTCAATTACATACAAAAACTCTACACATTGATTACTCCCCACTACATTTTATGCCACTGATGTCACATTTTACATCTTTTTATGTTGTGTATCTGTTAACAAATTATTCTAGCTATAATTATTTTTAATACTTTTGTCTTTTAACTTTTATACTAAAGTGAAAAGTGATTTACACACCACCATTACAGTATTATTCTGAATGTGACTATGTATTTATCTTTTCTAGTAGTTTTATACTTTCATATGTTTTCATATTGTTACTGAACGTTCTTTCATTTCAACTTGAAGAACTACCTTTAGCATTTCTTGTAAAGCAGGTCTCATGGTAATGAGCTCCCTCAGCTTTTATTTGTCTGGGAATGTCCTTATGTTTTTTTCTGAAGGACAGTTTTGCTGGGCATATGATTCTTAGGTGGCATTTTTTTTCTTTCAATACTTTAAATATCTCATCCCATTCCCTTCTGACTTTCAAGGTTTCTGGCAAGAAGTCTACCTTATGGGGGTTCCTGTATACATGATGAGTTTTTTTTCTCTTGTTGCTTTCAAGATTTCCTATTTGTCTTTGGCTTTTGACAATTTGATTATAATGTGTCTCAGAGTGTTCTTTTTTGGGTTTATCTTATTTGGGATCCTTTGAGATTCATGCTTCTGAATGTCCATATCTTTCTTAAAATTTCATTTGTTTTCAGACAGTATACTTTAAAATAAGATTTCTTTTCCTTTCTGTCTCTCTTCTCCTCCTAGGACTGCCATAATTTATATATTCATATGCTTGATAGTGTCCCATAGGTCCCTTATGCTTTTTCTTTTTTTTTTTTTTTTTTTTGCTCTTTTTCCATTATTTTTCTTTTTCATTCCTCTAATTGGCTAATTTCAAGTGACCTATATTCGAGTTTGCTAATTTTTTCTTTTGCATGATTGTATCTGCTCTTGAAGCTCTCTGTTGAAGTTCTCAGATCTGTCACTATATTCTTCAGCTCCAGGATTTGTTTGGTTCCTTTTTATGGTTTCTATTTCCTTATTAAACTTTTCATTTTGTTCACTCATTGTTTTTCTAATTTCATTTAGCAATCTATCTGCATTTTCTTGGATCTCATTGTGCTTCTTTAATATGATTATTTTGAATTATTTTTCAGGCAATTTAGTGATATCCATTTCTTTGGTGTCAGATATTAGAGCTTTATTAGTTTCCATTGGTGGTATTATGTTAACTTGATTGTTATCTGTGTAGCCTTGCATTGGTTTCTGTGAATCTGAAGGAGTCACACCTTTTCAAGTCTTTACAGTCTGGTTTCGATAGGTAAAGTCTTTGTCTTGTGTACCCAGGATGAGAAGATTGCCTCCAGGTTTGTAGTCAAGTGGGCCTGGAGCCTGGTCATGGGGCTGCTGTTGAGTCTTCAGTGAGGTCCAAGGCTGGTGGGCCTCTTACCAGGGGCTCTAGTGGGTGTGGATTCTATCTGGTTTCTGGGTAGACTGGACTACCTCCAGTTCCTTGGTCAGTAAGGCTAGTGCTGGAATGACAGTCTGCTTCTGCAGAAAGTGGGCCTCCTACCAGTTGCACAGACAGGTGTGGCTTCCTCTGGGTCTCTAGGAGGGCTTTCCCTGAGCCACTGGGTGGGCCCCTAGGCAGAAAGTACTTGCTTTGGACCATGGCTGAGAGGGACTGGGCTTGAGTTACAGGCTGCTTTGGGATCTACAGCTGAGACCAAGGTCTGCAGGCCTGCCTCTGAGTCATGGACAGGTATGTTTCCTGGCGAGTCCCTGGGCAGGCAGGACTGCCCTCAGACCACAGCTGAGAGGGGCTGGAACTGAATTCCATGGCTGTAGTGCCAAATTTGGCTGGCCTGCCTGTGGAAGCACAGATGGGCGTGTCTCTCTATAGGTTCCTAGGTGGACAGGACTGCTCTCAAACCACAGCCTTACATTCTGATCACCCCCTTTCTTCTGCATAATTCAGTGGCTAGACCAAGTGAGAGTTCTCTTGCATTGATGAACTCTTGGTCTGATCTTTTCTGGCTGGCCTTTGTTGAAAGATTTTAAAGTTTAATCAGAAAAAGAATTGCTTAAGAGCTCAATTTTTACAAATACCAGAAATAAGGACCTTCACAATGTCTGCTGATTGATATCCAGGATGGAGAGCGAGACTCTAGTGGAGGAAGAGGACCCAAGCTTTCTGTGGAATGCAGACATTCTCGACAGGGTGGACCTCCTGAGAGTTCTCTCCTCTCATTTGTGGCCAAACTGCCACTTTTCCAGAATGTGTTCCTGAGATGATTATTTTTTCCCTGGAGCTCAAATTGACAGTGAGCCAGATGCACAGAGAATTCATATCACATCCTGGGAATTGAGGAAGCAAGTTTTTCAGCTTATCCTTGGAAGGATGAGGAGATGGGACAAGGGATGGGAGCCTGGGGCTTATGCTTCCCTTTGAATCCTGAGCCGACAGGAGGCTGAGGCGTCTAGAGCCACATGCTTACTATTTAATAATGTTGACCATTAGGAGACCACCTAAGATTCATGTTCTGCTCAGGACAACCAACTTTCCTTTTGAGTACGGGAGAGACCGGCAAAAAGGCTGGCATCGGCAGATGGCCTCTTGGCACAGGTGTGAGTATTGATCACCCTTGAAGGGGAGGAAATGCTATTCCCTCTCTGATTAAAAGTCTCTTACAAAGGAGAACAAAGGCCTAAGGTGGGCGGCATGGTTAATAGCCTACATTAAAGAAATCTCTACATTAAGGAGTATCTGTTGCCAGAATGTACTTTCTGATCGTTGCCACAGCGTAACTTTAATGGATCCTTTATTGTTCTCTTTTCCTTTCAGATGTTGTCTCCTCTCCTCTACCCTGACTTAATCGTTGTGCATCTTCTCTGAGACCATTTTCTTTACAGAGTTTTCTTTGCTAAGATCTATGGTCTTCCTGTGAAAATGGAATCATCAGCTGGGGGGAAAACAGCCCCACTGCTACCAGGACTTTTAGAGACACACGTTACATTCTATTTTGGTGAATCTGAAGGTAAGATTTCCAAAGGGGTATTGCAAAACCTTATAAAGTGATTTTCCTACATGCCATAGGGCTCAGATCCATTTAAATCCAGATAAAACTTTGGATTCTTGTTTTCTAAAATAGCTGGAGCCCTTTGATATCCCCCGTGTACCCTGTGTCCTTCCTCTCAGCCTAGCTGGCAGGCAGGATTCCACTGCCTGCATTCCCCCATATGGATCTTTTCACTCAGCTAACCTTAAGGATTCATCTAATCCCAGTCTTGTGGTTTAGGTTTATTTCTGGCTTTGGTTTTACTTCTACCCTAAGCAAGTCTTTCTTTGGTTACCAGTGCTCCAGTATTCTTTGGTTTGACCAAACAGCTCAGCTGTATCTCTTCAAGTGCACTCCAGTTTTGGATCACACCCTGCCATCCCCAGATGGCACCTGGGGCACTAACATCCATCACTTCTGATAGGTTAACTTCGTAAAATTAATTGACTGTGAAATTAATCTGGCACCTCCTGGGTTTTTTCTCATAGTAGGCACTCAATAAATATTTGTGGAATGAATTCTTTTCATGAAGCTTTAAAGGAATACTTTTTTTTCTTTTGCTGTAGAGTCTTCCTCATTTTCCTTTTTGTGCTTAAGGCAAATATGGAATGTTCCTGTAAATGATAATAGAGGAGGAGATCTTATGAGGAAAGAGATGTTGGTGTGAATCTGAAGTAGAGAAACTTAAGAAGGCAAATACTCCTGTGCTCTTGAGTGCATTGGGGAGTTACCCCTGATGAAATTCCACATCTTTTAATAAAGTCGAGTTGATGGAATCCTGACCCTCTCCTTCCTGAGTTTAATTTTGAGATCCCTTCCCTTCATTCATCTCTGAAGTATTGGTGTTCCTCTAGGATTAGTGCCATGGCCTCTTCTCTTCTGTCCCTTTCCCGATCGGTCTCTTCCATACCATCTGCATGTTGAAGATGTTCAGCCTGCAGTGTCTCTGGAGCCCCTTGGTTCTCTCATGGTGTTCACTCTGGCCTGCCTTGCTCCCATCTGCCACCCAAGAAGCCACTGCCTCCACTGCAGGTGCCCTCTGTGGATTCAGCAATGCCTCTGCTCAAGGCCCTGGTGTCCTGGAGCCCAGGTTGCCCCAGTAGGGGCACTCCATCTCCCTCTCATCTCCTCCATTGTGCATAGCATTGTTCTCAGCCTTGCTTGTGACACAATTTAGTGCAGAGTCTAAGGGCGTGGGCTCCACAGTCGGCTGACCTGGCTTTGAATCCCAGCTTTGCCACTTACCAGCTAATCTTGGGCGAGTCATTTAACTCCTCCAAGCCTCAGTGTCTGCAACCAACAAGTGGGGACAGTAATAATTCCTACCTCATGGGATTGTTAGGATGATTCACTGGTAATGCAACTGCCTAGTTCCATCCTCAGAATGTAGATTCTGGCCGAGTGCAGTGGCTCACGCCTGTTATCCCAGTATTTTGAGAGGCCAAGGTGGGTGGATCCCCTGAGGTCAGGAGTTCCAAACCAGCTTGGCCAACATGACGAAATCCCATCTCTACTAAAAATATAAAAATTAGCAGGGTGTGGTGGCAGGTGTCTGTAATCCCAGCTATTTGGGAGGCTGAGACGGGAGAATCGCTTGAATCCAGGAGGTGGAGCTTGCAGTGAGCCGAGATTGCACAAGTGCACTCCAGCCTGGGCAACAGAGCAAGACTCTGTCTCAAAAAAAAAAAAAAAAAAAGAGAATGTAGATTCATAGACTCTTCACAGATTCCTTTGGGAAAGTATTCTCTAAGTTTTTGTTTGCATTCACTCTCTGTCCATGGGGCTTAGAAGGGAGTTTAGGGAGTTTACAGGGATGTACAAAAATCTATGTCCCAGACAAACCATCGCTATGTTGTCCCTTGCCCATCCACAGTCCCCTTTTCCTTGTTCCCTCGTCTCCTCCGCTGGAAGCCTTTTGTATAAACTAAACCATGGGATGCTTTGCTTTCTCGTCACTCAATCAGAGCCTCCTACTCCAAGGCTGGGACCCCCTTCCCAACAATTTTTCCAGATTTATGGATTTGACTCTTCCTCCATGAGCAGAGACCACCATTCCTGTTCCCAAGAGAACAGGTCATCCTGGGGCCTGCTGTGTGTGATAACGCCATTGCTTCCTGAGGATGAGGCAGATGCATTCGGGATGTTTACTTTAATAGCTTTTTAGGTTCATTATGCTTTGGAGCGAATTCCCCAACGTGTTTCTATGGAAGTTACATAAATAACTTCAAAATCATAATTTGTTTTTTAAGCTTATTATTTTTCCTAAATTCCTTAAATTATTAAGATTATCTGATTTCTCAGGAAGCCGTTGTACTTTGGAGTAACTTAATTCTACACTGTGGGGAACACTTGGTTACTGTCTGGGGGTACATACTAAAAAAAACCTATTAAATCAATTCGGTGTTTAATTTTCCTGGTTTTGCAGCTCAGTGAGGATACAGTCCCAGATAAGAGAATATTTGTTGATTACCCAGCTTGCACAGATGTTGCAAGAATTCTCAAATGGCTCTTTCTTGCTTTGTTTTTGTTTCTTTTGCAATAGGAGGGGCTGCTTTCCTGAAAGACAGGCCAGCAGGTGGAAGGAATATCCAAACGTGAGTGAGTGACAAGTGTCTATGTGCGGGTGGACACAGGAAAAGTGACAGACACAGCACTGAAAAGTCCCTGGTGGGCAGGACCAGGCTGTCCTGTGGCCATGGGATAACTTTCTAGATGATTTTGGGCCAGCTATACTTGGAGTTTCCAGTTTGGGCTATACCCTGAAGCCAGACCCGCCCTTCTCAGAATTGACATTATCAAGTCATTCTGCAGCCCCAGAGTCTCATTGATTTTCATGGTCTATGATGAAATATCCAACTTCCTTACCTTGGCTTTAAGGCTCTCTACGAGCCAGACTTAACCATCCCAGCCTTTTCTCTCATCGCGTCCCATCCCTGAATTTCCCCGTCTGTCAAATCACATCCTGCATTTCTGCCTGATTCCTGGGTCCACACCATTACTCCGGACTGAAATGTCTCCCCATCTCCAGCCATTTTGCTTGCCTGAATGCTACTCACCCCTCAATGTCCAACCCAATTTCTTTTTTCTTTCTTTCTTTCCTTTTTTTTTGGGACAGAGTCTCTCTCTGTCGCCCAGGCTGGAGTGCAGTGGTGCAATCTTGGCTCAGGCTCACTGCAAGCTCCGCCTCCCATGTTCAAGCGATTCTCCTGCCTCAACCTCCCAAGTAGCCGAGACTTCAGGCGCCTGCCACCATACCTGGCTAATTTTTTGTATTTTTAGTAGAGAGGGGTTTCATTGTGTTAGCCAGGATGGTTTCGATCTCCTGACCTTGTGATCCGCCTGCCTCAGCTTCCCAAAGTGCTGGGATTACAGGCGTGAGCCACCACACCCGGCCCCAACCCAATTTCTTAAACAGGTGACCTCAAGTGATCCGCCCGCCTCGGCCTCCCAAAGTGCTGGGATTATAGGCATGAGACACCATGCCATCCTAAATTTCTATTTCCTTTCTATACAACTCTCCCTGGCTGCTCCAGCCTCATGGTTTCTTGACACACAGGGCTCTCTGGTGACATGTCCAGCTTCCCATGGAGCACTCGTGTTTGGTTCTTCATTGGAAACTCTTTTGTGTGTTCACGCTTTATTGGGCTCACTAATAAATGTCAACTTCTGAGGGACGAAGACCGCACTTTCTTTCTTCATCTACCCCTCAGTGCTTCCCACATGCAGGCTTCCCTGAAATGTTCTTGACTCATGAATAAATTTAAAGCCAGTCCAGAGTCTTTGGGAGCCTGTCAACTTGTCAATCCCGCAAGTCCTGCCTAACAGTGGCACAGAAAGACAACATGATCCAATCAATTTCCTTCTGATCAAGGGATGAGAACTAATTAAAATCAACTCAGCAAGTGTTGAGCAGGTACCATGGGATAAACACAGTGCCAAATATGGAAAAAAAAAATATTGGGCACAGCCCCTACCTTCAAACAGCCAACTGTTTAGAAGGAGAATTCATTTGCAACATGAAAGAATTAGGAAAAAGTTAGCCAAAAAAAAAAGACCATATTCATTAAAGTGCTAAATTGACTGGACTCCAGAGTTAGATGGGGAAAGGTAGTGAGTAGTGGGTTCCAAGACGAAAGAGAGATCAGAGAGGAAAGCCACAAAGAAGAGTCTCAGGCCGGGTGCTGTGGCTCATGCCTGTGAGGTCAGGGGATCGAGACCATCCTGGCTAACACAGTGAAACCCCATCTCCACCAAAAACACAAAAAATTAGCCAGGCGTGGTGGCGGGCGCCTGTAGTTCCAGCTACTCAGGAGGCTGAGGCAGGAGAATGGCGTGAACCCGGGAGGCGGAGCTTGCAGTGAGCTGAGATTGCGCCACTGCACTCCAGCCTGGGCGGCAGAGTGAGACTCCATGTCAAGAAAAAATAAAAATAAAAAATAAGAGTCTCAGGGGATGACGGGGACCTGGAAGAGCCAGAAATTTTTAGGGAAGAGGCCAGGATGGATGATGCTTTCTTGCAGAGGGTCAAGAGATATCTCAAAGCATGGGGTGATGGAAATGAAATTGAGTACTAGTTATTGACTAGGTGTGATGCAGATGCCAACGCACTTGCTACTCACAGCACCTGCAAGGTGTACTTTACCTTCGTATCACAGAGACTGTGTCTCTAAGACAGGTTAAGTAAATTGCCCACTGCAAAGGCAGTGCCTAGCACTGTGCTTTGTCCATCACCTGGCCAGCAGGACCCCCAGGTGGCAGACTGAGCTGGGAGGGAGGGGACCTGACCTGGTGCAGTCTCCAGGTACCCAGGACTCACCCCTCTCTTCCTCTAGGATGTGGCTTAGAAGGGAAGAAGTGTTCAACTTAGGAAAGACACCTGTTCTAGGCTGCTTCTAAATGCCTCCTCATCATGCCTCCTGGTGCAAGGAATTCTTTTTTTGTTGTTGTTTTCTTTTGAGATGGGGCCTCAATCTGTCACCTAGGCTGGAGTGCAGTGGCACGATCTCAGCTCACTGCAACCTCCATCTCCCAGGCTCAAGCAATCCTCCTACCTCAGCCTCCCAAGTAGCTGGGACCACAGGCACATACCACCACACCTGGCTAATTGTTTGCATTTTTGGTAGAGATGGGGTTTCTCCATGTTGGCTAGGCTGGTCTTGAACTCCTGACCTCAAGTGATCCACTCACCTTGGCCTCCCAAAGTGCTGGGATTACAGGCATGAGCCACCATGCTCGGCCTGGTGCTGGGAATTCTAAGACCATTTTCCATCATCAGAAATTCTAGAAAGAGGCAGGATAATCTGCGTTTATGAAAGCACTTCATGTGCACCCGTGTTCTGTTCATGGATGGTAGGTACTTTTGAGGAAATGTGTTAAGCTGCAAAGTTATGATTTGTATATATTTTTTCCCATTTGCTCGTTATATTTCAAAAAAGGTTTACTTTAAAAAGTGTTGCGGGGTGATGCTACGGTACACCACACTGGAGATCCACTGGTCTGCATAATCGTCATTTAAAAGGGAACAGATAAGAATAGTAATTGCTTCTATTTATGATGACCCTGTCCTAAATGCTTTATGGACATTAATGCACAACAACCCTAGGAGGTAGATACTAATACAGTACCCAAGTTACAGATGTGAAAAGCAAGCACAGAGAGGCCTGTTATTTGTCCAAAGTCACACATCTAATGAGTGGTTGAGCCAGGATTCCAGCCTAGGCAGCCTGGCTCTTCCTAGAGTCAATACTCTCCACTGTGACAAGTAAGACATGGAACCGGGGCAATCTGAGGACTGCCTGTGTGGAGTGGCTGGCACGACTTCTCAATGGCTCTGACTGCTAAATTTCCCTCTCACCTGAGCTGCTTCCCCAGGCCCTTCTCCCTCTCTTTCAGGCACTCCAGCCTCAGGCACAGGACAGAGCCATCCCTGGAGAGCTGCCCCAGTGAAGCAGGAGGGAGCCAGAAGCCCCGTGTCGGGGTTCCCTGGGCACTTGATTCCAGCCATCACAGGTCTCTGAGTGTCCATTTTGAAGGAGCAGCTCGGTTCTTAGAAGGCCCGCACCTATGGGCGGCGCACACAACATCGTCCCTGCTTCTAGTGGAGGAGGGCTTAATGGGCCATCTCCAGCCCGTTTTAGGTTCATTTCCCGGGACCAGCCCCAGACACCGGCGCACTGCCTGCTTTCGCCACATTATCCAACCTCGGGGAAGCAAAACCACCCACCACTTGGCGTAATTTTATCCCCAGGCCTGGGTCGCAGCTTTATACAATGTTCCCGGCCTCTTTGCAGTTTGTCTCGTGGGCAGAGGTGGATTCACAGGGTAACTCAGGAAGCTTAAGTTCCAGAGCCCCTTCCAAGACCTTGTGCCTAATGGAGTATTCATAATTTTCTTTTTTCTTTTCTTTTAATTTCCTTTTCTTTTCTTTTTTATATTTTTCAGACAGAGTCTCACTTTGTTGCCCAGGCTGGAGTGCAATGGCACAATCTCAGCTCACTGCAACCTCTGCCTCCTGGGTTCAAGTGATTCTCCCGTCCCAGCCTCCCAAGTAGCTGAGACTACAGGCATGTGTCACATCATCTGGCTAATTTTGTATGTTTAGTAGAGACAGGGTTTTACTATGTTGGCCAGCCTGGTCTCAAACTCCTGACCTCAAGTGATCCGCCTGCTTCGGCCTCCCAAAGTGCTGGGATTACAGGCATGAGCCACTGTGCCTGGCCATGTATTCATAATTTTATACTCCTAACTGTACAAGTTTCACACTCCATTAACCATGATCCTTACTCAAGGGATTCTTCTGAGTGCTGTGTCTGAAAAAGAACCCTCTGGTGCCCCCCTTAGTATGGCACGTGAGGCCTCTGTGACCTGGCCCGTAAGTACTGCTCTGTCTGGGACTGTGCCCTGTACTGGGTTCCCAAGCCTAGCTTTCCTGGGGTGAGACAGAAAGATCCAATTCTATGTTACTTTTGGCCTAGAATCACAGTAAGGCCTGCCTAGCCCTAGTTCCTAGAACCCAGCCAGGTGCATTGGCTAGAAAAAGGAAGGTCAGACACCCAGATTCTACTCTGTCTGCCCCAACCCATGCCCTCCCCATAGCCTCCACCTCCCACCTTCCAGGCTTCCAGAACATACCAACTTTCTAAGGAAGCATCCCTGCCCACACCAGTGCATTAGGCTGCAGAAGGCAAAGTAATTACCCTGCAACCGATTTAAACTTCCAGATTACACACAAACTGTAGGGAGCTGTAGAAAAAGGGACTGTACTGTCATTATCTGCACTATTAATTGTCGTGGAATCCTGTGATAAAGGTATGAAGAAAATCATTTTTTTTCTTGCCCTGGACTTTGACCAGGAGAAGGGTAGAGAAATTCTTTTGAGTAACCATTCATGAATTTCAACAGTTGTTCACTCTTGATTCTAAAAGTCTCTTTGCATGAATAATTTTCTCATCTTTATGCAGAATTTTTCCACATTTTTGTTGACTAAAATATTACTAATCTAATTTCCTATTAAAAAACTCATTTCCAGCATTGCAGAGCTGAAAGGTGCTACCAACCATTTAGTCTTCAATTTACATACAACAAATCCTGTAATCTGATGGGGGCTTTTACACAAGGGTGGCTGCAAGCAATTACATGGGCAAAGAAATATTTCAGTCCAGAGCTGTGCACTGTGTTAATTTCATCTGCTGAACTCCCATTGAGATTTCTCCTATTGTTAAATTGCCTATTGATGTGGATTTAGAGAGAAAAGTCCACCAAATACAACAATTCAATGTTATAATGCTATTTGTGCTCTAATATTTTTCTTTTAATTATAATTTGGGAAATTGGGGTTTATTAGAAAGAAAAGAAAGCATCCAACTGGAATAAATTATTCCATTTTCCCCCACTCAGCACCATGACAAAGTAGAACATTCTAAAGGTAAAGTATTGATGTGGAAAGGCCTGGCAAAAGTCCTGATGTCACAATAGGTTGAGCCAGGGCTCTGGAGTGGACTGAGCCTAGGGATGCCTGATGTGAAGGAAGCAGGGCATCTGGGCTGCTGGCCTGGGGGCACGGTGGTTATTGGGAAGGGTTCAAGAGGAGATTTCAGAAGCTAACTCTAGGTCATAGGGAAATAGAGGCTGGTCTTGAACTCCTGGCCTCAGATGGTTCAGGCTGAGGTATGGTTAGGCCGTTAGATCCCCAACTATTCATGTATCCATCCATCCATCCATCCATCCATCCATCCATCCATCATTCCATCCATCCATCCATCCATTGTTTATTGAATGTTAAGCATATATTTTGTCCCAAAGGAAGTGTCTAGTGTTTTAGAAGATTCAAACTAAATACTTTGAAATTCTTCTTTTTAACTTTTATTTTAAGTTCGGGAGTACATGTGAAGGTTTGTTATGCAGGCAAACTTGTGTCACAGGGATGTGTTATACAGATTATTTTGTCACCCAGGTATTAAGCCCAGTATGGAATAGTTATCTTTTCTGCTCCTCTCCCTCCTCCCAACCCCCTGCCTCCAGTGGACCCCAGTGTCTGTTCTTTCCTCCTTTGTGTTCATAAGTTCATACCATTTAACTCCCACTAATATGTGAGAACATGCAGTGTTTGATTTTCTGTTCTTGTATTATAAAATTGTTTTATTTATTCATTCATTCAACAAACACTCGCTGAGCATCTATATGCCTCGCCCCATGGCGGTTCCAAGGATACAACTAAAAGATGAAGCCCTGTCCTTCATCTTTATCACGCCAATCAATCATTAGAGAACACTCTAATAAATGTTATTACAGAGAAACAGGTGAGCGTAGAGGAGGCCTAAGCAGAGTGAACACGTGAGAGAGAGAAGGAGCTGTGGCCAAGAACCCTTCCTTGGGAAGGTGACAGATGCTGAAGTTGAGTCTTAAGGATAAACAGGAGGCAGTTCCAGGAAGAGTGTGAAAGACGCATATGTTTAAAAACAGCTTTACTGAGGTACAACTAACGTATAATAAACTGCACAGGTTTGAAGGCTGTAATTGGTAAGTTGTGACATGTGTATGCACCTGTGAAATCACCACCGCAGTAAAGAAAATGAACACACCCCTCACCACCAGAGTTTCCTCGTGCTCCTTTGTAACGCTTCTTTGGCATTCACTCCATCCCCAGGCATCCACTGGTAAGCTCTCTGTCAATATAGATTAGCCTTCACCTTCTAGAACTTTATTTTTTTTTATTTTTTAAATTTCAACTTGTATTTTATTTTATTTTTTATTTTTTGCTATACTTTAAGTTTTGGGGTACATGTGCAGAACATGCAGGTTTGTTACATAGGTATACATGTGCCATGGTGGTTTGCTGCACCCATCAGCGCATCATCTAGGTTTTAAACCCCACATGCATTAGGCATTTGTCCTAATGCTTTCCCTCCCTTTGCCTCCCAACCCCCAACAGGCCTCCAGTGTATGATGTTCCCTTCCCTGTGTCCATGTTAAGAACTTTATTTTTAAATTTAATTAAGTATTTTTGTTTAAAGAGATGGGATCTTGCTATTGCCCAGGCTGGTCTTGAACTCCTGGCCTCAAGCAATCCTCCTGCCTCAGTCTCCTAAAGTGCTGGCATTGTAGGCATAAGCCACCACACCCAGTCCAGTTCCTAGTACTTTACATAAGCAAAAGTATATAGTATGCACTTTTTTGGGGGATCTGGCTTTTTCCATTCAGCATAATTATTTTGAGATTCTTCCATATCATATCAATGGCTCTTTCCTTCCTTAACTGTTATTCCACTGCATGGATGTACCATAATTTATTTATTTATTCATTATTTTTTTGAGACAGAGTCTCACTCTGTCACCCAGGCTGGCGTGCAGTGGCTCAATATTGGCTCGCTGCAACCTCCTCCTCCCTGGTTCAAGCGATTTTCCTACCTCAGCCTCCCAAGTAGCTGGGATTATAGGCACATGCCACCACACCTGGCTAATTTTTCTATTTTTAATAAAGACAGGGTTTTTCATCATGTCGGCCAGGCTGGTCTTGAACTCCTGACCTCAGGTGATCGGCCCACGTTGGCCTCCCAAAGTGCTGGGATTGCAGGCATAAGCCACCCCGCCCGGCCCCATAATTTATTTATCTACTGTTGGTGGACCTCTGGGAGGTTTCCAGGTTTGGGCTATTACAAATAAAGCTGCTACGAACATTCATGTACAAGCCTTTGTATGAAGGAACTTTCTTTCCTTTGGGTAAATATCTAGGAGTAGAACAGCTGAGTCTCACGGTTGGTGTATGTTTACCTTTTTAAGAAATTGCCAAGCTGTTTCCAAAGCAGTTGTGCCACTTTACATCCCCACCAGCAGTGTATGGGAGTTCCAGTTCCACATCCTCATAGAAGGTGTATCTTTTAAATCTGACACTGAGAGTGAAGGAAGTCAAGGTTCTGAGAGCTCAGAGACTTGGTCATTCAGTTACAGAAGCTCCCAACATCCTCCACTTCTGGGGCCACCAGGTCACCTGCTTTTCTTTCAGCTCCATTTGGACAAGTTTAGAATAAGAGCAGCCTCAGTGGTAGCTTGTGGTGTGAGGCCACACTGAGACCTCTGGTGACGATACGGTCTTCTAGCGTGGAGCCCAGATTGCAGCTTTTGTTGAACAATTCTTCCTGGGAAGGCGGTGAACTATAGACATTGCTCCTTTATCATTTTTTCCCACGAGAGATTTGAATTCCATCCACCTCACGGGACCCAAATCCTTCTCAAATGCGTGCATCTGGCAGGGAGGAGGATTGCGGAAAACAGCTCACACGATGTCCCAGAGCCTGCCTGGCAGGCATTTTCTCCTTTAGCCTCGCCAGACCCTTGCTTTGTCCTGAATCCAACGGCACCATCAGACTTCAGTGGCCAGGAGACCAGACAGGCAAATAAAGCCTCTCTCCTGCCATTTCCCTTTGACCAGCCTTCACTTCAGAACCTTTTCCACCTAATGTTTCCTGACACTCTCTATAGGCATCTGAAAATGTGGTGATGGAGAGAGTAACTGTGTATCCATGACATGACTGCAAAACAGGGGTGATTATTCTGTTGAATCCCAACCCTCAGCCTCAGACCCAAACATCAGGAGCAGCGAACACCAAGGAAGATGAAGAAACGCTGCAGTGCCGGATGCATCTGTCCAGAAGAGACAGTGGCTGGGTTTGCCACTTGGCAGGGCTGCAGTTTTTCAGGCGCTGAACCTCAAACTGTGTTTCACTTCCTCTATTCACAACCACCCAAAACAACTTGTACTGCTGTCTTTGGTATTCTGTCCACAGTTCCCTGGCTTTCTTCTTCTAGGGGAATTATGGTTCAATTTGTGCTCTTGTGTTTGCACCTATGTGTCTCCAGAGATGAGGCTTAGTGGGAAATCTGCTAACAGAGAAAATCAGAAAAATCAGAAAATGGAAAGTCGATGTTTGCAATCACATATTCCCAGGGTGAGGGTTCCTTTTGAAATCTGGCATGTGGTTCCCACAGCCCAAGTTGGAGATGTTTGGGAAAGTAACTCAACCATCCCTTGGAGGAAGAATCAGGACTGTAACAGAAAGATGGCCTGCAATCCAGGGGTCAAGACCAGAACATGGAGGTGGGTGCAGGGATGTCAAGGGATGACAAAGTCCTGCTGATGTTGCTGCCAATAAGCATCATTTTCTAAATTTTATTAAGCTTTTCATCAAGTTTCCCAACATCTGCCTTCTATGGGGTCTCATCCTTCTGGGAAATTTTCCTGTATTTCTTCATATCTAGACACGGTGTGGAAGGGAAGGGATTGGTGGGAATCACAGTGGCAGAATGTCCCATGGTGGCTCTTGAGAAGACCACAGTGATGTCCTTGTCCAAACCCCTGATCTCCAGATCTGCATGCTCAATCCCAGGGACAGGCTTCCTTATATTCTTTAGCTGGTTGTTTCACAAACAGTAAGCTTAAGACTTGGCTATAAATAACTCCAGGATAAAAGCGAATCCACCCTTGAAGGAAAATAGGCCACATGTGGGTCTTCCTAACGAAACCCACTGCTTGCGTGGAAGGAAGACCTTGAAGACTAGCCTTGGCAGTGGCAGCATCATGTATCAAGATTATGGCGTGTTTCAAGCTGCTGTTTGGAAGGGGGCCGCCATGTTGTCCACCTGGTCTGTACCTTTTAGTTCCTGCTTCTTTGGAACATGGGCTGGTCATGACTCTACCTCAGAGCGCCTTTCATCCCTTCGATAAACGTGCAGCGCTTTCTGTGTTCTGGGAGCATTTTCTTTACACCCTTTCAGATGCAATTCTTGATGCTCACTTGATTCAGTTTCACAGTTCAGATTTCTCACAAAGAGAATCTGATTAGCACATCTGATATTTTTCCGTGCAGGTGCCATTGATCAGTAGAGAGACTGGCTTGCCTGTGAATCAGTTGTCCACATATAGTCCAATGTGACCTGGCTGAGAAGAGGGACCGTGTTACGTAAAATGTGATCATTTAAGGACTTCCCTTCACTGCAACGTCTGCTCACTGCAACCTCTGCTTCCCTGGTTCAAGTGATTCTCCTGCCTCTGCCTCCCAAGTAGCTGGGATTATAGGCATGTGCCACCAGGTCTGGCTAAGTTTTATATTTTGAGTTGGGATTTTAAAAGGCAGCCTAACAGAGAGAGATGTAAAACATCAGAGGTGAAAATGTAAGCAGCCAGCATGTATAGAGCTCCTCTTAAGGGAAGAGAGCAAGATATTTTGTTTCCTCCAACACCCGACACTGGGGCTTGGTGGGTGGGAGAGGCGCTGCCTGGGAAGGGGTCCTCACTTGGAGGCTTTGGTCCCTTCCCCAGCTTGTGAGCTCGCGCAACCGCCTGCTGAACTTCTCCGACAGCCCCTGCAGCCCTAGATTCCACACTTTCATCCTCATTTTCTCCTAGATTCTAAACTCTCAGAGGCCAAGGGCACCACTGTGGCCCCTGCAGCACACTCTTCCTGTGCTGTGTGTGAAGCAAATTGAATGTTCCCCCCACCCCCGTTAGGCATTGTGTTACACGTAAGAGTTAAGCAGTGAATAAAGCAAAGTCTCGTCCCCACAAAGCAGAAATTCTGGGCATTTTTAATATATAACATGGTCTGTGCTACTACTACTACAGTGAATGAAAGTCACAAGAATACACACAGGTTGTGACAGCATTTGGGAGGGACGTCTTACCAAACTTGGGGTTCAGGGAAGAGTCCTAGAGCGAAGGCATCTGTCTCATTCTGCACCCCACACCCTGAGCTAAGAGTGGCAGATGGGGGAAGGGAAATGGGGACTCAACGCAGCCGTTACCTCCCCTCAGAGGCCACCCCGAGCCTCCACAGGCCCTCGTGCACAGAACCCGGTTCTGCAATGTCTGTCCTTCCAGACAAAGTCATTCCCAAATGTAGCTCCAGCAACTTTCTCCTGGGTTAAGGAAGGCTGCCAGCTCTTACGGGAGGAATCCAAGCTATTTAAAGAGCAGAGCTCCAAGGACATCCTGTGATACCCCCTGAAATGATGTGGAGCAGCACAGGAGGGAGGTGCCTCCAAAAGAGGGAGCGTACAGGGTGGCCGGGGTTGGTGCCGGGACAAATTGGGCCTCGCAGATTGCACCGCAGCAGTGAATGTACCGCGGGTGCTTCTGGGATGGCTCCTTCTGGGCCTCCCACACCCCCACCTGGTCACTTACAGGCCCAGCACTGGGGCTGGGGCCTCACTTGGCACCCACGCACCACGCGGTGCCAGCGATGCTGTTGTGGCCGAGGAGGAGAATCCCGTGGGAGTGTTGGCTGTGGAGGCCTCTTTGAGTCAAGGGCAGAGCATGTGTTTGGCCGGAAGTCCTGATTCAGAACTTGGAATCGGGATTTTCTGCTAATCTGGTGTTTTTCCTCTGACAGCACAATAATATTGTTTTGGTTGCTAAGAAACCTTCTTTTAATTGAACATTGGGTCGAGTGGCTATAGTACGATAATATACCATGCAGATGTCAAGAGAATAGCACAGCGCCCAAGTGACAATCAGGCCACTTCTCACAACAGGCAAGTCATAATACACAAGTGTCTTTCCAGATTTTCCTCACAGGGTGTGGAGGCATTGATTTGTGGTTGCAGACACAAGATTCTCTCTCCCCAGTCTGTGATATGGCCCTACAGTGGGTTATCTGTGCCTATAACCAAGCTCAGCTTTGTTTTATAGGCTGACATTTTGTGGGCTATTAGTCTGAATGAACCACTATTCTAATGATCAGATCATTATAATGGTGCATTAGTTTGATGCAGGGTAATGAAATATTGTTACTTCAATAGGGCGGGATGTCTATTACGGATCTTATCTCATAATCCCTGTTTAACAGAGGCATCCTTGGTTTCTTTTGCAGTACAGAGCGAATACCTGATTGAAGAACTCTTTGGAGAAAGGACTATAGTGTCATTTTAAAAGCTAAGAGTAAAGTTTAATATTCCTAATAGTAATTGCTTTCTATTTTGCTTTTCACAACTGAGAGACATTGTTTGGCTAAATCTCTAGGGGGCGATTGAGAGAGGCAGGCACATAATCCCAGCTCCGAATGCCCTGATAAAATTAATGTGTTCTTTTACTTTAGAGACAGAGAAGGTTCATGCATTGTTTGCTAGGCAATTTTCTAGCATGTAGCTGCAAGATTGGGTTCATATCTATTTGCTGAGGAATCAGATGTAAGCATAGGTTGAGTTGAGGCTGTTGATTAGTATAAGACCTCAAGTAGATGTTTTGTTTTTCACCTTGAGGGGCTGATTTCAGTGTTAAAAGTGTGGCCTGAGTAAAAGAAAAGCAGTTCAAAAATTGGCTTTTAAAAATCTTTTAGTGGATAGAATTACAGTTGTGTTTTTACAAGACGGGAGTTATACCCCCCTCTGCCTCCTTGCAAACACGTGCCACAGGTTGTATTCCACCTGCAGTGGCCAGGGCTCTTTGATTGCAAGCAACAGCCACACTGCTTCCCCTAATTTGAAAGGAGTTATTTAAATGATATTGGGTGGCTCACATATCTAAAAAAAAAGAAAAAAAATTGCACAACCAGGGATCTGGAAGGACGTGTACAAGGGATCCTAAAGGACAGCTGAGTCTGAATACTGTATCTTTCATCATTTCCTCTATTTTTATTACTTTGAGATTCAAATATCAGGAGAAAGGAATTCATTCAATTACTGTAACTGCAGCTCTACGATTTTTATGTAAAAGGGACTTATGGAAGCAATTTGGTCAGAATGGGCAATGGCAAAACATGGAAGGGGGATGATGGAAAATTTTTTTTTTTTTTTAAGACAGGGTCTCACTGTGTCACCCAGGCTGGAGTGCAGTGGCATGATCTTGGCTCACTGCAACCTCTGCCTCCCGGGCTCAAGTGATCCTCCCACCTCAGCCTCCCAAGTAGCTGGGACTACAGGTGTGTGCCACCATGCCCAGCTAATTTTTGTGTTTTTAGTAGAGACAGGGTTTTGCTATGTCATCCAGGCTGGTCTCAAACTCCTGAACTTGAGCAATCTGCCTGCCTTGGCCTCCCAAAGTGCTGGGATTACAGGCATGAGCCACGGTGCCCAACGAGATGCAAGAGTTTTGAGTGGCTTGTGACACTTGACATCCCTTCTTAGTGTCTAGACCACAGGCCCACCCCTTGGCTAATGATAGTTTAGCACACCTCGACTGGAAGTTCCTTCAAGATTGGGTGAAGAAAAACAATTATTTCAATGCCATCTTTGTTAAGTATGTAGATAAATTCTCATGACATAAGGCTTTAGGCAGTTCCCAAGACCTCAGTGTAGGCTGCTCTTGCAGAACAATGCCTGTCACCCCCAATGGTAGGCACCCCTCATTGTCTGCTAACATCTATTTCCAACCTACTTCTTTGCTGGCAGAAGCCACTTTTCACAAAGACTTGAAAACATGCCCCGCCTATTTATTTTGGCATTCCCTCCTGCAGTGGTCATATGACTCAATTCGGGCCAATTAGATACAAGAGAAAGTATGAGAAAGGCTTTCCTCTTTAATATAGACATGGCACTATAGACTGTGGCAGCCATTTGGGACAGTTTGGAGAAGGCAGAAGGGCGAGGTCAGTAAACTAAGCATGGATGCGATGGATGACTTATTGTCCTGCTGAATTAACCAAACCTGAAATAAACTATCTCTAGGCCTCTTGCTAAGGGAAATAATAAATGTTCTTCACCTTTAAGCTGCTTGTCTTTGTCTATTCTAAGTCTGGGTTGATATAACAAAAATACCATGGACTAGGTGGCTTATACAACACACAGAAATTTAGTTCTCACAGTTCTGGAAACTGGGAAGTCCAAGATCGAGGCGCCTGCAGATGTGGCGTCTGGTGAGGGCAGGCTTCCTGGTTCATAGATGGCCATTTCTGTGTCCTCAAGTGGTGTGAGAGGTAAGGGAGCTCTCTGAGGCCTCTGTTATAAGGCCACTAATCCCATTCACAAAGGCTCCACCCTCATGACCTAATCACCTCCCAAGCCTCCACCTCCAATACCATGATATTGGGGATTAGGATTTAACATATGAATTTTAGGGGGAACAAGCACAGTTTATAGCACCATTTTATTTTATTATTTATTTTTAGAGACAGAGTCTTGCTCTGTCACCCAGGCTAGAGTGCAGTGGTGCAATCATGGCTCACTGCAGCCTTGACTTCCTGGGTTTAAGCAATCCTCCCACCTCAGCCTCTTGAGTAGCTGGGACTATATAAGTGCACACCACTGCATCTGGCTAATTTTTAAAAACATTTTTGTAGAGATGGGGGTCTCACTACATTGCCCAGGCTGGTCTCGAACTCCTAGCCTCAAGGGATCCTCCTACCTTGGCCTCCCAAAGGGTTGGGAACTACAGGCAGGATCCACTGAGCTAGGTCTCTAGCACCATTTTAATAGAGACTAGTATCATGAGCAGCTGCAGCTTCTCAATTCATACACAGAGGAAACGTTCAGCTGCCCTCAGGAGGACCCATCCCCACAACAGTCAACTACAGGAGGGCCACTGATGGATAATTCTCCATGGGTGCCCCCAAGAGCAGGAGCTGGTATAGTCAGCAGCTTTCCTGACCCCAGGACCTCCTTCTGACTCTTCCTGAGCAATAGGGAGCTCCTTGCTGTCTCCCTCCTTTGTCTCAGCCCTGTTTGAGGCATGGAATCTGATGGGGACAGAGGTTGATGGAGCTTCTCATGGGAGGAGACACTGTGGGCTCACCCCTCTGGGAGGACCTGGCTCCTCACCATCCCAGAGGGGAGGGAGGGAGCCTACTCTTGTGGCCTTGCCATTCCTCAGCATTCTCCTCACCCTTGGCCACAACTGAAGCCAAGAGACATCCGCCCATATGCTGACCCCCACCCGGCTCTCTACACCCGTCCTGACTCCAGGCTGGAGGGGTTTAAGAACTTGGCACCAAATCCCTTTTGCTGCTCATGCAGCTTTGCCATCAGGCCCTAGCTGGTCCTCATAACTGTGCTTTTATTTGTTCCTGGAACTCGGTTCTGGTTTTGTGTACACACTTTGGAACCTGGATGTCGTCATTTCCCTGGACAAAGTTCCATCTGGACAACATGACCAGCAGCCCAGGTCCCTGGGAGGCTGGAGGGAGAGCCGTGACTTGCACACGGGGTGGTGGTTCAAACCTCACTCTTTACTGGCCTTCCTCTCCAGCATCTTCAGCTGCTTCCCTGCCTGGGCCTCTGAACGTCCTGTTCCTGTGCCTCTTTTTGTCCATAGTGTGAGTGAGGATTGCTGGGCTCACAGAGACCCAAATACATGGCATAAACAGAGGAAGTGTTCATTTGCTCCCATTAAAGAAAGCTTGAAGGTGAGCCGTCCAGTATAGCCATGTTGATTTCACAGAGTCATTGAGGACCCCAGCTCCTCCTATCTCTAGGATGTTTCTGGTATCTTCAGTATGATGGCTGCAGGAACTGCAGCTATGAGGTCCATATTCTACACAAGAAAAAAGGGAATAGCAGCCGTAGAGGAGCTTTCTTAGACATCCCATTCAACGATTTGCACATACGTCTCATTGCCCACTCCTGTCCGCAGGGGCAGGGAGAAGTGCAAGCTTTCTCCTGGGCGCATGGCCACACTGAATGGCATGTTGCAGTCACGGAGGAAGCAGGGAAGACTGGATGCTGGCTAAGTACCCAGCAGTCTCTGTGACATCTTGCTCTTCTCATCTGCTGAGAATGATGCTGGTGGCTGGCTGGAGAGCCACCTTGCTGTGAACTCGGCCTTGCGCTAGCCTGCCTTCCTTCCTCCCCACCTGTCCAGCTGGTGAGGTGTCCCTGAGCCTGCTCCACTTGTGTGAAAAGACCTAGTTCCAGGGCCTGCTCCCCTCCTAAGCTACCTCTCCAATAATAGCTCACTGGGCTGCCCCCAAGCTGTTTGACCAAGACAGAGCAGGAAGCATCTCTGACGACAACAACGTACAGACAGCGGTGGGATATATTTCTGGTTAAACTTGTGAGAGTGACATTTAACTCCACACAGGATGGCCTTGCTTGACCTCATTAGAAACGGCAAGTGGGTCGTCACTGTTTAGGCCCTTGGAAAGAATCATGCAAGGGTTCGGAAATGAAAAAAGATCTTCACACAGTCAAGCTAGGAAAGAAAACTGATGAAAGAGACATCTTTGTGATCACATCTCCCCATGTTTCTTGACACCTTTCACAACCTGACCTTGTATCTTTCACCACGAGAGAAGCAGGAGCTGCAGCCCTGTTTCCACCAAGCTGCAGATATTTCTCCTTTAAGATTCATCACATATTTATAATATTTTACCTTCCTTTTTTGAGAGAATTGAGATTGTTTTTACAAGTTTGCCAAGTCGTGTATTACATCATTGGGCTGGGAAATATGGCCCTGCCTCAAAAAGAATGAATTAATTTTCTTCTTTCTTTCTTTCCCTCCCTCCCTCCCTCCCTCCTTCCTTCCTTCCTTCCTTCCTTCCTTCCTTCCTTCCTTCCTTCCTTCCTTCCTTCCTTCTTCTTCTTTTTCTTTCTTTCTTTCTTTCTT
>NW_012104576.1:1110474-1114716 GCF_000951045.1 Mandrillus leucophaeus
TCTTTCTTCTTTCTTTCTTTTCTTCTTCTTTCTTTTTCTTTCTTTCTTTCTGTTTCTCTCCCTCCTTCCTTCCTTCGTTCCTTCCTTCCTTCGTTCCTTCCTTCCTTCCTTCCTTCCTTCCTTCCTTTTTCCTTCCTTCCTTCCTTTTCTTTCTTTCATCTTTTTTTCTTTCATCTTATTCTGTCACCTAGGCTGGGGTGCTGTGACACAATCATGGCTCACTGCAGCCTTGACTTCCCAGGCTCAGGTGATCCTCCTACGTCAGCCTCCTGAGTAGCTGTGACTACAGGTGCATGCCACCATAACTGGATAATTTTGGTATTTTTTTGTAGAGACAGAGTTTCCCCATGATGCCCAGGCTGGTCTTGAACTCCCAGGCTCAAGTTATCTAGCTGCCTAAGCCTCCCAAAAGTACTGGGATTGCAGCAATGAGCCAGCTGAATAAGTTAATTTTATTATTATTATTATTATTATACTTTAAATTCTGGGTTACATGTGCAGAACGTGCAGTTTTGTTACATAGGTATACACGTGCCATGGTGGTTTGCTGCACCCATCAACCCATCCCCTACATTAGGTATTTCTCCTAATGTTATCCCTCCCCTAGCTCCCTACCTCCCACAGGCCCCAGTGTGTGATGTTCCCCTCCCTGTGTTCATGTGTTCTTATTGTTCAACTCCCACTTATGAATGAGAACATGCAGTGTTTGGTTTTCTGATCTTGTGATAGTTTGTTGAGAATGACGGTTTCCAGCTTCATTCATGTCCCTGCAAAGGACATGAACTCATCCTTTTTTTGACTGCATAGTATTCCATGGGGTATATGTGCCACATTTTCTTTATTCAGTTTATCATTGATGGACATTTGGGTTGGTTCCAAGTCTTTGCTATTGTGAATAGTGCCACAATAAACATACATGTGCATGTGTCTTTATCATAGAATGATTTATAATCCTTTGGGTATATGCCCAGTAATGAGATTGCTGGGTCAAATGGCATTTCTAGTTCTACATCCTTGAGGAATCGTCATACTGTCTTCCACAATGGTTGAACTAATTTGCACTCCCACCAACAGTGTAAAAGCATTACTATTTCTCCACAACTTCTCCAACATCTGTTGTTTCCTGACTTTTTAAATGATCGCCATTCTAACTGGCGTGAGATGGTATCTCATTGTGATTTTGCTTTGCATTCAATGACCAGTGATGATGGGCATTTTTTCGTATATCTGTTGGCTGTGTAAATGTCTTCTTTTGAGAAGTGTCTGTTCATATCCTTTGCCCATTTTTTGATGGGTTTGTTTGTTGTTGTGTTTTTTTTTTTGTAAATTTAAGTTCTTTGTAGATTCTGGATATTAGCCATTTGTCAGATGGATAGATTGCAAAAATTTTCTCCCATTCTGTAGGTTGCCTGTTCACTCTGATGATAGTTTCTTTTACTGTGCAGAAGCTCTTTAGTTTAATTAGATCCCATTTGTCAATTTTGGCTTTTGTTGCCATCGCTTTTGGTGTTTTGGACATGAAGTCTTTGGCCATGCCTATGTCCTAAATGGTATTACCCAGGTTTTCTTCTAGGATTTTTATGGTCCTAGGTCTTACATTTCAGTCTTTGACTGATCTTCAGTTGATTTTTGTATAAGGTGTAAGGAAGGGGTCCAGTTTCAGTTTTCTGCATACGGCTAGCCAGTTTTCCCAGCACCATATATTAAATAGGGAATTTTGTCCCCATTGCTTGTGTGTATCAGGTTTGTCAAAGATCAGATGGTGGTAGATGTGTGGTGTTACTTCTGAGTCCTCTGTTCTGTTCCATTGGTCTATATATCTGTTTGATACCAGTACCATTCTATTTTGGTTAACTGTAGCCTTGTAGTAAAGTTTGAAATCATGTAGCATGATGCCTCCGGCTTTATTCTTCTTGCCCAGGATTGTCTTGGATATATGGGCTCTTTTTTGGTTCTATATAAAGTTTAAAGTAATTTTTTCCAATTCTGTGAAGAAAGTCAGTGAATCTATAAATTACTTTGGGCAGTAAGGCCATTTTCATGATATTGATTCTTCCTATCCATGAGCATGGAATGTTTTTTCATTTGTTTGTGCCCTGTCTTATTTCCTTGAGCAGTGGTTTGTAGTTCTCCTTCAAGAGGTCCTTCACATCACTTGTAAATTGTACTCCTAGGTATTTTATCCTCTTTGTAGCAATTGTGAATAGGAGTTCACTCATGACTTGGCTCTCTGTTTGTCTGTTATTGGTGTATAGGAATGCTTGTGATTTTTGCACATTGATTTTTTATCCCGAGACTTTGCTGAAGTTGCTTATCAGCTTAAGGAGATTTTTGACTGAGATGATGGGGTTTTCTAAATATACAATCATGTCACCTGCAAACAGAGACAATTTGACTTCCTCTCTTCCTATTTGAATACCTTTATTGTTTTCTCTTGCCGGATTGCCCTGGCCAGAACTTCCAATACTATGTTGAATAGGAGTGGTGAGAGAGGGCATTCTTGTCTTCTGTCAATTTTCAAAGGGAATGCTTCCAGTTTTTGCCCATTCAGTATTATATTGGCTATGGGTTTGTCACAAATAGCTCTTATTGTTTTGAGATCCATTCCATCGATACCTAGTTTATTGAGAATTTTTAGCATGAAAGGCTGTTGAATTTTGTTGAAGGTCTTTTCTGCATCTATTGAGATAATCAAGTGGTTTTTGTCATTGGTTCTGTTATGTGATGGATTATACTTATTGATTTGTGTATGTTGAACCAGTCTTACATCCCAGAGATGAAGCTGACTTGATCGTGGTGGATAAACTTTTTGATGTGCTGCTGGATTCAGTTTGCCAGTATTTTATTGAGGATTTTCACATTGATGTTCATCAGGGATATTGGCCTAAGATTCTCTTTTTTTGTTGTGTCTGCCAGGCTTTGGTATCAGGATGATGCTGGCCTGATAAAATGAGTTAGGGAGGAGTCCCTCTTTTTCTATTATTGGAATAATTTCAGAAGGAATGGTACCAGCTTCTCTTTGTACCTCTGGTAGAATTCGGCTGTGAATCTGTCTGGTCCTGGACTCTTTTTGGTTGGTAGGCTGTTAATTATTGCCTTAATTTCAGAACCTGTTATTGATCTATTCAGAGATTCAGCTTCTTGCTGGTTTAGTCTTGGGAGGGTGTATGTGTCCAGGAATTTATCCATTTCTTCTGGATTTTCTAGTTTATTTGCATAGAGGTGTTTATAGTATTCTCTGATGGTAGTTTGTATTTCTGTGGGATCGGTGGTGATATCCCCTTTATTATTTTTTATTGTTTCTATTTGATTCTTCTCTCTTTTCTTCTTTATTAGTCTTGTTAGTGGTCTATTTTGTTGCTCTCTTCAAAAATCCAGCTCCTGGATTCATTGATTTTTTTTTGAAGGGTTTTTTTGTGTCTCTATCTCCTTCAGTTCTGCTCTGATCTTACTTTTTCCTTGCCTTCTGCTAGCTTTTAAATTTGTTTGCTCTTGTTTCTCTAGTTCTTTTAATTGTGATGTTAGGGTGTCAATTTTGGATCTTTCCTGTTTTCTCTTGTGGGCATTTAGTGCTATAAATTTCCCTCTGCACAATGCTTTAAATGTGTCCCAGAGATTCTGGTACATTTTGTCTTTTTTCTCATTGGTTTCAAAGAACACCTTTATTTCTTCCTTCGTTTTGTTATTTACCCAGTAGTCATTCAGGAGCAGGTTGTTCAGTTTCCATGTAGTTCTGTGGTTTTGAGTGAGTTTCTTAATCCTGAGTTCTAATTTGATTGCACTGTGATCTGAGAGACTGTTGTGATTTCTGTTCTTTTACATGTGCTGAGGAGTGTTTTACTTCCAATTATGGAGTCAATTTTAGGATAAGTGTGATGTGGTGCTGAGAAGAATGTATATTCTGTTGATTTGGGGTGGAGAGTTCTGTAGATGTCTATTAGGTTGCTTGGTCCAGATCTGAGTTCTAGTCCTGGGTATCCTTGTTAATATTCTATCTCATTCATCTTTCTAATATTGACAGTGGGGTGTTAAAGTCTCCCATTATTATTGTGTGTGAGTGTAAGTCTCTTTGTAGGTCTCTAAGAACTTGCTTTATGAATCTGGGTGTTCCTATATTGGGTGCATATATACTTAGGATAGTTAACTCTTCTTATTGAATTGATCCCTTTGCCATTATGTAATGGCCTTATCTCTTTTGGTCTTTGTTGGTTTAAAGTCTGTTTTATCAGAGACCAGGATTGC
>NW_012104576.1:1114806-1138095 GCF_000951045.1 Mandrillus leucophaeus
TTTTTTTTTGCTTTCCATTTTCTTGGTAGATCTTCCTCTGTCCCTTTATTTTATTTATTTATAAGAATTTCATATCCAGCCAAACTAAGCTTCATAAGTGAAGGAGAAATGAAATCCTTTACAGACAAGCAAACGCTGAGGGATTTTGTCACCACCAGGCCTGCCTTACAAGAGCTCCTAAAGTAAGCACTAAACATGGAAAGGAAAACCGGTACCAACCACTGCAAAAACATGCCAGATTGTAAAGACCATTGATCCTATGAAGAAACTGCATCAATTAACAGGCAAAATAAACAGCTAGCATCATAATGACAGGATCAAATTCACATATAACAATATTAGCCTTAAATGTAAATAGGCTAAATGCCCCAATTAAAAGACACAGACTGGGAAATTGGATAAAGAATCAAGACCCATCAGTGTGCTGTATTCAGGAGATCCATCTCATGTTCAAAGACACACATAGGCTCAAAATAAAGGAATGGAGGAAGATCTACCAAGCAAATGGAAAGCAAAAAATAAAGCAGGGGTTGCAATCCTGGTCTCTGATAAAGATCAGGCCAGGTAGTAAGTCTTGAAAAAGCCAATCCTAAATCACAGCCCAGAAAACTAGATGGCAGAATGACACCTGGTGAGACGTCTGCTGTGCCACAATGCTGCAGCAGGTCCTTGTACAGAATCATCACTATGGGTGGCATTTTGGGTAGCCCATTCGCCCCCAGGGAAGGAAGAGACCATGTATTAGTCTGTTTTCATGCTGCTGATAAAGGCATACTCAAGACTTGGTAACTTATAAAGAAAAGAAAGGTTTCATGAGAAACCTTAAAGAAATAGGGTTTCATGGACTCGCAGCTCCATGTGGCTGGGGAGGCCTCACAATCATGGCAGAAGGTGAAAGCCACATCTTACATGGTGGAGGGCAAGAGAGAATGGCAGCCAAGCAGAAAGGGAAACCTCTTATACAAACCATCAGATTGTGTGACACTTATTTGCTACGATGAGAACAGTATGATGGAACCACCCCCATGATTCAATTACCTCCCATGGGGTCCCTCCCACAACACGTGGGAATTGTGGGAGCTACAAGTCAAGATGAGGTTTGGGTGGGGACACAGCCAAACTATATCAGACCACTCATAGTTTTGACTTTTTCATTATGGAATTGGTCCCCTTACAAAGCTGTGATTCGTACTACTCAAGTGTTAAAGCCAGACCAGGTATCCAGCCTGGATATCATACATGATGTAGGGGAAAGCCATCCTGGGCGGAGGGATGGATTTGACTTCAAAAGTCAATTTAACTTCTGTGAAACTTTGAGTTGATAAAATAAGGTGCTACTGGACTTGTAAAATGTACAATACAACACCATTTATATATCATAAAAATACCAGTGCACCAAACAACAATATGTATTTTGTGAGACTATATACACATTACACACAATATCATGGGTTTTAATGAGGAATAGGGAGTGAAAATGATGTATGAGGATAAAAGAAAATAAATTAATAAGTTCAGACAGGGAGAGGAAATGACAAAATTCAAATACATATGTTTTTGCTACTCTTATATTAAAGAACATGAAATAGTGGAGTACCAGTTTCTGATTTAGTTAGTAGGATCAGTTCCTCTGCAGTCAGCAGTGAGAATCTTATTTTTAAGCCCTCCTTGTTTTGAAGAACACTAGATTTGGGTAGTAAATGTTTCTTTTATACTGTCCCGTTATTATTTATGAAAGCAATCAAAATAGAAGCATTGCTCCTGATCCTGCCGTATTCTATTGGATCTCATCCTGAGAACTCTATAACTTATGTCACTCTAGCCATAGTTTGTTTCAGCTTGCTATTCATGATCATATCGAAGAGAAAATATAGTTGATCTAAAAATTTGTTTTAGCAGGTTTTTCTGGGGCAATTTTCTTAAGTGGTTTTTTACAGTTACCTATATCATCATGGAAATGTAATAAGCCCTAATGGTTTGTGTGTGTATCATTACACAATGTATTAATCTTAAAATGAGTAGGAAACTTCTCTCTCTCTCTCTCTCTCTTTGCAATGAGATTAACTCTTTTCTTCCACAAGTAAAAAGGTGGGTTATAAAACTTCTCTAATGAGGCACCTCAGCTAACCAAGCTTTACTTTATTTAAAAGGAACTGTGATATTGTCCCTGTGTGAACTCAACAAGATCAGTCACTTCCTTGGCTCTTTATTCTTTCTTGTATCTCAGCTCACTCATATGGGATCACTTTCCTTTTGTCTAAAGGGCATCCTTTAAAACATTTTACTGAAAGTGTGATCCATAGAATGGTCGTCAGTTTGCAAACTGTTACCAGTTCACCATAAGTACAGAAAATGAGAGCCTAATTTGCATACCAATTTAACATTGCTGCAATATTCAAGTGCACAATCAGTTTACTTGACTTGTTGAACAAGGTATAAACCAAAAATTCAAGTCTATAACAGATCAGAAATTCAAAAAAATACAAAACCCACAAAACCTGGTCCTTCTCCTAGTATGCTATTGACACATTTTTATTTTTTCCTTTACCCATATTTTTGGAAGATTATTGTAGTAGCTGTAGAATTCTATATTGAAGGTAATTTTTTTCAGTACGTGAAAGATGTTTTTCCATTGGCTTTCAGCTTTTAGTGTTCCTTTTGAGAAATCAGCAGTCAGTCTTTTGTTCTCTTATTGTTTTAGATTTTTCTCTTTGCCTTTAGTTTTCCATAGTTTCACTATGATGTATGGATGTGTGAGTTTTTTTTTTTTTTAATACTTTAAGTTCTGGGGTACATGTGTAGAATGTGCAGGTTTGTTACATAGGTATACACGTCCCATGGTGGTTTGCTGCACTCTTCAACCCATCATCTACATTAGGTATTTCTCCTAATGCTATCCCTCCCCTAGCCCACCACCCCCCAACAGGCCCCAGTGTGTGATGTTCCCCTCCCTGTGTCCATGTGTTCTCATTGTCCAACTCCCACTTATGAGTAAGAACATGTGGTGTTTGGTTTTCTGTTCTTGTGTTAGTTTGCTAAGAATGATGGTTTCCAACTTCATCCATGTCCCTGCAAAGGATGTGAACTCATCCTTTTTTATGTCTGCATAGTATTCCATGGTGTATATGTGCCACATTTTCCTTATCCACCCTGTCGTTGATGGGCATTTGGGTTGGCTCCAAGTCTTTGCTATTGTGAATAGTGCCACAGTAAACATAAGTGTGCATGTGTCTTTATCATAGAACAATTTACAATCCTTGAGTATATACCCAGTAATGGGGTTGCTGGGTCAAATTGTATTTGTGGTTCTAGACCTTTGAGGAATAGCCACACTGTCTTCCACAATGGTTGAACTAATTTATACTGCCACCAACAGTCTAAAAGCATTCCTATTTTGGACGTGTGAGTCTTTTTATTTACTCTACTTGAGATTTACCGTACCCCTTAAATCTGTAGTTTAGTATCTTTAATTATTCTTAAAATTTTAAAATTATTATTTCTTCTAATACTTGTTCTTCCCTCTTCTTTTCCTTCTCCTTTTGGGACATCAAATAAAATGTATATCAGATATTTCAGTTTGTTTTCTATACCTCTTAATCTTATTTCTATATCTTCTATGTTTTTGTCTCCCCAGGTTGCATTCTAGATAACATTTTCCGATTTTTAATATAATGAACACTGTGCTCATAATTATTGTCTGACAACTCTAAAATCAAAAGCTCTTGCTTCTGTTAGTTCCTGCTTATGGTGTCTGGCCTCTCTGTTTGCCTCATTATCTTTGACTGAGTGCCGGTCATTGTACTTGAAAATTATATTTAGGAATAATTTGAGGTCTAGCCTAAAAGTCCCTTCCTCTGCAGAGGGTTTATGTTTGCTTCTGCAGAGTGCTTGGGGCTACTTCCAGTCTCAGGCACTTAAACCAAGTGTAAAACTTGAGATAACATGAGTCTGGATGCAAATCTTTAAGAAGGATTTGTTACTTTTGGTTTGCTCTTATTCTAAGAGTATACCTCTTTTGTGTGCCAGTTTATTTGGAGCCACTTTACCCTTTGTGAACTCTGGACTATGATCTGTGCCCTCTTTCGTCACAAACTGATCAGAATGAAATTCCTATTTTCCCAAATTAGCTAGTGTTCTCAAGGCAAAAGTGCTCTGTCCCTGTGTACCTCCCAGGGCTATGGATTCCTTTATATCTTATATCCTTAAGAAGGTAGTTTATTTATTTTAGTCAGAAAATTTTTATTGTTATCAGCAGAATGATTGGTTTAAAATAACTGTCTTATCATTCCCCTAAATAGAAAATCACTTCTATTTATAATTTGGAGCAGGATAATGACTAATAGAAGAAATGCTTCTGTAATGGTTAGCAGGAAAGAAAGATCATCGTAGTAAGAGACTAGAGACAGAGACAGCCATGCAGAAGAGGAAGTCTACTTACTCTTGTTACTTGTGACACAGAACAAAGTCCATGCTTTGACTCTTTAAGCGACTTGGGTATAATACCACAAATGTAACATGAGGTGGTGTAAAATACAATCCATCAGCTATAGTCCATGTAGCAGAATTTGTGGACCTTTTTTAGTCTGTCCTAGAAAATGTTTTAAAGACAACTGAGAATTCCATTCATGTTCAAACATATCCCCCTCATTTTCTTTAGAAGAATCTATCTGAAAAAAGGGCACTTGAGTTTTATTTTCCAGACTAGAGATTATGGGATGGAATTGCAAGCCATGTGGCCAGTTCATTTTAATTTCAGGACTGGTTCCTTGAGCAAACAAATTGGCCTCAAATGAGAGTTGCCAAAATGTTAGATTCCATAAACGTTGGAACTCTACAGCAATGTTTCTCAAAGATGAATGCCCTTGAAAGTCTCGTGATGATTTGCTAAAATGCAGGTTCTGATTCAGTAGATTGGAGGTGGAGCCAGAGATTCTGCTTTTCCAGCAAGTTCTCAAGTGATTCCAATGCTGCTGGTCCTCAGACCACACTTTGAGAAGCCAGGTTCTGTAGTGCTCAGAACATTTCACATTAAACCTGGATCTGCCTTTGTCCCCACACCAAACCTTCCCACACATGGAGAATGTTTTTGGATTTAGTAAGAACTGGGCTATCAAGAGAGGAGCCATCCGCATTGGGAATGTAATGAAGAGCTTCAGCTGCACGGCAGGCCCACCCTCTCACAACTGGGATTATCTTTCGGGGACCCAAAAGTGTGAGAAGAGCAGAAGGTGGCATGGCACCCTGTAGAATCAGAACACCAAGCCAATCTCAACTGGCAGTTTCACACGCTACTCTTTCATCAAACATACTGATGATGGCCAGGCGCAGTGGCTCATACCCGTGATCCCAGCACTTTGGAAGGCTGAGGCGAGAGGATCACTTGAGCCCAGGAGTTAGAGGCCAGCCTGGGCCACATAGGAAGACCCTGTTTCTATGAAAACAAAACAAAACAAACAAACAAAAAATCACACTCATGAATGGTTGTTTTCATTTTTCTTGTTCCTCCCCCCCAGGTTATATTTTAATTAACCTCCTCCATCTTACTGCTTGCTTCCTCTAAGAAAACATATTTGTTCGAAAAGCTTCATCAGGTAGCAACCCACTAATCACTGATGTGTGGGGGACAAAGAAGATACCAGAAGTCTTCTCAGAACCAGAGAGCCCAGCAGCCCCAAGTCCTAGGTGAGGACTCTTCATAACAAGCCCTGCTAAACTGGTGACAGGCTGAGTCCCTTTGTCCAAGATCAGCTCAGTGGTGGGCTCAGTGACTCATGCCTGTCATCCAGCACTTTGGGAGGCCAAGGCAAGTGGATCACCTGAAGTCAGGAGTTTGAGTCCAGCCTGACCAACATGGTGAAACCCTGTTTCTACTAAAAACACAAAAATTAGCCGAGTATGGTGGCAGGCACCTGTAGCCCCAACTACTCGGGAGGTTGAGGTAGGAGAAATGCTTGACCTTGGGAGGCAGGGGTTGCAGTGAGCCGAGATTGCACCACTGCACTCCAGCCTGGGCAACAAAGTGAGACCCTGCCTCCAAAAAAAAAAAAAAAAAAAAAAATGCTCAACTCAGAAAGGGGGTCAGACAAGTCTGCCAACTTGTTGTAAGAGTGAGGAAAGTCCCAAAAACAAGACTCTAACTAGTAAATCTAAAGTGCACCTGGGATTCTGTGTCCTTTGGCAGCATAAGATTTGGGCAACACTGAACAAGCATAGGGACAAGCCTTTGGAAGTGGTTCTGCTGGGCATCAGGTGGCATCTTGTTGGGTCTCGTCTCCCACGAGAGGCTGACAGAGGCCGTGCACAGGCTGAGGTCTCTGGGAGCCAGAGTGCCTTCCTCTCCAGGAGGCTCAGCCCAATCACTGTTCTCCAGCATCGCATTCTCCTCCTGACTTTATTTGGGAATCACTTCTGAGCAATGTGGTTGAGTTTTCACCCTCACAATCATCATCTGGAACCTTGCTACTCAAAGTGTGGTCCGTGGACCAGACTATCAGCCATCACCTTGGGGCTTCTTAAGAGTGTAGCTTCTCAGGATGCGCCCCAGATCTCCTGAATCAAAACCTGAGTTTTAACAAGATCCCCTGGTGCTTCATACACCCTCATGTTAGAGAAAAGCTGACCAAGAAAGCAGATGCATTTCCTTTTTTCTTTCTTTCTTTTTTTTAGATGGAGTCTTGCTCTGTCACCCAGGCTGGAGTGCAGTGGCGTGATCTCAGCTCACTGCAATGCTTACCTCCTGAATTCAAGTGATTCTCCCACCTCAACCTCCCGAATAGATGGGATTACAGGCATGCACCACCACGCCCTGCTAATTTTTGTATTTTTAGTAGAGTTGGGGTTTCACCATGTTGACCAGGCTGGTCTTGAACTCCTGACCTCAAGTGATCTGCCTGCCTCAGCCTTCCAAAGTGCGGGGATTACAGGCATGAGCCACTGTGCCTGGCCAACACATGTGTTTTCTAAATGAAGATGCTCTTCCCTGCACCAAATTTGAAGGCCCGACTGTGGCCTGGCCAGGAAAGCGGAGAAAGGCTCTTGGTGAACTCGTTCCTAACACAGATTTCTCAAGGAAATGGAAGGCCCGGCCTTAACAGTGTTTATACGGTTGCATTCTCATGTTCCAACTTGTGACTTTGGAGTCTTCTGAAATTTTTCCTTTGATATAATGAGATAAATATATGATCTTGGATTCTCTTCCTCCCTCTTCACTAGACTGTTCCAGAAATAAAGAGTCAGCCATAAGCCTTAGGGGAGTTGAGATGAAAACTTTTAGAACATGAAATTTTGGTCCAAATGGGATTTTTGCTGGTGTTACTAATTAAGATTCTCTTTAAAACTAGGCCAGCCCTGTGCTCTCCGGTTGGCAGTCTGTTTAGAATCTCTCTGTAAACACGCAGTGGCTTGTACAAATAGGGAGGCTTTACTTTCCCATCATAAAGAGGGCCTGAAATAAATCCCAGACAACTCTAGAAGTTTGTCTTTGCCATAAAAATAGTGGAATTCATTGAAGGCTGCCTCATTGCACTCAGACAGGGTACAAGCTGGCCAGCTAATTGGCCCTGGGAACCAGCTGGTGGCGGGTTTTCACTCTCTTCAGACTGTGGAAGGGGGGGTCACTCTTAGTTTTCCTTTCCAGGATATTTTTTAAAGCTGTCTGTTTAGGCGATGTGCATTTTCCTATAGAGCAGGAGTGTCCAATCATTTGGATTCCCTGGGCCACATTGGAAGAAGAAAAATTGTCTTGGGCCACACATAAAATATACTAACACTAGCGATAGCTGATGAGCTAAAGAAAAATTGCAAAAAAAGTCTCATAATGTTTTAAGAAGGTTTATGAATTTGTGTTGGGCAGCAGACAAAGCCATCCTGGGCTGCATGCGGCCCGTGGGCCTTGGGTTGGACAAGCTTGCTATAGAGTAAACGAGACTGCCTGATTTTCAATTAGTGACCCTGTACAGCTCCAAAGCTTCCATGGCTGGTGTCTGGCAACACCATGCCCCTCTTTGAGATAGAATTTGTAATCGTCAGCTCCTGACTTCTGTATTGTTGACTGAAAGAAAGATGAGAGTTTCACACCCTTCTCTTTTACATATGCCAAAGGACGTGCTCGTGTGTGGCCACGTCGCCTAAAAACCTAAGTAGCTGAATGGCACTGGGGCTGGAAGAGCCAGAAATGAGCCATCTCCACCAGCTTCGAACACTGTGTGAGCCATAACTGTTTTCAGAGTGACTGACTGAGCAATTGAGTCTCCGCTGGTACAAACTGGCTGGACTTCCCTGACTCCTCATCCAAGCTGGTCTTCTTTGAGGAAGGGACTCCACCGGTCCCCAACTTGTCATGTTTATCTCTGTATACTCAGAGGAAAGGCCAGTGCCCAATACGTAGCAGATTCTTGGTAAATAATTGTGAAATGTGTGAATGGACTGGTCCGGTCCATTCACCTCTTGGAGGTAACTGTTGAAACAGAATCTATTTTCCACCACTTAATCTGTGCGTTTCTGCCCATTTTATATCGCCTACGATGTCCATATATCAGTTTCCCTTACTAGCTTGAGGAAGTTTTCCCACACTCAAGCTGATCAAAGTGCTATTGCTTGTGTTAAGGGTAATTGTTTGTTTATCAAATTAAGACACGAGGACAGAGGCTGAAATCCAGTTGCGTTCAGTTCATATACATTTCAGTAGGAATTATAAACATTTTCATATGAAAATTTGCTAAGAGTTCATATAAATATAGTGTATCTCACAAAATTGCAAACAATTTAACATAGCTATTCTGCACTGCTCGGGGCTATATAAAGACCTTGCATGTCCAGGCATTAGAATTTCTAGGATAGGCTGGGTGTGGTGGCTCACACCTGTAATCTCAGCACTTTGGGAGGCCAAGATGGGAGGATTGCTTGAGGCCAAAAGTGCAAGACCAGCCTGGGCAGCAAGGCAAGGCCCTATCTCTATAAAAAGATTTAAAAAATTAGCCAGGGCAGGTGGTGCATGCCTGTGGTCGCAGCTACTTGGGAGGCTGAGGTGGGAGATTTGCTTGAGCCCAGGCATTCAAGGCTGTAGTGAGCTCTGCCTGTGCCACTGCACTCCAGCCTGAGCCATGGAGTGAGATCCTCTCTCTAAAAACCAACCAAACAAAAGTTGCCTAATCTCATTTGCTGTGATGATGAGGGTGGTTATGGGAGTTAGGGAGAAGGTAGAGGACATCTGGCACCGGTGGGTGGGGACGGGTGCGTGCATCTCTTCCCACCGCACATGGTCGGGACAGCAGGAGGACTCTTGTTCCCAGTGTGCTGGAGTCTTCTTTGTTGAGCTGCTCTTACCAGTCACATCCTTGACAGAGAAAGTGGGTGATCCCTTTAGCAGGGAAGGGAAGGGTCAACCCCCAGTCTCCTTCCCAGGTTGTGAGAGTGACACAGTGTTGACACTGCAGTCACTTTGCCCTATTCAGAGGTGCGGTGGTGAGAGAAGGGATTTTTTTTCCTGATCCTTGAAACACTAAAAATCTTTCCATGTTTTCCCTCTAGGTCTTTATCATCAAAGGGGTGAGGGGTCTTGTTCAGTTGAGTGAAGAGTGCCTGGGGGGAGGGCGATGCAGCCTCCATACAGAGTCAGGAAGAGAAAGGAGTAACAACATTCCTAGCTGTTACCTTTTTTATTTTTAATCTTGATCGAGATTGGGTCTTACTTTGTCACCAAGTCTGGAGTGCAGTGGCACAATTACAGCTTGCTGCAATCTCAAACTCCTGGGCCCAAGCGATTCTCTCACCTCCGCCTCCCCAGTCATGCCACCATACTTGGCTAATTTTTTTTGTAGAGATGGAGTCTCACTATGTTGCCCAGGCTGGTCTTGAACTCCTGGCCTCAAGTGACTCTCCTGTTTTGGCCTCCTAAAGTGTTGAGATTACAGGCATGGACCACTGAACCTGTCCCCCTGGCTGTGTGATCTTGAGCAAGAGCCTCAGCCTCTCTGAGTCTCAGGTGGGCAGGTTCTCATCACTTAGTGGGTCATTAGAACTCCCTTCATACATAGCTTGCAGTGTCATTGTGAGGATTTGGGACACCACTGTTAGGGCTTCTGGCCTGCAGTGATGACAATGGCTGCTATTGACTGAGTACCTGCTGTTACTCTGACCGAAACATTTAGAGTTAACCATGTAGGTTACAAAGGGAGTTATCAGCTTTATGTGCTAATCTGGTACCATATCAATAGGAGGAGAGATGGCAAATGTTTCTTGGCATTCGCCCAGCTTTCTTTAGAAACTTCCCTTGCCTTGTAACAAGAGGCACACATAGCCATGGGCCAGCACTGTGACCCTGTGCCAAAGCTTCCTTACTAGAGCACACTCAGCTAGTAAAGCAGTTAAACTCGGATGATTCTTCCTGTGTATCAGGTGTTTTAAAAAATTCCCAAGACAATTCTGTTACACTTGTTGGGTTACAATCACTATCCAGAAAGCCACACTGCTGTGTTAATTTATGCAAAATCCCTGTAGAGTTCACTTTCCTTACAATGTTCTTTTAAAAGAAATTTTGAAACAATCTCGAAATTACAGAAAAGTTGCAAACACAGTACTTATTTTTTTCTGGAACCATTTGAGATTAAGTTGTTGACCAAAGGCCCCATGATTTCTGTATTATTATTATTATTATTAGAGACAGGGTCTTGCTCTGTCACCCAGGCTGGAGTGCAATGGTGCGATCATAGTTCACTGCAGCTTTGACCTCCTGGGCTCAAGCGATCCTTTTGCCTCAGCCTCCCAAGTACCTGGGGCTACAGGCACCCATCACCAAGCCTGGCTAATTTTTAATTTTTGTGTAGAGCTGGGGCCTCCCAATGTTGCCTAGGGTGGTCTCAAACTCCTGGGCTCCAACAATCCTCCTTCCTTAGCCTCCCAAAGTGTTGGGATTATAGACGTGAGCCACCATGCCCACCTGATTTCTGAATTCTTGAGTATGTATTTTCTACAAACAGGGGCATTCTCCTATATAATCATAATGCAACCATCAAAGTAGTGATGTTAAAAATGATACATTTCTTACTATTTGACTCAGCGATCCCATTACTGGGTATATACCCAAAGGATTATAAATCATGCTACTATAAAGACACACGCACACGTATGTTTATTGCGGCACTATTCACAATAGCAAAGACTTGGAACCAACCCAAATGTCCATCAATGATAGACTGGATTAAGAAAATGTGGCACATATACACCATGGAATACTATACAGCCATAAAAAAGGATGAGATCATGTCCTTTGTAGCGACATGGATGAAGCTGGAAACCATCATTCTGAGCAAACTATCGCAAGGACAGAAAACCAGACACCCCATGTTCTCACTCATAGGTGGGAACTGAACAATGAGAACACTTGGACACAGGGCAGGGAACATCACACACCAAGGCCTATCCTGGGGTTGTGGGATGGGGGAGGGATAGCATTAGGAGAAATACCTAATGTAAATGATGAGTTAATGGGTGCAGCACACCAACATGGCACATGTATACATATGTAACAAGCCTGCACGTTGTGGACATGTACCCTAGAACTTAAAGTATGATTAAACAAAATAAAATAAATTTTAAAAAGATACATTTCTACAATCGAATCCTCTGACCTCATTCCAGTTTTACCAGTCGTCCCAATAAGGGTGTGGACAGCAAAAGGACAGAATCTTGAGTCAGGCATTGTGTTCAGTTGTCAGGTCACTGTAGTCTTGCAGTCTTGAGCAGTTTTTCAGTTTTAGCTTGACTTTAGGACCTTGACATTTTTGAAGACTACAGGCCAGACGAATGTAGAATGACCCTTGTCTGATGCATTTTCATGATTTGATTTTGATCATGTATTTTTGGCAGAAATATCACCGAGATGATACTGTGTTCTTCTTAATGCATCCTACCAGGAGGTACACAACTTCAGCCAATGTGTCCTGTTAATGGTGAGGCTGACTTCGATACTTGGTTATGGCATCTATCAGACTCCTCCACATTACATTTATTCTTTTACCCTTTGTAATTAATAAGCATTTTGAGTAGAGGAATTAGGAATTATGTCAGTATCCTGTTGCTCCATAAACTTTCAATCCATTCAAATTTATATCAATATGGATTCCTGTTTTTCTTTTTTTACTTATTAAGTTATTGTGTCAGTCTGTTTAGTCTGTTCTTGCACTGCTATAAAAAATACTTGAGACTGAGAAATTTACAAAGAAAAGATGTTGAATTGGCTCATGGTTCCACAGGTTGTACAGGAAGCATAGTGGCTTCTGCTTCTGGGGAAGCCTCAGGAAGCTTCCAATCACGGCAGAAGCCAGAGCAGGAGTAAGCATCTTACGTGGCAGGAGAAGGAGCAAGAGAGTGGGGAGGTGCTACACACTGTTAAACAACCAGATCTCATGAGAACTCGCTCACTATGGCAAGAACAGCAACAAGAGGATGGTGCTAAACCATTCATGAGAATCTGCCCCTAAAATTCAGCTGCCTCCCACCAGGCCCCACCTCCAACACTGGGGATTATAATTGAAGATGAGATGTGGGTGGGGACACAGAGCCAAACCATATCAGTTATGATCCATTTTTAACATTATTTTGATTCTCTAAATGCCCTAGGTTTGGCTTCTGTGACTCATTGTCCCCAGTTATTATTTGAACACTTCCTTCTTTTCTGGAACAATCAGATGTTTCAACTCATTCTTACTTTTCCTACCTTGGCCATGGAATCATCTATTTCCCCAAGGAGCCCTGGTCCCTTTCAGTAGAGGAGGGTATTTAGAGGCCAACTTCTGGGTGCTGGATGTGCCCATTACTATTGCAATGTTACGTGGTCAGCGGACAAAGAGGGACAGGGTATATATGTTTGTAGGGGATCAGTGTATGTACATATAAACACATATGCATATATATACACATTTACCTTTATACTCAAGTCTACATCTATATCAGAGTCTATTTAATTTATCTATCCATCTATTTTGAAAATCCCAAGGAATCATATTAATACTTTCAGTTCCAATTCCTCTCTTTACATATTTATAACTTCCTTCTTTTGACAGCGAAAAACCTGAATCCCATTGTTCTTATTTTTTGTTTGCTTGTTTGCTTATTTGCTCAATTGTTCTTGTTCTTGGTTTGCTTGTTTGCTTATTTGCTGATTTCTTCCATATGTTTCCAGTGCTTACTGAAGCCATCCTCACACAGAGATCCCCTCACCCTACCCAGGCTCACCCCTACATCAATGCTTACCCATGCATTGGTAATGCTTTTGAAAGGAATTATGTGAATACAACAGTCAACAGTTCCTATTGCAGAAAGCCTTTTACCAAACATCTACTTTGATTTTACACTTCTGAACACAGTGATCCCCTACTGATTCCCCTACTGCTGCCCCCCAAGGGAGGACACCCTCCTTCCCTGCTTGGGCTCTAATGCTCTTTGCAGGTGACCCTTCTGAGCAGATGTCCTCCTCATCCTTTTGGGCCTCTTCATCACTCTGGACTGCTGCAGCTCCCTCACTCCAACCCTTTCCCTACCCCACCTGATAGCTGTAGCACTGTATAGTTCAGGTAAGGGAAGGAAGAGGAAGGGCCACATCACATTTTATAATTTGGAGTACAAGTATTTTCTTAGTTGGAAAGATTATCTCAGTTAGTTTGAATCAGTCCCAAACTTGAGCTGGCTTCAACCCCATCCTTAGGATGGGACAGAAACTTCTGTACCACACTGTGATGCTCTTGCTGTGGTCCTGGTGAAATAGCACCCTCTATTTTCTCTGAATGGAGCACCAGGAGCAGAGGTTTCCTTCCTAGCTGCATACTGTTCAGCAACTGCATTTTGACTGCTCTTTTTACTCCTCCCTTTTCTTTGCTTCTGTATCCCAAATCCGACAACCAAGCAACCAACCAACCAACCACCGAGCCAACCAATCAACCAACCAGCCAACCACTCAACCACCAGCCAATCAACCAACCAAAAGAACTTTCACAACCTTCAATGCTTCCTGCTGATGCAATGGTGAAGAATAAGAACACCCTGGTTTTAAGTGAGAAACACACAAAAACCATAGCTCCTTTTCAATCCAAGTGTTGCCTAAAAGACTACCATTTCACTCAGCCTCTTCATTTTCTCTGGCTGTTTCTTTCTTTTCTTTCTTTTTTTCTTTTTTTTTTTTTTTTGAGATGGAGTTTCACTCTTGTCACCCAGGCTGTAGTGCAATGGCGAGATCTTAGCTCACTGTAAACTCCACCTCCTGAGTTCAAGCAATTCTCCTGCTTCAGCCACCCAAGTAGCGGGGATTACAGGTGTCTGCCACCACGCCAAGCTAATTTTTATTTTTATTTTCTGTATTTTTAGTAGAGACAGGGTTTCACCATTTTGGCCAGGCTGGTCTCGAACTCTTGACCTCATGATCCACCTGCCTCGGACTCCCAAAATGCTGGGATTACAGGCGTGAGCCACCATGCCCAGCCTCTGACTGTTCCTTGATGTCTCACTACAACTATACTTTCCTTAGAGGAACGCTCTGCTCTTATTGTTGTTTAAGAGTTTTCTACCCCTTTTGGGTGGACTATTTAAGCATCCATGCTTGCCCCCCATAGATGCAGGGACATATGTTATGTAAGTGTGAGGAACTGCACAGAAGTCATTATTCCACATCACGTTTCTGCTTTGCTGCCCACCAGCTTCTTGGTTTCTTGGCAACGTTACTCATCCATTTCAGAATAGGGCTTACACTTAAAAGCATGGTCCTGGTTCCTTGTGTTCAGAAGTGTAAAATGAAAGTAGATATTTGGTAAAAGCTTTCTGCAATAATAGGAATTTTAGACTGTTCTCTTCACATAAATCCTTTCAAAAGCATTACTAACGTATGGGTGATCGTTGATGTGGGCAATGTCGCTTGAAGTGGGAGGAATGATATTTACAAAATTCTCTTAGTTGTCGACGTTAGCTTCCTGGATTTTTTTCTTTTAAACAAACCTTAATGGAACAAATGAGATGACAAAATACGCTGAAAGCATCTGAAACACGAGATCCACCTACACACGCCTCCAGAAATCATCTCAAGCCTGAATGCTTGTTTGCAGTGGGCATCTCCAAGGCTGACTCACAGTTCCTGCTCTGAGCTCAGGACCTCCTTGCTGATCCCCCACACACTCTCATCTCTTGCTTGATGTCATCCAACAAGGCTAAAGCAATCCGCCTCTCAACTATTCCGAACCCCTGGAACCTCTCTCAAATGAATTTGGTTTTTGAATGGTGCCTGGAGGGAAGAATTTCCTAGCACTTGATTTACATTATTTTCCTACTCTGCTTTAGATATCGTTTTAAAAATTCCATTCACACGACGAGGAAATAGTTTCAAGAAAGTAAAGGGACTGAAAATCTATATCCTCTGCATATCCCTAGTTCCCATCTGCCCCGCTGTCAATGATTCACAGAATCAGGCCAGCAGACATGGCCAGAATGACCTTCTCTGGAGGCATCAAAGATGATTTTTTTTTCAAATTTTTAATTTTTATGGGTACATAGCAGATGGATATATTTATGGAGTACATGTGATATTTTGAGACAGGCATAGAATGCATAATAATCACATCAGAGTAATTGGGGTATCTATCACTTCAAGCATTTGTCATTTCTTTGTGCAAAATGATTTTTAAAAAACTAGATGAGAAGGGGATATGGTTCTTTCAAGTGGCTTCATTCTTCTCCCCTTGTAAATGGCAAATTTGCTTCTCAGAGTTGGACGGGATGTGTTAAGAGTGTTGGGCATATGGCCTTAGTTTTCACTCTGTAGGCCATTGCTTTTCAGGAGAGAAATCTGGGTAGCAAGACAGTGTGCTTGATGGACAAGAAGGTGCCAGCAACTCAGAGTCTCCTGGCAAGGAGGGGTGGTCATTCCCAAGCAAGGGAAGTGCAGGGCATCGAGAACATCAGTGCTCAGAGTTCCTTAGGGAAGCTGGAGCCGTAATGTCCTAATTTTCACAAGGCTAAACTGATAGAATTTGCAGACAGCAAAGTGCTTAAATTAAATCCAGCTCAGTCAAGTGTGTCTAGAGAATCCCTTGAAGAGATGCTTAGAGAAGTGATCAATATGGTCTGATCATGATCCTTAATGGGGCTGGTTTTCAGACTGGTGTGGAGAGAAAATGACTATCATTTTGAAATTGGACAGCTCATGATGAAGTACCTGTTCTTTGTGTGTGAACCCGCACTCTGTTGATTGACAGGGGCAATGGATCAAGCTGCCCTGGTGAGCTGGTCCAACAGAAAAGACTTGTCCTTGGCCATGTGACATGCCCACCATTGCCTGACTGATAGGTTGAAAGGTCTGGGGCCATTATCATGTCCCTATTTTCTGTCTATCTGGTGCACCACCTAGAGCCCTACCATTCCCATTTGTGACATGAAACTGATGTCATGTGATGACTTGGGGAAAATCAACTTGATATTGCAATTCTATTATTTAAGGCTAAACACAGGACCCCACCGAGTAGTCGATGGTCATCTACCATCATTATACTGGGTTCTTCAATATTTATCTCACTGGTTAGCTTTCAATGCCCTATGTTTCTATCATTAGGCAGCATTTTTAGTATCAAGATACTGAAGGTGTTAAAATGCACAGTGGGGCACATCAAAAATCTTCATACTTTATTACTACTGCTTTATCAGTTAATTGGTCACCTTAACTAGCCAAGCAGACCCTCCCAAAATGGCACAGGGGGTAGGCACGCTTTGGTCTGGGAGAAGGAAGGGAGAGCTGATAACTGGATTTTGTCTTCCCCGATCAGAGGACAAAAACAGTCAACAATTACAATTAGCACCAACTTTGAAATAGACAAAGATAAGCTACTTTCCACTGAGAAAAGCCTCCCTTTTCTCAGTGAGGTTTCTGTGGGCTTATTCTTGGTGATAGCCGGGGGTATGACTTATAAGGCATTTGAAACTAACACAGAGAAACTTGGACTTTGGGGCCACTCAGACCTCCCGGCTGTTCAGGTGGGTAGAAGCCACTCCCTGAAAGGTGGGTGATAACATAGGCATTCAACTAAAGCGCTTCATGGAACATTATGTGGCTTTACATCTCTTCATGTACGTAGCGGGATTGTGAATGGTGCTGAACAAAACTAAATGATGTCCCAAGGTAGATGCTCTGAATGATCGCCACCTCCTGAACAACCGCCTTCCTGCTTGCTTACCATGGGCGTGGGCACTTCAACTCGAGCCCAAGGTCCCGTGGTGGCACAGACAAGACTGAGTTGCATGGAGATTTCCTATCTCTCTGTCTTCTGCCCCAGCTGTGTCTCTGAGTGTTCCTTGGCTTTGTGTAGGTGCTGCATTATTGGTGATAGAGTGGACCACAAGACTGCCTAGAAATACACTGAACTGGAGGCTTCTAAGCTTGAGCCAGAAAGGAAAGTTAAGTAGAGTGATGAAAGCTCTTTTGGAAGGAGAAAGTGTTCCCGCAGCCGCCTTCTCCTGCCACTGCTGTTTTCTCGTGTGGATGACAGAACTCAATAATCACGCGTGACTCCATGTTTACGCCTGGCTCCCAGCAGAAAAGTCTGTTGTGGATCTAAGAGTAGGAGTTTGGTAACATTTTGCCCTTGGGGGTTTGTGTGAAGGGAAATGCGCAAAGTCTTTTTTAGCTTTGACTTCTGTGATTCTATGGAAACAGGGCAGCAGTGCTGAGAATCCAGTGAAAGATGGAAAAGCTAAGACTGCAAAGCTTTGAGGTCGAAAGAAGAGAGGGAGGGTAGGAGAAAGAATAATAGGATTTATTTGGGACTCTACTTGGCTATTCACTTTTGTCTCTGGGATCTGAAGTAGGAACTTTTTCAATGGGCTGTTGATTTGGATGTGAGAGGGAGAGTTATTGGTTGTGTTTGGAGGACAGCTTTGGATAAGAGAGAGAAAGGGTGTCTGGACACCCTATTGTCTGGGCATTTTCAACCTTGTCTTGTTAATAACGCTTTGGGGTCTCCCTGCTTATTTAGAACAATGGAACCATAAGACAAGACTTAATTCGAATTGTGGTTTTGATTTATTGTAATAATGTGAAGGGAAAACCTCAAAGACTCTGAAATTCAGTTCTGGGATTGTCTGTGTGCCCAGGTCTAAGACCCGGGTGAAGGTGCATGGTGCTTGCCCCATCTCCATCTGTGACACAGGGCTGCATCATCGGGACGCATGCTGCATTTGTGGCAGATGGCCAGACAGCTCTCAGAGTTCAGAGTGAGTGTGTGGATATTTACATACACACAAACACGCCGGGAGCAGCTGTCTGCCTGTGTCTCCCTCGCAAAATGGAAGACATGGCCCCCTAGGTCAGTAGCCTTGGGCCACTGTCACCACACTCCCTGTACATCCTCTGACAGTGACCATCATGGTGGAAGGAACACAGGGCTGGCCTCCCTGCGGGCCTGATCTTATCTTTCTCTGAGGGTCCGTCTGAGGAGCCATCTTTCCCTCTTTGATCACACAAAGTTGTGCAGTTGGGGAGACAGATTGGAAATGAGGAGTGCTCATGAGAAAGGATGGTTATTGACCTCAGTGAATTTGAGACACCAAAGAATGTAGCCAGATGCTCAGTTCAGCGCTCAGGCTTGAACTTTAGAAGACCAACTGGTATTAGTCTGGTCTCCTTTAATTTCTCTGCTTTCTTCCACACCAGTGAAGTTTTGGATGTTAAATTATCTGATTAAAAAATAATATGTGACAAGCTGTGGAAGAAGGAGACCTCTATCTAGGACTGAATACAAATGAGACAAATGGACGAGGGTGTTACCCGGGCATTTAGTAGAATCCACGTAGATCCTGTTATAGGAAAGATTCTGAAGATGTTTAACAAGTGCTTGTTCGCCAATATTCTCCTCTGAAAGCATTTCGGAGCCGGGGTGGCTGTCACTTTCGTGCTGAACATGCGTGCTTGACACCCAGAGTCCCTTAGGAAGTCACCATGTCACAGTGATGACACCAGTGCAGGTCTACATGTAAATGTTGGCCTGTGCAACCTCCACTCACATAACCAGTACCTATGGGAATAGCAGGATCTTTCTGATCAGCTGATACTTGTGTGATAAACACTCTTCTATTTCTCCATATAGTTGCGTAACCCACCACTACTTTTAGCCTAAGTTTTTCTCCTTGAGACACTCCCATCACCTTCAACATTGAGGGATCTTGGGGGTTCTGGGAGTCTTAAGAGTCTGGCTCAACAAACATATGAAAAAGGCTCAATATCACTGATCGTTAGAGAAATGCAAATCAAAATGAGATAACCACAATGAGATACCATCTCACACCAGTCAGAATGGAGATGATTCAAAAGTCAAGAAACAGCAGATGCTGATAAGGCTGTGGAGAAATTGGAATGCTTTTTACACTGTTGGTGGGAGTGTAAATTAGTTCAACCACTGTGGAATACAGTGTGGTGATTCCTCAAAGATCTAAAACCAGAAATGCCATTTTACCCAGCAATCTCATTATTAGGTGTATACCCAAAGGAATATAAATCATTCTGTTATAAAGATACATGCACATGTATGTTCATTGCAGCACTATTCACAATAGCAAAGACATGAATCAACACAAATGCCCATCAATGGTAGACTGGATAAAGAAAATGTGGTACATATACACCATGGAATACTATGCAGCTACAAAAAGTACTACACAGCTGTAAAAAGGAATGAGATCATGTCCTTTGCAGGGACATGGATGAAGCTGGGAGCCATTATCCTCAGCAAACTAACACAGCAACAGAAAACCAAACACCGCATGTTCTCACTTATAAATGGGAGCTGAACAATGAGAACACATGGACCCAGGGGGAATAACAGACACTGGGTCCTGTTGGCAGGGTGAGGAGGGAGAGCATCAAGATAAATAGCTAATGCATGTGGGGCTTAATACCTAGGTGATGGGTGCGGCAAACCACCATAGCACAGGTTTACCTATGTAACGAACCTGCATGTCCTGCACGTATGTAAACTTAAAATAAAATGAAAATTTTAAAAAGTTTGGCTCTGCTTCCAAACAGCAGGCAGAGAAAGAACTGAGAGCCTGATTGGTTGTTTAGCACAGATGCTTCTGTGCCCAGAATGAGGTAGTTGTTGCTGGGAAGAGTGATCCTGCAATGATGCCTGGCAGACAGCTGTCTTCTGCGTGACAGCCTGGCCTGGATCCCCTGAGTGTGTCTCGGTTGTATATCCCACGTTTACTGGGCTTCAGGAATCCCACCCCTTTCGTTCATGCCCACATTCCCAGGCATTTGCTCCAAAATGCTGCTCCGTGCTGGCCTGGCCCCCGCTGAGCCCCAGTTCTCAGCACAGACCTTCCCCTTTCCCTCTTTTTTTGTCTTGTTTTGTTTTGTTTTGTTTTGGGGATGGAGTCCCACTCTGTCGCCCAGGCTGCAGTGCAGTGGCGCGATCTCTTCTCACTGTAACTCCTGCCTCATGGGTTCAAGCAATTCTCGCACCTCAGCCTCTTGAATAGCTGGGATTACAGGCGCCCGCCACCATAGCCGGTTAATTTTTTGTATTTTAGTAGAGACGGGGTTTCGCCATGTTGGCCAGGCTGGTCTCAAACTCCTGACCTCGGGCAATCCTTCTGCTTCGGCCTCCCAGAGTACTGGGATTACATGTGTGAGCCACTGTGCTTGGCTCCCTTTTCTCTCTTGTAAATATCCTGTTGGGATCCTCAGGGTCTTTTCCAGCCACAGACCACAGTCAGGGTCCCTCCCCTGGCTTGTGCCAGCCAGTTTATCAGATTTTCTGAATTGGACAGCAAGGGGCTAGGCTCCCCCTGGCCACTGGAACACCTGCTCTGCAGAACTCTATATGTCAAGGGGCTTCTGGGGATCTTCCTCCAGCCACCAACATGTCTCTTCTGCATTTTCCTCACACCAGTGGGAACCTGCTGGCTCTACAATCATTTCACTAAGAGAAGCAGCTCAAGCTATTCTTTTCCTAAGAGTGAAAGTCAACTCTGGGCAGGGTGTGGTGACTCACACCTGTAATCTCAGCACTTTGGGAGGCTGAGGCAGGAGGATAGCTTGAGGCCAGGAGTTTGAAACCAGCCTGGGCAACATAGTGAGACCGTGTCTCTACGAAAAATAAAAAACACAATTAGCTGGGCGTGGTGGTGTGCACCTGTAGTCCTGGCTACTTGGAAGGTGAAGGCAGGAGAATCACTTGCACCCAGGAGTTCAAGGCTGCAATGAGCTGTGATGGTGCCACTGCACTCCAGCCAGGGCAACAGCACAAGACTCCATTTCTAAAAACAATTTTAAAACGAAGAAAAAAGAAAATCAGCTCTGTATTTACTTGTTGGCTATGTCGAGGAAGAGAGAAGTGTCTGAGCATCAGGTAAACCCCGCCCTTCTCAGTGCTCTGTTTTGGCCATAAAGAATGGAGCAGAATTGTTCTGACTGAGACGGGTTGTTCACACTCCCAATGGAGTGGATGGAAGTGTGTCCAGAGTGTCCCTAAATTCCACCCACGCAGACAGCATGCCCTTGTCCAGGCAGGCCCCAGATGTCGCTGCTCCTTGCTCATATAACACACTCCTTGTCCTTCTACCATCTGTCATGGTCCTGGGGGTCTCGGGGGTCTCTACTTCATTCAGCACTCTCTTTGGGGAGCCTTTCATCTGCCAGTGCATGGTCATGACACCTCACTCTGCCCCGGATGGCTCCTCACTCATTCTACATCACAAATGTCTGTTTTGTTCTTGTCTAGACCCACTAAAATATCATTTCCTTGAGGGAGGGGCATTGTTTTGTTCATCCAAGTCCCTCCCGACCCCCTCGAATCTCTCAGCACAGATCTCTCAGCATGCATCATGCACATGTTTGACTCAATGAACTAAGGGCAGTCCAGGCAGCAGCCGTGGGCGGCCAGAAAAAGGATGGAATCAACAGAAAGCCAGGGGAACAGGAGCTCTGAGGTTGTCGAAGGCAGCCTGGCGAACCCTGAAATGGTGTCATGTTTGGCGTCCTAGAATGCACTGTGTTGTGGAGGAACACCAGAGACAACATCCTCTTCTGGACAAAAACACACTGTATGGACTTCAGAAAGCCATTTACCATTACTGACAAACAATAACTGTGCTAGTTACCATGTTAGGAATTTTGCTTCCATAATCTAATTTCATCCACTCAAGAAAGGTAGTCAGTATTATTATTACTATTGTTATTATTTTTGACATAGGTTCTCACTCTGTAACCCAGGCTGGAGGGCAGTGCTGTGATCATGGCTCACTGTAGCCTCAACCTCCCCAGGCCCAGGTGATCCTCCTACCTCAGCCTCCCAAGTAGCTGCAACCACAGGCACACACCACCATGTCTGCTTGATTTTTGTATTTTTTTGTAGAGACAGGATTTTGCCATGTTGCCCAAGCTGGTCTTGAACTCCTGAACTCAAGCAATCTGCCCACCTTGGCCTCCCAAAGTACTGAGATTACAGGTGTGAGGCACTGCGCTTGGTCAGTAAGTAGTAGTATTTCTGATTTTTATTTTCTTGTTTTATTATTTTATTTTTTTGAGACTGAGTCTTGCTCTGTCACCCAGGCTGGAGTGCAGTGGTACGATCTCCGCTCACTGCAACCTCCGCCTCCCTGGTTCAAGCCATTCTCACGTCTCAGCCTCCCGAGTAGCTGGGATTACAGGTGCCCACCACCATGCCTAGCTAATTTTTGTATTTTTAGTAGAGACAGCATTTTGCCATGTTGGCCAGTCTGGTCTTGAACTCCAGGCCTCAAGTGATCTGCCCACTTTGGCCTCTCAAAGTGCTGGGATTACAGGTGTGAGCCACCAACCCCAGCCTATTTCTGATTTTTAGATTAAACAGAAGCTCAGAATTTATACTTGGTAATTGCAGAGCTGAGATGTAAATGCATGAGTGTTGTGTTTCCGCTACATCAGACTGCCTCCTACTGGCCTCCTTGGCACCCCATTAAGCCGCCTCCAAGTTTCCCCCCAGTTCTTAGATCCCAAGACTGGACTCTGCAGTCAAGATGGCAATGCCCGCATTAGAGAGCACTGACGTAGTCCTTCCCTGTTCTCACCATCGGAGCCTGCCTGGATTGCTATGGTGGGCAGCGCTGACAACCTCCAGATAACTCTTCTATAGCTGACATCAATTCTTGAAAGAATTCATTAATGCAAAATTTTATGAAGACACAAAATATGGGGCTTAATGAGAAATACTGAACTTACACTGAGAAATGAGAGCTGCAGTTTGCTATAAGTTGCCTTTTTTTTTTTTTTTTTTTTTTTAA
>NW_012104576.1:1138802-1160553 GCF_000951045.1 Mandrillus leucophaeus
CCTCAGGTGATCCGCCCTCTTTGGCTTCCCAAAGTGCTGGGATTACAGGTGTGAGCCACCGTGCCTGGCCTATTTCCGGGTTTTAAAGACTCCCAGCATTCCCTGCTGCGTGGCTACATCACTCCAATCCACTTCTATCACCACATGGTTTTCTTTCTCTTTTGACTTCCTTATCTCCCTCTTAAAGGACGCTTGTGATTCCAGAGTCCATCCGACAGTGTAGGATCATCTCCCCATTTCAAGAGCCTTCATTCGATCACATCTTCAAAGTCCCTTTTGCCAGGTAATAGTCCCAGCTTCTGCGGAGTAAGACTGCGCACCTTTGGGTGGCAGTTATTTGGTTTGCCATGGTTAGTTTCTGATTTCTCACTTCAACTAAGGAATAGGAAATGCTGTCTGCAAAGTATGGCTAAGAGATGAGTGTCTGTCTTTTTCAGATCCAGTGACTATTCTAAGTTCTGTGTTCCATCTATTGCTTCCTCTCTTTGTTGGGGGATTCCCACCCTCCTCCTCCTCCCCTTACCCACCTCCTTCAACATGGTTCTGTGTTGAGGTGTTGCTTTTTGATACCTCACACATAATCAGAGGGCATTTAACTCCAGTGACATTTATCATGGAATTGCTAATGAAGCTTTGCTTAGCATAAATAAACTCTACAAAATTCCAGCTGCCTGCTTTACTTTAATACCCCAGAATGGCTGCTGGATGCTGCATCTTACCTTCCTACTTGACTTTGAGGGCTCAGGGCCTATTGCACATGAGCTCTCTGAAGAGCTGCAAATGCAAGGAGACTGGGGACCCCTCTTGGCAGATGCCAACGCCAAGAGGCTTACCAGAACATCGTCAAAGCTCTCCTCTCTGGCAGATCAAGCATGTTTTTGTATAACAGTCTCATGCTAAGGATGGTGTGAACGAATCCAGAACTAATACTTTACTATAGAACAGTGGTTGGAGGAGAAGGGATTTCAGTGATGTAGGAGGCTTAGTGGCAAATAAAAGATATTTGTTCTTGCACGTTCTCATGGCCCTTTGAGGCCAAAAATACCATACCAATGCTCCCTCTATGCATTCACCTAAAAATGGAATTCGATCCGAGAGTGTCCTGGGCTGTCTGAAGAATTACATTTCTCTAGGCCCTTGAGATTGCTAAACACTCTGGAGTTTTTCAGTCAACTGTGAGTTGGAAACTCACGGAGTAGCACACCCCATGTTTTGCAAGGTGGAGAATTTCATAGTTGCTAGGATTTCTTGAAAGAAAATTAGTCAGGCCAGGCGTGGTGGCTCACGCCTGTAATCCCAGCACTTTGGGAAGCCGAGGCGAGTGGATCACGAGGTCAGGAATTTGAGACCAAAACAGCCTGGCCAACGTGTCCAAACGCCGTCTCTACTGAAAATACAAAAATTAGCCGGGCATGGTGGTGCATGACTGTAATCCCAGCTATTTGGGAGGCTGAAGCAGGAGAATCCTTGGAACCTGGGAAGTGGAGGTTGCAGTGAGCCGAGATAGTACCTCTGCACAAAAAAAAAAAAGAAAAAAAGAAAAAAGAAAATTAGATTCTGGGAGGAGATGCGGCAGGGGAGACATCTGCTTGCTTCTGTGGCTTGCAAGGGAAACCTGGGAAGTAGTGCTGGCAAAGAGTCTGACATAGTCAAGCAGGCAGTGGTCACCCCCAGCTGGAAGGTGGGGGATGTGGGAATGGACAGGGAGGTAGGGGAGAGAGCAGCAAGGAAAACAGAGAGATTTGTTTTTCCCCAACTTTTTATTGAAAAAAATTTAATCTACAGAAAAGATGAAAAAGCAGAGCAAATACCCTAGTTTTACCAATCATCATTTAGCTTTTTTTTTTTTTTTTTTTAGAGATAGGGTCTCTGTTGCACAGGCTGGAGTGCAGTGGTGTGACCATAGCTCACTGCAGCCTTGAACTCCTGGGCTCAAGGAATCCTCCCACCTCAGCTTCCCAAGTAGCTGGGACTACAGGCATGTACCACCACACCCTGCTAATTTTTTTTTTTTTTGTAAGATGGGGTCTTGCTGTGTTGCCCAGGCTGGAGTGCAGTGGAACTCCTGGGCTTAAGGTGATTCTTCCACATCAGCCTCCTGAGTAGCTGGGACTATATAGGTGTACTCCACCACACCCTGCTATTTTTTTTTTTTTTTGGTAGAAACAGGGTCTTGCTATGTTGCCCAGGCTGGTCTCAAACTCCTGGCCTCAAGAGATCCTCCTCACTCAGCCTCCCAAAGTCTTGGGACTACAGGCACGAGCCACCATACCTGGCCATAGCCAGGTTTGCTTTCTCTCTCTCTCACACACATACATATGCATGTATACATATACTTATATGTATATGTGTCTATATATGCATATCTGTAAAAATGTACACATATATATGCTTTTTTGCTGAGCTATTTGAAAGTAAGTTGAAGATGTCATGACACTTCATGCCTAAATACTTTGGCTCATGTAGTTCCTAAGACCAAGGACATTCACGTATATGACCACACCATTATGATTGCACCTAGCTATAATATTTAATATATAGCTCCATTCACATTGCTTCAAATACCCAAAGTTTTTTTTTTTTTTTTAAACTTTTGTTTTTCAGTGCATCAGAAGGAAAGATTTGTAATAGCTTTTTTTCTTTCCTTGAAAGTAGAAAAACTGGGGCTGGTCGTGGTGGCTCGTGCCTGTAATCCCAGCACTTTGGGAGGCCAAGGCAGGCAGACTACTTGAGGTCAGGAGTTGGGGACCAGCCTGGCCAAAATGGTGAAACCCCGCCTCTACTAAAAATACAAAAATTAGCTGGGTGTGGTGGTGCGTGCCTGTAGTCCCAGCTGCTTGGGAGGCTGAGGCAGGAGAATCACTTGAACCTGAGAGGCAGAAGTTGCAGTGAGCCGAGATCATGCCACTGAACTCCAGCCTGGTGACAGAAAGAGACTGTCTAAAAAAACAAAACAAAACAAACAAACAAAAAAAACCAGAAATTGACTGGAGAAGCAGGAGAGATGCTTGCAAAAGATTATTAGGAATCTTTTTGGTATAAATTATTCTTTAAAAATCACGCCCTGTCATTGTCATGGAATCTATTCTAAAAAAATTTCTTCGTGGATGATTCTGGAAACAGACTATTTCTTTGAATTCAAGTTGACAGAAAGACCAAGTCTTGATAGACCATGGTGTTTTTTGGTTTTCTTTTTAGTTTTTTTTTTTAATTAATTAATTTATTTTGTGGAGAGACTTCATATGCTAGAATAATGATAGCCACTCTTACTATTTAATCCAGTGGTTGTCAGACTTTAGGGTTCTTAAGAATCACTTAGAGCATTTATTAAAAACACAGATGTTTGGCCTTTGCCACCAAAGCTTCTGATTTAGGAGGCTTGGGGAAAGGCCCAGAAAGCTGCAGTTTTAAAAAATAGTCCAGGGGGTTCTGATACTTGCAGAAAGAATGACTTAATCAGGTAGGCCTATTACAGGTATACCTAAAAATAAAACTCTTCAAAAATCACACACACACAGACACACACACACACACAGACACACACACACACACAGACACACACACATTTAATTCCAAGTGGGTGATTTATTAATGACAAGATTTTAGGTTTAAAAAATTGCAGGTTTGGTGCAGTGACTCACACCTGTAACCCCAGCACTTTGGGAGGCTGAGGCTGGTGGATCACCTGAGGTCAGGAGTTCTAGACCAGCCTGGCCAACATTGTGGAACCCCTTCTCTATTAAAAATACAAAATTAGCTGGGTGTGGTGGCATGTGCTTGTAGTCCCAGCTACTTAGGAGGCTGAGACAGGAGAATCACTTGAACCTGCGAGGTGGAGGTTGCAGTGAGCCGAGATCATGCCATTGCACCCCGGCTTGGGCAACAAGAGCGAAACTCCATCTCAAAAAAAAAAAAAAAAAAAAAAATTGCAGCTGAGCATGGTGTTTCGTGTCTGTAATGCCAGCACTTTAGGAGGCTCAGGTAGGAGGATCACTTGAGCCTAGAGGTTTGAGACCAGCCTGGCAACATAGTGAGATCTTGTCTCTACAAAACAAATTTAAAAATTTAGCTGGGCATGGTGGTGTGCACCTGTAGTCCCAGCTCCTTGGGAGGCTGAGGCGAGAGCATCCCTTGAGTTTGGGAGGTCAAGGCTGCCATGAGCTGTGGTTACATCATTCCAGCCTGGGCCACAGTGTGAGACCTTGTATCAAAAAAAAAAAATTGTGACTGGGTGCCGTGGCTCACGTCTGTAATCCCAGCACTTTGGGAGGCCGAGGTGGATAGATCACCTGAGGTCAGGAGTTCAAGACCAGCCTGGCCAACATGGCGAAACCCTGTCTTTATTAAAAATACAAAAATTACACAGGTATGGTGGTGCACACCTGTAGTCCCAGCTACTTAGGAGGCTGAGGTAAGAGAATCGCTTGAACCTTGGAGACAGAGGTTGCAGTGAGCTGAGATTGTACCACTGCACTCCAGCCTGGGTGATAAAGTAAGACTCTGTCTCAAAAAAAACCAAAAAAAACAAAAAAAGGAAATTAAAAAGAAATTGTAAATATGCACACACACACACACACACACAGGCACCCACTCACTCTGGCATATATAGTGTTTTGAAGGGATTAAGGGAACTGCTACCTGTTACCATGATTCCACTTATGTATAATTTTGCAAAAACCACTGTAAGGTGACAAGCATACTAAAATAATAATAATAATAATAATAATAATAATCCTTTGAGATTTGAGAGAAATGAATGGAACCCAAGTCAAGGGCATCTTTCCCAAACCATTATCTTCTGACCACCAGAAAAAAAAACCTAGATTGGATGACTGGGTGGAATAATACGTCTTCAAAAATACACATATTAGGTCTAGGAAAATAAATGCAGGGCAAGAATCTCCAATAGCCTCTTTCACTGGCTTCTGATGACTCCTAGAAAAGTCCTTTCTGGACTTAGTGAAGATCCAAGGTTAAGATTTGGCTAAAAATGAAGAAAAAGTTGTCTCAATCATGCTGTGAGTGCATCTTGAAATAGAACAGTTTTTGCGTCATTGGGAATCTCTGGGTGGACCACACTTACGGTGATCCTGTTCAAACATTTTAGACCATGTCATGTAGTACGACAGAAATAAAACCTTCCGACACCCTTACACCAATGGGTAAAATAGAATGCGAGACCAACGGCACTCTGGAGATTCTGCCAACAGGCTCGGTATCTCAGGGACGTGGAAGACGTCAAGCTCCTGGTGGCGTTACCCTGTCCTATGGTTTCCAGGTGGTGGAACCTCCACAGTTGGAAGGAATCCAGGACAGAATTCACAAGACCAGGTATGCTACCAGGAGAGACATTTTTCAGAGCTGAGCAATTTTTTTTGAAAAAAGAGATTAGAAAGCTTAAGAAGACAAGGCTGGGTATAGTGGCTCATACCTGTAATCCCAGCACTTTGGGAGGCTGAGGCAGGTGGATCATGAGGTCAGGAAATCAAGACCATCCTGGCCAACACAGTGAAACCCCGTCTCTACTAAAAATACAAAAAATTAGCCAGGCATGGTGGCGGGTGCCTGTAGTCCCAGGTACTCAGGAGGCTGAGGCAGGAGAATGGCGTGAACCTGGGAGGCGGAGCTTGCAGTGAGCCGAGATCGCACCACTGGACTCTAGCCTGGGCAACAGAGTGAGACTCTGCCTCAAAAAAAAAAAAAAAAAAAAGAAAACTTAAGAAGACTAAAGAGACTATTTAAAAGAGATATGAATATACTTAGACTGGATTAAGATTTAGAGATGAGGGGTGAAGTAAATTATCTATCCTGAGTTCCTATTTTAGAAAGGTGATCTAAAATATTTTCTGAGCATAATTACTTAGTGACACCATGGAGGAGGAACTAGCCAGGTGGCTCAATGACCATAATAAGGACTGTAAAGCTGTATCTGGGTGAAATACAACTGCATTCATTCAGATTTGGATGGATTTACTAACAGCTCCTACTCTATCAATATCTGTGCTCTGGTGACTTTGATACGTTTAAAAGCCCATAGGAAAGTGTTTGATGAATCTCAAGAATTTTGTATTTCATGTGTGTAAGAAGTAGACATGTTAATAAAACCTGATAACCTTGATGGCATCTTATTTTTCCTTGTAATGATGCCATTTTTGTATCAAGATCAATATATTGGCACAGGAGGTAAGAGAGCAGATACTTAATCTCTTGTAGTTTTAAAATGGGTGAAATAAATGCCTCTGCTGGAGTTAGCTTTTCTGAAACACAGATACAATCACATAATTTCTAAAATGAAATCTTGGTCAGACCTGCTGGCTCACACCTATAATCCCAGAAATTTGGAAGGCCAAGGCAAGAGGATTGCTTGAGGCCAGGAGTTTGAGACCAGCCTGGGCAATATAGCAAAAAATAAATTAGCCAGACATAGTGGTGCACACCTGCAGTCCCAGCTACTCCAGAGGCTTGGACAGGAGAATCCGTTGAGCCCAGGAGTTGGGGGCTGCAGTGAGCTATAATCACACCACTGCACTCCAGGCTGGGCGACAGAGTGAGACCTTATTTCAAAAAACAAAAACAAACAAATGAAATAAAATAAAATTGTTGCGTGGGGAACCCTACCTGCTTCTAGGACACCTCCCAAGCATGGCACGTGATGCCATTTCTAATGAGGCCCATTGCGTCATTCCAACCCCTGTGGCCACTCCTCATCCCCTATACACCTCTCACTGAAGGCAGGCACGTGAGGTTTGTCACTGCTCCTAAAGAACTCATGTGTCTTCACTCTTCTGTGGCTGTGCTCACGATCTCCCCTGCCAGAAAATTCTGTTCTTCTGCACTCTCACTTAGCCCTGCTTCCCGCAACCCCCACCCCCACCATACATACCTGGTATCTAGGAAAACCCTAGCCCTCACTCAGAACCCAGGGCAACATCACTTCCTAAATCAACCTTGACCCTGCCTCCCTCCACCATTCCCACTTCCAGGAGCAATCATGCTAGTGGGTGTTACAGGACTTAGGTCTGTTAAACAAAAATTAGACAATCAAATGTCTTTATTTTTATGTATTTATTTTGTAGAGACAGGATCTTGATATGTTGCCCAGGCTGGTCTTGAACTTCTGATCTCAAGTCATCCTCCTGCCTCAACCTCCCAAAGCACTACAATTGTGGGCATGAGCCACTGTGCTCAGCGTAGACAATTAAATTTAACAGAGTGAAGAACAATTCAGGAATCAGGCAGCATTCAGAACCAGAAGAGAGCTCCACTCAGCAGCATGACCAGCAAGCTTTTGTAGGGTGAACATAGAAGCAAAGTAGAGAAATCATCTAATTGGTTACAGCTAGGCATTTACCTTGTTTGGGCATGGGGTGATCAGTTGGCTGCCTACGATTGGCTGAAGCTTGGCTGTTTGTAACAGAAAGATATTCCTAAACTAGGTTTTTGTTTGTTTACTTACTAAGTTAGGTTACAGTTTGTTACCTAGAAACTCAAAGTATATAGCCAGCCTCAGGCCAACACTGAGGCTGGTGCCATACTTTGGAGCCAGCTATCTTCATCATCTTCATCATAATGAAGATGCATTGAGACCTGTTAACTAAGCAGGAAGCTGTTGGCCTGGTAAACTCATCCTTGCATACAGTTGTGCTTCCTGAAAACAGATGCTCTGTCCTTCTCATTCTGGTCTTGCAGCTGGCATAGAGGTTTGCGTAGAGAAGTCATATAATTGACATTAGTTGAGTTTAATGGAAATGATGAGATAGTAATTCTTTAATGATTGTTTATCTATATGGATGTATAAGTATAAGTAATAAGTATAAGATACTTACTGTGTTGTTATCCATGCTTCAAGAATAATCCAATTAACAGGATTCCAGGAGGTATCCTGCAGGGAAGGCTCTCTAACAATCTTTCATGAGCACTTGATAATCCATGACAGTTTATGTCTTTGCACGAAAACTTTCAACAACCATTTATGCATCTTCTACGTGCTAGACATTGCCCTGGCTCTATGTCTACCGTTCCAGTGTAAGTTAGAGGTAGCAAGGAGGTTCAGAAGGAAATGCAGGAAGCCCAGCTACTTTGAGTCCTTTTGCCATTCCTATCCAGTTCACAGGGCCCCCAAAATATTCCAAGGGGAGAGCAAGTTTGGGATTCCCTCCAGGGAAAGAGAGGAGACACCATGGTGCAGAAATCTGTGACTGCTGGCAATGTTGAGCCCAAAGTGAGCTAATGCCTTTGTGCTTCTGAGAGGAAGGTCAGCCGAGAGTGGAGGCGAGATCTCTCTTGTGCAGTGTAAGTGGGCAGTAGAAGGAAGAAGTGAGCTTGCACATCCTGTGCTTGGCATGAGGCCTCTGGAAGTGACAGACGTTCCAGGCCTTTTGCTTAAGACCCGATTGAGTCATATTTGGCCAGAGAGAAGCTCTGCAGCAGGGAAAATTTTGGCAAACTTTCATGCTCCTTTGCCACAGATGGAAGTCGCATTTTCATAGATAGAGGATGGTTAGGATGGGGAATGAGGCTCAAAAACAGAGACTCAAAGCCCATGCGTCCACCCTCAAACTCTAAATCCCAGTATATCCCTGGCACCCTGCTCTGCACTGTGCAAAAGTCACCATGACTCGGATGAGCACCTTATCCTTAAAGAGTCTGTGTAACACAACACAGAGAAAAAGGCTAATATGCACCAGCAATTAATCCACTGCTCCTGTGAAGAAAGTTAAGTACTGAAATAAATGGCCCTTTCTTCTCTGGTCTATCACTTGTGTGGCCTGTGGAATATTCTGCAATGCAGGCTGGGCTTAAGGGGAGCAGAGCCCACGGGAGACCCCAATTCCACAGCCACACTAATCTCCTGTTTGCCCTCCAGCCATGCCCGCCCTCTAGGCCAGATTGCCAGGGCCTGGTTGCTGGACACAGTCCTACAGGAACATTTCCTCTGCTAGGAGCAAAGCCGGGCAGATGGAGATGTAACAAGAAGAGAGTAAGCATCCATGGGGGAAATCCTGCAGCTCAGGGACACACACCTGATGGGTCTGAACCTCTCCAGGGACACTTGCTTGTCCTTAGAGCCACTGATGAACTAGGAAAGACGAAGGGAGAAAAATCATTGTTAACTATTCTGATAACATTTCTGATAACATTCTGATAACATTCTGATAACTATTCTGATAACCCTGCCATGATGCACTCAGACTTTAAGTTCAATCATCTGTGTCTCTTGTAGACGCCACAAGCAGGGCTGTGGCACCCGTGAGCCCTACAGGGTGTTGTTGGCCTGTATGTGTCTGGTTATGTAAAACCATCAACTGTTCTTCCAGAATTAATTCTTCACTTTGCTCCATCTATCTCGATCTTCAGCCTTCTTTCACCACATTGCGTACTTTTCCTGGGTCTCTACAGCCCTTGCTAACATCATTTTCATTCCTACCCCCCTTTCTTATGTAACATGTTAAACATTTTTTTTAAATTTTAAATTTTTTTTAGAGACAGGGTCTTGCTCTGTTGTGCAGGCTGGAGTGCAGTGGTGCCATCATAGCTCACTGCAGCTTTGAGCTCCTGAGCTCAAGTGATCCTCCCACCTCAGCCTCCCAAGTAGCTGGGACTATAAGCACACCCAGCTATCATCTCTTTGTAAAATGATGAGAATTCTTTTCAGGACTTGACATTTACACTTGAGAATATAGAACAGCAAGGGGAAAAGAGGCCAGGCACAGTGGTCACACCTGTGATCTCAGCACTTTGGGAGGCCAAGGCAGGAGGATTACTTGAGCCCAGGAGTTCGAGATCAGCCTGGCCTGCTCTAATGAGATCTTGTCTCTACAGAAAAGTAAAAAAATATTAACCAGGCATGGTGGCACTCACCTGTGGTCCCAGCTACTTGGGAGGCTGACAGGGGAGGATCACTTGAGCCCGGGAGGTCAAGGCTGCAGTGAGCCGTGATTGCACCACTACACTCCTGTGTGGGCAACAGAGCGAGACCCTTTCTCTCTAAAAAAATTAAAAGAAAAGAAGAAATGTTTTCAGCTATTTATACAGCTCCCCAAGGCAAGGTTGAGATGATAATTGGAGCAAAGCCACCTGAACACCTGCCTTTGTTCTAAACCATAGGACGGTGTGGAGGGCTGACAGACTGTGGTGGCCGAGTGGGGCCCTGTCTCATTCCATGGAGCAGGTGCTATGTTGTAAGTTTCCCACTCCTGCTATTTTCTCAGTTTTCTCTGCTCTCAGAGGCCAGGCTGCTCCCAGGGCAGGAGCAGCTGCTGCCAGCTTCTGCGCCAGGGCCTGGGAATTCCTTCCTAGCGGGGGACTCACAGTGGCACACACATCCTTGTTCCCTCCTTCCTCTCCTGCTGGCTGGCCCCTCGGCGGGACAGGCCACCATAGGGTGATAGAAGGAGGCAGTCCTACCTGGGGAGCAGAGCACAGATTGCTTCGACTGACTCATGCCTACTGCAGAGGCCACCAGAGTGTTAGCATCAGGTCAACCCCAGGAACTCAGAAGCAAACGTGATCTTCCCTCCTGGTAGGCCCAGGATGTGACTGGGAGCGTGGTGATGAAGAGATGATGTACCCACTGACTCACACTGTCCTTTCTGACAATGACACTGAGGGACAGAGGATGGAGAACCCCTTGGTGAAGGCCACCATGCTTACCAGCCTTGCACCCTCCCTGCAGCAATCAGGATGGGTTTTTGCTTTGAAATGATATTTGTTGCATTTTTGAAAATGCTGGCTACCAGCCCTGCACTTGATTCATTCTCTCGTTCACTGTTTCCTTAAACACATACTGAGGGTCTTCCATGAATAAGGTCATCGTGGTGTGGGTGGCACTGGGCACACTCACGTGGGGGGTTGGCATCACTATCAGGTAGACCAGGGACAGAGGCCAGGACCAGATGGCTGGAGGAGAAGGAGAAGATGTCAGTGGTGGAGGCTGCCTGACTGCTGAGAAGCAGCTCGGTGACTGTGGAGTGGTGGCCAGGTGGAGGGGGGTTCAGGTCAGATACACTTTCTTTAAAAAAAAAAAAGTTTTTTCTCTGCCAGTATCTTGAAAAAACACTTTAAAATGTGTATCTTTCCCCCATTTGAATATATACTCCACAAAACGAATAATTTCTTCTTTCTCTTTTTCCTAGAGACAGGGCCTCACTCTGTTGCCCAGGCTGGTGTGTGGTGGCGTGATCACAGCTCACTGCAGCCTCAACCTCCCGGGCTCGAGTGATCCTCTCACCTCCGCTTCCATAGTGAGACTACACGTATGCACACCACACCTGGCCTTTCTTTTTTTCTTTTTTTTGAGACTGGATTTCATTACGTTGCCTGGCTGGCTTCAAACTCCTGTTCTTAAGTGATCCACCCACCTCAGCCTCCCGGGGAGCTGGGATTACAGGCATGCACTGCTGCACGAAGCCATAATTTCTTACATACTTACTATATGCCATTCAACTCTCAGAACAACTCTATAAGGTGATTGTTATTCTCTTCATTTTGAAGATGAAGCTACTGAGCCTTAGAAAGGTTAATTTTCCCAGCCGGGCACGGTGGCTCACGCCTGTAATCCCAGCACTTTGGGAGGCCAAGGCAGGTGGATCACCTGAGGTCAGGAGTTCAAGACCAGCCTGGTCAACATGGTGAAACATACCAAATTATAAAAATACAAGATTTAGCTGGGTCTCATGGCGGGTGCCTGTAATCCCAGCTCCTCAAGAAGCTGAGGTGGAACAATCGCTTGAACCTGGGAGCTGGAGGTCGCAGTGAGTCAAGATCACGCCATTGCATTCCTGCCTGGGTGATAGAGCGAGACTCTGTCTCAAAAAAAAAAAAAAAAGTTAATTTTCCCAAGGTCACATTCATTACTTTACCTGATGGAAGTAGGATTTGAGCCCAAGTCTTCTGACTCAAATTGCAATCCACAGCTCAAACTGCAATCCACAGAGCATGCCTGAGTGCGGTTATGGCAGGTGTCAGTCAAGGCTCTCTCATTGGATGGGCTGTGCATGGCTGTATGTGTCAAGTTGGCAGGTAGGGGAATGGAATTAGGAATTGTTTTCATTTGTGGCAGGGCCCAATGAGCAAGAAAGATAGTTTGCAAGAATGTGGTAGGATGTCAGGCCAGATTGGACAGGGCTCCAGTTCCAATAGAAACACAGAATAACAGGCAGGAAACAGAGAGGACACATGGTTGTAACAATTCAGGTGGCCTGATTTTGAAGGTGGGTGGGAAAATATCGTCTGGCACCTACAGCCAAAGATGACTTGGAATATTTCATTATTCACATACTTACAGCCCAATACATAAGAATGGACACTAGATTTAGCCTCAAATCAAATTCCCAGGGAGCTTTGCTAGCCAGAAGTTATATGCTAACCTTTTAATTGCTGGACACTGGGGATAAGGGACAAGGTGAAGCGTACTGGGGTATAAGTGTCAGTCCTGCTGTTAGGACTGCCCACACTCATGCCTGGCACGAGTAGCACAAAGGCCTGATAATTCTGCTGTGTCCTAGCAGCCACACCTGTGCCTTATATAATAATACCAGCTCTCAGCCAGGCACGGTGGCTCATGCCTGTAATCCCAGCACTTTGGGAGGTGGAGGTGGGTGGATCATTTGAGGTCAGGAGTTTGAGACCAGCCTGGCCAACCTGGTGAAATCCCATCTTCACTAAAAGTACAAAAAAATTTAACAGGGTGTGGTGGTGCATGCCTGTAACCCCAGCTACTTGGGAGGCTAAGTCAGGAGAATCACTTGAACCCAGGAAGTGGAGGTTGCAGTGAGCCGAGATTGCACCACTGCACCCCAATCTGTGCAACAGAGTGAGACTCCATCTCAAAAAAATAAAAAAGTAAAAAAAATAAGCTCTCCAAGAGGAAGCTCATTTCAATTGCAGCACAGCCTTGGTGAGACCAAGGCAGCCAGTGCCTTTTATCCCCTGGCAAAAATGAGGTGGCCCTGGGCAGAGGCCTGCTTCCAGGAGGAAGGCAGGCACCAGCTGCCCCATGAGGTGGGGAAGGAGGGCCGGACAGAGGCACTGCCAGTTGCCATAAACACCTTCAACTCTTTCTCCAGTGTTTACTACACTTTTCACATTCACGCCAGAAACTGAGTGCTTCTAGTCTTTGACTTCTAGGAACTTCAGTTCTGAGTCGAGTACCTACCAGGGTATGCATTTACATAGTGCTTGCAATAGTAGGAAATAATATCCAGCTGCCCTAACTGCCACCAATATAAAGTAGATTAGAGTGGGGTGCTGTGGTTCACGCTCATAATCCCAGGTACTTGGGAGGCTGAGGTAGGAAGATCACTTGAGCCTAGGAGTTGAAGGCTGTGATGAGCCATGGTAGTGTCCCTGTACTCCAGCCTGGGTCACAGAGCAAGACCCTTTATCTAAAATAAATAAATAAATGAATAAATGAATAAATAAATAAATAAATAAATTGTGGATTAAATAAGAGAGAAGTTTATTTCTCCATGTCATGTCCAGGGCTGAAAGGGTGGCTTTCCCACGTTGAGGACCCAGGATCTTCCTGTCTAGGGACTCTGCCATCCCTAAAGTATGCATCATTCTTATTTTTACTGTCCAAGATGATTGACCACCCAGTCTGCATTATCAGCTCTCAGGAGGGGTGGAAAGAGAAAGAGGAGGGCATGCCTGTCCCTTTTATGGCATGATCCTGTAGGAGAATTAGTCACTTCTGTCATATCACATTAAACAGGACTTAGTCACATGGTCACTCTGAGCTGCCAGGAGGCTGGGAAATGTACTCTTCATTCTACAATGGTCCATGCAGTCAAAAAATGGGCATTCTCTTAGGTAAAGGAGGAGATACCGGGGGACAATTGGTGGTCTCCATCACAGTACTCCATTTTGGCTGCTTAAACATCCACATGCATATTCTTCTTCCTTTATAGACCACAGCCAACCCCTCCCCAAGGGAGATCATCCCGAAGTCCCAGGGAGTCACTGCACCCAGCTCCAAGCCTAGGACCTCTGAGTGATGTACAGTCATCTCCGTCATGTCTACATGAGTTTCCTCTACACAGTATAAACAAGTCATCTGTTTCCTCCTTATACTCAACACATAATGGTAGTGCAGGGTTAGGTTAATGACCAATAAACACTCCCATTCAAAAAAGGGAAGAATGGGAAACATACAATAGCAATTGATGCACAACAATGATAAAATTCTGCCAGGAAGAAATGGCAACAGGTACCTGGTCTTGCAGTTATTTCTTTGGAAAGCACTCTGGTAGTTCCTGAAGGGGCTTGAGTCCTTGACACATTCACAGAGCAGAGAGGCAAACTCGCTTTGAAATGTTACATGACTTACTCTCAGGCAGTGTTATTTCAGGTTTCTTTGACAGCAGAGAAACTGACATCCCAAGTAATACAAGGCTTTTAAAAGTTTCTTCAAAGACACTGTCACTTAGAGAGATTAATTTATAGCATTTTCACCCACCAGCACTTTTCTGTTGCAAGTGAGAGAAACTCAAGTCGAGGGGAATGTAGTGATTCCCAAACTATGGAAGGGCAAAGTTGGATCTGGGCCTCAGCAATGATGAAATTGGACCTGGGCAATCATGGGATTTTCTGGTTTGCTTATTTCTGTGGTTCTCAGGGCCAGCATCCTTTTTGGTACTATAGGCCTACTTCCTCTAAAAGTGGCAGGAACATGGTCAACAGCTCTCAGACTGCAGTGCACACCATAGTGATTCATTTCTTAGCTCAAAGTCAAAAATTCCCAGGGCAGGGCTCTGATTGGTTGGCTTGGGTCACATGCAGGCTGAGCACTGTGATTGACAGCAGCCATTAGAAGTATGCGGTGGAGTGAGAAGGAAGAGCATTTCCCAGAAGCAGCAGGAGAAGGAAGGCTGGACAAACACCCAGGGAAGTTTCTCTTAGGGACCTGGGGGAAGGGGGCGCCACTGAGGACTGAATTTAAGACTTTCACTTCCCAACACAATACCCTTCCTCCATCCACCTCTTCTTCTGCTGTTTGGCTTAGCTGATTTTTATTTTCACATCAGTGACATCTGATGCAGTTAATTTTGGTTGGATCTGAGCTGTTGCATTCCAAGTTCAGCAAGGATATACAAGTGTCAGTGCATAATCCTTCTCCGTCTTGTGAACCAGTTAACACTGCAAACAGGCAGAGCCATTAACATGCTGACTTTCTTTCCCAACAACATAATCCTCTGGCAGCCTGACTTCACTGATTGATAGTCGACCTAATAAGGCTGATCTGGATAAGCTTCCCTGGTCTCCAAGGACATCATTTTAACTGTGGGGATTTCAAAAAAATAAAATTCTGTTAAAGTAAGTTTAACATCTTTCCAGAAATATACTTTTGAACCATCTCGCCGGGCTTGGCTAAGAGGAACAGCTCCTGTCACAGACAGTGTAGAAATATTAATATAATCGAAAGCCTCAGAACCCTCTCAGTGATCTGGAGACCTTCATGGCAAAGGAAAGATTCAGTGGGTTAATTCAAGCATCCAGGAGGCTAACCAGAAAACAAGCAATAAAACCTGAGACAGAAGAAAGGAAGCTAGCTAACAATAAAAAATGGCAGGAAGATTCCCAGCCCATCTGTAACCCATTAGAATGCTGGGAACCATTTTCCAGGGTATTTTTTCCGGTTGCGTTTTCAGCTTCTGTGCTTGTTAGGGAGAACCCATTTGGGAACAAGAACAGTGCAGTTGAATAGATGAACTTCTAGGAGTGACAGGCCCTGGGAGTTTCTTTGAAGGGTCTGTCTGGTATTATTAGTAAACTTGCAGATAAGAACAACTGACTAGTAATGTGTATGGGCCCTAAAACCAGCTTCATTGAACTGATTTTTAAAAGATGAAGTCTGTTTAAGATTAAACATGAAGCTTTGAGATGAACTAGTGAAATACATTTTCTGTGTGTGTGTGTGTGTGTGTGTGTGTGACACCCTCTAATTCTTGTCCCACTGATAGGCAAAAGTGCTAAATAATCTACATTTTAGTTAACGGTATGGGAAAAAAGTCTTTACGTTTTTTGAGTGTGTGTGTGTAGAAATAACTTACATTTTGACAGGTAGATTCCACAATTCCCGACCTAAAATCAGAGGATTAAATATGCTAGCTGAGACTATTTCTATGGAATTCATCCAAGTCCCTTAACTATGGTAGAATTCAGCTAGATCACTAAGGAATACTGGATGAAGACTGCGTTGCATAACTTATGTGATATAACTAATTTATATCATATTGTCTAAATTTTAAAAATGGAGTTATAATTCTTTTAAGTAAAACAAAATCCATCTTGAAAAAAAGTTGAGTTCTGAGCAGTGATCTTGAAGCAACCCGCCTTTAAGAAAAATGTGAAGAAATGACTTCATATTCCTGTTTAAAAACCATGAGCCCATTTAAATGGGTTTTAAGATATGTCTTCTGGGAGAAAAAGCGATGTGTGTGGTCATTTTAAACACATACATTTAAAATAGAAAGATCCAGGGCCGGACTGGGTGGCTCACACCTGTAATCTCAGCACTTTGGGAGACCAAGGCCGGTGGATCACTTGAGGTCAAGAGTTTGAGACCACCCTGGCCAACATGGTGAAACCCTGTCTCTACTTAAAATACAAAAATTAGCCGGGCGTGTTGGCAGGCGCCTATAATCCCAGCTACTCAGGAGGCTGAAGCAGGAGAATCACTTGAACTTGGGAAAGGGAGGTTGCAGTGAGCTGAGATTGCACCACTGCACTCAAGCCTGGGCAACAGAGGGAGACCCTGTCTCAAAAAAATAAAAAAAAAAAGAATCAGAAAGATTTTGGAATGACTTTGAAGCCTGCAAAGTTTGATATAAGAAAAGAGAGAGAGCGTGTGTGTGTGTGTGTGTGTGTGTGTGTGTGCATGTGCATATGTGTTATACAACCTTTCCCAAGGAATAGACAGCATGCCGAGTCCATTTCCTCTCCCTTGTCCCCCACATTCCGTTGTCTTGACTAGGGAAAAAGACCGCCACAGACTGCAGTAGGAGGAGCACAAGCTTTTGACTCTGACATTCTGTTCAACTTTGGGACATTCTTTGACAAGAGTGCATGCTCCTCCTTAAGGGGGGTGAGTCACTTAGCCATTCTGAACACCCTCTCCTCACCTGTAAAATGGGAGAATTCCAGGCTTCTTGGGAAGATAAGATGAGGAAATGCGTGACAAGTCTTTGGCTGTGAAGAGTTTTCTTAAGTGTTCTTGTTCTTGTTACCATGACTCCTGTGAGTTAGAATTGCATCTGGATTCAGGACTCTGCTGCCTTCAGGGATCTGGCCACAGACCTTTCTGTGTCAATTCTCAGCCAGGAAGACCCCTCTCTGTCTTCTACCGAGGTCCAGATCTGCAACCGTCCCACCGCGTATGGGGATTGTGAAGAGATGGCATAGAGTTTGTTTCATCTTAGCTATTCCCATCCAACTCTGTTTGATCGGGAACAGTCTCTCCTCATGCCACCTGTCAGGGGAATGCCTTTGCCAGAGAAGAGGGTCTGCTCCCTGCTCCCACACACACTGGCCCGTCAGCTGTTTCTCATTTTCCTCACCTGCAGGGCTTTAGCTCAGGCTCACCAAGGACTGGCGCAACCAAGGTGAGAAGAGAATAAAAGCATCTGGTCTTGGGAAAGTCCCTTGTCTCGACATCAGGGTGATGTCACTCCCTGTGCTGCCAGCCTCGTCCTTGCCCTCCCTTCTAGGGCGCCGGCTGCTGACACCGTCAGCTTCTTTGTGGCCTTCTTTGCTCTGCTGCTGCAATCCCTGACAGCCTTCACTTAGACTCTGAGTTTCTTGCCTTGACCTGAATTTTGTTACTTCCATCTTGAATGTTACTGGCTTGTTTAGTCTTGGAACCTATTGCTGCCTGGTTCTCTTTTGTCAGCCCTTTCTTCATTCAGAGAGAGCAAGCTGGGGTGAACCAGTTGAAATGTCATGAGTATCGTATGGAAGGACCCTGAGCTTTGCAGTTCTGTAGACCTGAGTTTAAATTCCAGTGCAGCCACTTACTTGCCCCAGGGCATTAGATACGTTACTTTAATACTTCTGAGCCTAGCTTTTTCATAGGTAAAGCTACGCAAAGACATGGAATCAACCCAAATGCCCATCAATGATAGACTAGATCAAGAAAACGTGGTACATATACACCATGGAATACTATGAAGCCATAAAAAGGCACAAGATCATGTCCTTTGCCAGGACATGAGTGGAGCTGGAAGCCATTCTCTTCAGCAAACTAACACGGGAACAGAAAACCAAACACCACATGTTCTCACTCATAAGTGGGAGCTGAATGATGAGGACACATGGACACATAGTGGGGAACATCACACACTGGGGCCTGTCAGTGGGGTATTGTGGAGAGGGAGCACATCAGGAAGAATAGCTAGGGGATGCTGGGCTTAATACATAGGTGATGGGTTGATCTATGCAGCAAAGCACTATGGCACACTTTTCTTTTTTCAAACCTACATAATAAACCTGCACAGCACATGTACCCCTGAACTTAAAATTTAAAGAAAGAAATCCTTTCATAGGTGCTACTTGCTTGTGATGAGGGGAACAACATACAGCCATACCTGAGCATCAGGTGTGTATAAGTCAGGGTTCCCCAGAGAAACAGAACCAATAGGATAGAGGGACGGATGGATGGATAGGTAGATAGGTAGATAGATAGACAGATTTATTATAAGGAGTTGCCTCCTGTAATTATGAAGGCTGAGAAGTCCCAAGACCAGCAATCTGAAGTCCTGAGAACCAGGGTGGGAATTTCAGTGTGAGTCCAAAGGCTTGCAAGAGGAGAGCTGGCGGTATAAATTCTAGTCCAAGTGTGAAGGCTTGAGAACCAGGAGAGTCAATGATGTAGGTTCTAGTCCAAGCTTGAGGGCAGGAGAAGACCAATGACTCAGCTTAAGACCTTCAGGCAGAGACAGTGAATTCTCTCTTGTTCAGCATTTTGTTCTATTCAGGCCTTCAACTGACTGGATGAGGCCCACCCATATTAGATGCTTTACTTAGTCTATTGATTCAAATGTCAATCTCATCCAGAAACTCCCTCACAGACACACGCAGAATAATGTCCACCCAAATATCTGGGGACTCCTATAGCCCAGTCAAGTTGACATCTAAAATGAACCACTAAAAGCAGATTAGATCACTCATTGAGAAAATGTCCTAAGAGGCCCGAATCTGCAAATCAACAGTAAAAAGATAACTGTGATGTTATCCAAGTAAAATCAAGATTTGCATAATGGCTATTGCAGTTCAGATGGAAAGTGCCACCGCTGTCTGAATGTCCCATTCATGGAGAGAATCTGTTTCTGTTTCTCTAAAGCCACCCTTAGATTATGACCCAGGAATCTGGCTTGAGCAGCCTGGTGAATGTCACTGTAGGACCAATGTGGTGGGTGTGGATGGGGAGCCATTTTTCAAGGCCCAGAAGTCCCATCAATGAGGCACAGAGTGCAATGGAAGCAGATGCTAAAGCCAAGTATTAGGAAGGTATCAGGCATGCTTAGCTGTTTCTTTTCTTTTTACAATTGTATCTTGGGCATGGTGGCTTGCACCTGTAATCCTATCTACTTGGGGGGCTGAGACAGGAGGATTGCTGATGCCAAGAGTTGGAGACCAGCCTGAGCAACATAGCGAGACCCTGTCTCCAAAAACAAACAAATAAATAAATAGAAAAAATTAGCTGGTTGTGGTTGCACTTGCCTGTAGTCCCAGCTACTTGGAAGGCTGAGATAGGAGGATTGCTGAGGCCAGGAGATGGAGACCAGCCTGAGCAATATAGCAAGACTCTGTCTCCAAAAACAAACAAATAAATAGATAAAATTGGCTGAGTGTGGTTGCACTTGCCTGTAGTCCCAGCTACTTGGGAGGCTGAGGTGGCAGGACCGCTTGAGCCCAGAATTTCAAAGCTGCAGGGAGCGATGCTTGTGCCACTGCACTCCAGCCTGGGCAATATAATGAAACCCCGTCACTAAAATAAATAAATAAATAAATAAATAAATAAATAAATAAATAAATAAATTGCATCTTATTTGGTATAACTTTCTTGTAGATGGTAAGTGGGCCAATTAATTAAACATTCGATAAAATCACTTATATATGAGAAATTGAATTGTGGTTTAGAAAACTCTCCATTACTTTAGAAGGCATTTGGAAAGAAAAATCAAGATTTCCAGCTTCCATAAGTAAGACTCTCTGTCACCTAGTAGCAGTTCCCCCAAGTTCTGACAGAGTTTCCTTAGAGTTACATGGTTGTGGGGTCATACGGAGCTATCCAATCCTATTTATTGACAGAGACCTCATATTGTTTCCTTAAACAGAGTATGATTATTTGAGACCTTGTTCTTTTTTTTCCTACCTCTGCACTCCTAGAAATGGGATTTAGATTGTATACTACAATTGATTAGAAAGAACCCTGTTCAGTCAAGCATTTAATATTGAGTTATTACCCAAGCCTGACTCTTAGAAATAGACATTGATCCTGCCCCTGAACGTGGCACTTGGAAAAGTAGTGGCATTTTCTGTTTAGAGAAAGGCAGGCAATGTTTTCCAGTCCCTTGTATCTCAATGGCACAGAACCCTCATTAAGCATGGGGTCTCACTATATTGCCCAGGCTGGAGAGTCTACCACCCAGTCCTAAGAAATAAAAGGTGATGTCCAGAAACCCACTTCTCACGATCATCTCTTTCGAAATTAACACTGATAAAGGTCTCCAAAAGCTTTCAAGACAATGTCACGACAGAGATGAATGCCAGCAGTACCCTGTTAAGTATACCCATTAATCATTATTTTTAGAATGTTTTCAACAAGAAATTTTTTTTTTTTATAGTTTGCCTTGGAGCAAAGCTATTTGGTGTGAAAAACTATTTGAGTGAAAGGAGATGCTATTAGCCCTCTTTCTCCCACAGATGTAGCCTAGGGTGCTAAGGGAATTCAGCACATCTTAGAACACAGGCTGAGAAACCTGCTCTCTCTGCATTGGTTGGGTGAGCCCTGATATTGCACCAGAATCATTAAAAGGCATTTAATGGGCAGCCACCTGTGTACAGTGCTTTGTACAACACAGCCACTTAGGAGGCAGAGAAGTATTTGCTCTCTGGGAATGTATATTTTGTTTTACTACTTTTGAAAATCTAGCAGAAGGTGAAGCTTATACTCCACTGGGAAGGTAGACTGGAATAAGATTAGCATTGCCAGATAGTGACATGCAGGAATATTCTGTTTCCATGTTCCCCATTTGTGTTCTTGTCAAGCTATATAACTGAGTCATATTTTGACTTAGGATACCAATAAGTAAAAATGTGTGGATATGGATATGTGTCTGTGTGTGTGTGTGCATGGCAACTTACCTGAGCCTGTGCGTGTACACCAGCCATGACGTACTTACTACTTCTCAGCTCTGGAAATTTACCAAGTGATTATCTGCCATACTCCTCATTAAGCTCTGCAGATCTTAGACAACATGACGCGTGGCCATGAATCTGCAAAGCAGGTCTCTGAATCTGGGGGATGGTTTCCATTACGATGGATCACGCTTGTTCTTGAATGTCCACGTCCTCTCCTTTCTCTGTAGGTATATTCTCTTCTCTAACCTTTCCCAGTTTTGAACTTTGGGCTACCACTGCCGTGGGTTGGGCCTGTGACCTAGCAGGAAGCATAGCTGAAGTTCCTGGATGACTCAGGACTTTCCTCCAGATGCAGATCATCTCTGCATCCTCTGGGCGTTGGGCCTCA
>NW_012104576.1:1161643-1168494 GCF_000951045.1 Mandrillus leucophaeus
GCCCACCACCACGCCTGGCTAATTTTTGTGTTTTTGGTAGAGATTGGGTTTCACCATGTTGGTCAGGCTGGTCTTAAACTCCTGACTTCAGGTGATTCACCTTCCTCGGCCTCCCAAAGTGCTGGGATTACAGGCATGAGCCACTGCACCCAGACTCTTTTTTTTTTTCCCAGAAGAAAATATCCCTGGACATTTTATAGAGTTTTGTTGCCAGGATTGAGCTTATATATAGGTTAAGAAGGCAATGCTCTGCGGAATAATGTGAGTGTTGGGGATAATTCACCCTATACAATAAAAGTAGAAACGGAATGGCTCCAGCAGTCAGGTTGCTGAAATTCACCACATTATGCATTCCTTTGCTCTAAGGCATTGATGTTCTGTGTTAAAATGCAAATACATCATCTGAGAGGACTTAGAGAACGGGGCCATGTGTCAGAGCAGGTGTCAGCAAATTTGGCTTCAGGCCTTCCCAGCTAAGCGACCCTTCTATGAAAGCCTAGAATATTAGAGATGAAAAGAATCTTAGACCCACACTGTGATTCTCCTTACCCAGAGGAATGTTTGCAATAACAGGGCTTGCAAAGTGAGCACCGTATTCATTTTAACGTCCTTGCTTTCTTGAGCCCAAGTCAGCTTTCTGGTGTCTTCCATGAGATTCCCACCTCTTCTCTTTTCTAACGGAGGCCCCCTCGATCCCTTCAACTTTCCTTCTCGTGCTTTGCTGCTGGTTCCCCTATGTGTTTATTTCTTTTAAATGGAAGCAACTGGAATGTTCCCAGTTCCCACCATAGATGCCCTGAGAGGCACAGAGGCGAGCAGCAGCCTCACACCTCCAGATAGACACAAGAGGCATGTCATATTTTTATTCCTTTTTAGTTAAGATCAACTAAAGCCGTAAGTCCTTTCCTGGTGAGCTGTTATTTAAGTCACCCCTCTCCCTCCTCGTAGGGGAGCAGCTACTACTGACACCCTCCCCTGCTACTACCCAGGGCAGGATTTTAAAGGTACCTCAAATACCTTTATCTTCCTTGACGTTCCCTAGGGACAAATATTTCAGAATCTATTTTCTCATCTTCCAAATGGTAATGGTCATCCCTCTTCTGTCCACCACCCTTTCTGGCAGTGAGACTCCAGAGGTGAGATCTGGGTGCCACCGGTGCACTGTGGAGGGTGTGGGGACCTGCTGCAATGCCAGCTCCAAGCCACTGGCTGTGGCTTCCTGAAGTGCTGTATTGACATCTATTTGGACCTAGCTGGAAAGAGAATGGTGACTAATTTGTGATGTCTGCTGTGATGTGTGAGTGTATGTGTGTGCACACAGCATCTTTCTTGACACAGATTTGTTATACTACACCCATGCAGGAAATATTATCATTATTAATTCATTAACATTTGAACACATATTAATCACCCAGCTTGCATTAGAAGGCAGGTGCATTTTGGTGAGACAGGAGCAGGGCACATCACATGAAAGGATTTTTCAGCAGACCCATGAGGGCATTGTGGGGTAAAAGTGAGGGTGAGGGCTGTTATGAAAGGAAGACAAGGAAGGCCACGATCCAATTCATTCACCCCTCACATTTTTTTTTTTTTTTTTTTTGAGATAGGGTCTTGCTCTGTTGCCCAGACTGGAGTATAGTGATTTGATCTTGGCTCACTGCAACCTCTGCCTCCCAAGTAGCTGGGACCACAGATATGTACCACCATGCCTGGCTAATTTCCTTTCTTTCTTTCTTTCTTTCTTTCTTTTTTTTTTTTTGTAGAGATAGGGTCTCATTGTGTTGCCCAGGCTGGTCTCAAACTCTTGAACTCAAGCAGTTCTCCACCTTGGCCTCCTAGAGTGCTGGGATTACAGACATGAGCCACCATGCCCAGCATACCCCTCAAATTTGATTCCAGGAGCAGACCCAGGTAGAAACAGGGATTGACATAGGATCTACAGACTGCCCTTATGAGGACCCTAGACCAGAGGCTGCAAACTCTAACACCTACGGGAGACCCATCCGTAACATCAGTGAGGAAGGGGACCAGGAATGCAAAGGTACCCTGAGGCTGTAGAGAGGGGAACTGAGGCACACACGTCTCATCCACAGGGGCTGGGCGGCCCCAGCTTCAAGCATTTTCTGCCAGTAGTGAGTATGGGCTTGAGTGTTGCCAGAACAGTCTACTTTTATAGAGAAGCTGAAAATCTGGCATATTGTGTAAAATATTCCATTTAAAAATGTTGACTCAATTAGAAAAATAACTGTGGATTCAACAAAACACATCTGTGGGCCAGATTCAGCCTCCAGCTGCCAATTTGGAACTGCTGTTCTAGGTGCCATTAGAAAAGGGAAAATTAACTCTTATGAACAAATGCTCACATTGGTGTAGTGGAATCACATGACTTCAGTCCGACTGACAATTACTGCCCACCAAAAGCCCCAGGTGAGCAGACACACGTATGGTCTACAGGATCCTGGGTTGTAGCAGAGGGTGGTAATTCCAGGACACAAATGATTGTAATTAAGTAGAAACATTAAGTGCCACAAGAGAAGTATCATAAAAATGCTTGAGGATTTTTTTTGGGGGGGGGGCAGGGAGACAGTTGTTGGTGGGGAGGGGTTGGTAGTTCGTAAGAATTGCATTGGAGATGGGCATTATGGGATGGAAGGATTTCTAGAGATCAAACACAATAGGCAGAAACCAGATGCAAAATGGGGGTTGAGGCCAGGCACAGTGGCTCACACCTGCAATCCTAGCATTTTGGGAGGCTGAGGCAGGAGGATCACTTGAGGCCAGGAGTTTGAGACCAGCCTGGACAACAAAGTGACACCCTGTCTCTCAAAATAAAAAAATTAGCCAGGCAGGGTGGACCACTCCTGTAGTCCTAGCTACTTGGGAAGCTGAGATGGGAGGATCCATTGAGCCCAGAAGGTCGAGGCTGTGGTGAGTTATGACTGTGCCATTGTAATCCAGCCTAAGCAACCAAGCAAGGCCTCATCTCTTAAAAGAAAAGCAGCTGAATTTGTTGAAGGGTGAGTGGTCTGGTTTGCTTGGGACATGGTGTGCAAGTAGAGGAACAGTGCCTTGAGAAGGTAGGATATAACATGTCAGGTTATGGAGGGCTCTGAAGGCACATTGGAGAGGTTTGCACTTAATTCAATTGGCAACAGAAGGCTTGAAACTTCTAAGCAGGTGACTGGGGCTGGGTCTTTTTACATCAGCAAGGGCTGGATGTAAAAAGACTGATAAGGAACTGGGTTTCACGTAGAGAAAGAGTACGGCTGGCCTAGACTAGAATGGCAAATGCATAACAGAAGGCAGGGAAAATGTGAGTAATATTGGGGAGACAGGGTGAATGTGACTTCTCAACAGATTGGATGCAGGGACCAAAAGAGAAGAGAAAAATTCTCCCCTTGTTTTAGAATGGGGAAACGGGACTGGGAGGTGGAAAGGGAGAGGTGGCAAAGTATTCAGTTGGGTTATCCTGAGTTTAAGATGCTTTTAATTGAAGGGATTACAGAAGCAAAGTGCACAGGTAACAGAATAGTTCTGGTGTAAGGGACAGAAGTCACTATCAGAGGAAGAGAAAGAAGGAGAGGAAGGAAGGGAGGGAGAGAGAGACAGAGAGAGAGAACAGAGAATGAGAGAGAGAGAGAAAGAGGAACAGAGAAACAAAGGCAGAGAAACAGAGAAGCAGAGATAGAGAGAGACAGAAACAGCGAGGGAGAGAGAAAAGGAGGAAAGGAGGGAGAGAGACAAAGAAAGAGAGAGGAAGACAGAAGGAGAGGAAAGAAGGGAAAGAGAGAGAGGACAAAGGAGTAGAAGGAAGAGAGAGGCAGAGATCCAGAGAGACACAGAGACAGAGAGAGATAAAAACAGAGAGACAGAGAGAGAGAGAGCAAAAAGGCAGAGAGAGGGAGAGAAAGAGAGGGAGGCAGAGGGAGAGAGACATAGAAAGAGGGAGGCAGAGGCAGATGTACTCTTGGGAGGCCGCTGTAGGAGCAGGGCTCTGGCCAGGGAAGTGATGTAGGCCTGAAGATGGTTCTCAAGGTCGGGAGGTGAGGGGAGTGTGGGGAGAGGAGCAGGGAGTCTGGGGTAAGCCTTAGAGTGCGCTTATACTCAGTGGATACCAACAGGAAGAAAGGCGTCAAGGATGGACAAGAGAGAACCTCGAGTGCAGGAACCCAGAGGTCAGTGGAGTTGAAGGGAAGGGACAGTGGGCAGCTGTGTCCAGTACTGCTGAGAGGTCTGCAAGGTGAGTTCTACAATGTGGCTTTTTTTTTTTTTTTGAGACAGAGTTCAGCTCTTGTCACCAAGTCTGGAGTGCAACGGCATGATCTCAGTTCACTGCAACCTCTGCCTCCCAGGTTCAAGTGATTCTCCTGCCTCAGCTTCCCGAGTAGCTGGGATTACAGATGCCCACCATCACATCCAGATAATTTTTATATTTTTAGTAGAGATGGGGTTTTGCCATTTTGGACAGGCTGGTCTTGAACTCCTGACCTCAGGTGATCCACCCTCCTCAGCCCCCACAAAGTATTGGGATTACAGGCGTGAGCCACCGTGTCCTGCCTAATGTGGCTTTTAATAATCACTTTACTAAATTGTTCTCAACCAGGCCCTTGTCAATGAAAGACAGTCAAACTGTAAAATATTTGAAGAGGCTTATTCTGAGCCAAATATTAGGACCATGACCTGCGATGCAGCCTCAGGAGGCACTGAGAACATGTGCCCAATTACAGCTTGATTTTATACCTTTTATGGGAACATTTTATTTTATAGGCAGAGGCATAAATCAATACACATAAGATGTACATGGGTTCTGTCCAGAAAGGTGGGACACATCAAAGTGGGAGCTTCCAGGTTATGAACCTGTGGGTTCAAAGGTGAATTCAAAGATTTCCTGATTGCAACTGGTCAATAAGAGTTAAGCTATGCCTGAAGAGTTGAAGTCAGCAGAAAGAAATGTTTGTAGTTAAGATAAGGGAGGTTATGGAAGCCGAGTTTCTTATTATGTAGATGAAGTCTCCAGGTAGCAGGCTTCAGAGATAGTAGATGGCAAATGTCTCTTATCAGACCCTAAAAATGCCAGACTCTTAGTTAATCTCTCATGGACCAGGAAAAGACCTGGAACTGCAAGAGGATTCTCTACAGAATGTATATTTTTCCCACAAGAGATAGCTTTGCAAGACCATTTAAAAATATGTCAAAGAAATATATTTCAGGGTAAAATACTTTGATTTTTTTCAGGGCCTGCTCCTCTGCCATGTGATGCTATACTAGAGTCAGATTGGAATTTGGTATCTTATTGCTACAAAGAGTCTGTTTTGTCAGTCTCCAGATCTCTGTTTTAATGTTCATGTTGGTCAGTTGGGCCTGAACTTCAAAGGAAGGAGGGTGTAATGAGGCCTGTCCAACCCCCACTTCCCATCATGGCCTGAACTAGTTTTTTGGGTTTGTTTTGGAATGCCCTTAGCCAAGAAGAGGGGTCCATTTGGTCAGGTGGAGGGCTTAGAATTTTATTTTTGGTTTATACCACCAATGACTAATTTGTCCCTAACTCCAATGGCTGTGTCTTCATCTCCACTTCTATTTCAATGCTGAGATAGAATTCAGATGTGGCACAGTGTGTCAGAAGAAGAGACTGATGAAAAAGTTGGTTTAGTAGGACTTGGCACCATTTATCTCTTCTTCCTTCTTCAAACACCCTCTTCCTTTGCCTTTTATGAGTCCACACTCAGCTAGTTTTTCTACTTCTCAAGCTTCTGCCTCTAACCACTGTTAAATATTAGTACTAATTAGTTTTTTTGTCCCTGTTCTCTTTTCCTCTTAATTTTCTGTTTCTGTCTTCCAATGACGTCAATCGCTATGTGTTTATTGACGGGATCCTATCTCCAAGTTAGAGCTCTTGTCTGACCTGCAGACCCATGTAGTCATTCAGACATCTCCAAGTGGATATTTCACAAGGCATTCAACACCACACAAACTCGACTTCACACCTCCTTGCCCTCCCCACTCTCCCTGTTACTGCACCCGTAAAACTACTGACACTCTGTTCTCGGTTGCAGTGAATGATGTGACTCAGGCAGAACCCTGGGCAGCATCCTCGACTTCTCCACTGCACACTCCTATAATCAGCCAGCCAGAGATTCCTGCAGATGCTTCCTCAGTGTCTGGGATGACTGAGCACTTCTCTATCGACCTAGTAACTGCCCTGACACAGGTCACCATCTCCTCATCCTCCTAACTGCTATCTTCATGCCAAGTCTGGGCCACTTTCCATTTATTCTTTGCACTACTACAGCTTCATACCATCTGGTTATTTTACTCCTATATCTTAGAAAACATCAATGAGTTGTCTCATCACTCAGAAGATAAAGTTCAATTTATTTATTTTTTTTTTGAGACAGGGTCTTGCTCTGTTACCTAGTCTGAAGTTCAGTGATGCAATCTTGGCTCACTGCAACCTCTACTTCCCTGATTCAAGCAATCCTCCTGCCTCAGCCTCCCAAGTAGCTGAGACTACAGGAGTGTGCCACCATGCCTGGATAATTTTTTGATTTTTTTCTAGAGACAGGGTCTCACTGTTTTACCCAGGCTGGTCTTGAACTCCTGGCCTCAAGTGATACTCCCAGCTCAGCCTCCCAAAATGTTGGGATTATAGGTGTGAGCAACCAAACCCAGCCCTAAACTTAGTATTTCACACAAGATCTTGCCAACTCATCCCTCTGCCTCCCTTCCTTCCCCTTCCTTCCTCCTTCCTTCCTTCCTTCCTTCCTTCCTGTCCCGTCCCTTCCTCCCTCCCTCCCTCCCTTCTCTCTCTTTCTTTCTTTTCTTTTCTTTTTTCTCTCTCTCTTCCTCCCTCT
>NW_012104576.1:1168549-1172536 GCF_000951045.1 Mandrillus leucophaeus
TTTCTTTCTTTCTTTCTTTCTTTCTTTCTTTCTTTCTTTCTTTCTTTCTTTCTTTCTTTCTTTCTTTCTTTCTTTCTTTCTTCTTTCTTTCTTTCTTTTCTTTTCTTTCTTTTTCTTTCTTTCTCTTCCTTTTTTTCTTTTTCTTTCTCTCTCTCTCTCTCTTTCTCTCTCCTTCTATCTCCCTACTCCATATCCTTGCAGTCTAGATCAGCTTAAAATTGCTCCTCTGACATGTTCTTTCTGCCTTCTCATTTTTGTTTTTGAGGCGGAGTGTCCCTTTGTCGCCCAGGCTAGAGTGCAGTGATGTGATCTCAGCTCAGTGCAACCTCTGCCTCCTGGTTTCAAGCGGCTCTCCTGCCTCAGCCTCCCGAGTAGCTGGGATTATAGGCACCCACCACAAAACCTGGCTAAATTTTGTATTTTTCTGAGAGACAGGGTTTCACCATGTTGGTCAGGCTGGTCTCGAACGCCTGACCTCAAGTGATCCACCTGCCTTGGCCTCCCAAAGTCCTGGGATTATAGGCATGAACCACTGTGCCAGGCTGCCTTCTCATTTCTATATGGCCAGTTCCTTCTGCCTAGAATGTGTTCCTTGACATAGCTGTCTCATTTCTTGAAAGATGTAGATACTGCTACTCCTTCAGCTTTCCTCTGGGTCAGCTCTTCTTTTGGGAAATCTTCCTGAGGCCCAGAAAGCCTTCTGCTCTTCTCCATTGTGCCACCGTTGCTGTAGTTATAGTTGCTCCTGTCTACCTCTCATGAACTATAATCTAGTTTATAATTTAAAAAATCTAGTTTATAACTTTTTATTGCCCGAAATATAATAGTCTCTTAGTAAACATTTATTGAATTGACTATAAATTAGCTATTATATTTGGCAAGTCTTAGGTAGATGGTGACTTGAACAGCCAATGCAATAGAACAGTTTAGACATTTTATACTTTGCAAAGTTTTTCAAATGTTGTGGATCTTGGAGAAACAAATCAGTGCCAAAGTCAGGCACTAATTAGGTGGGGTGAAATTAGTTTCAGGAAAATCAAGACACAGAATCATAGATCATAGATGATACTTGAAAGAAATACAGTTTTAGTGTTTTCTAGTACCAAAGAAAACAATGTAGGGGCTGGGCCCAGTGGCTCATGTCTGTAATCCAAGCACTTTGGGAGGCCAAGGTGGACAGATCACGTGAGGTCAGGAGTTCGAGACCAACCTGGCCAATATGGTGAAACCCCATCTCTACTAAAAATACAAAAATTAGGTGGGTGTGGTGGCGTGCCCCTGTAATCCCAGCTACTTGGAATCCCAGCTACTTGGGAGGTTGAGGCAGGAGAATTGCTTGAACCTGGGAGGCGGAGGTTGCAGTGAGCTGAAATCACACCACTGCACTCCAGCCTGTGTGACAGAGTGAGACTGTCTCAAAAAAAGAAAAAAAAGGAAAAGAAAATAATGTAGGGCCAGGCACGGTGGCTCATGCCTGTAATCCCAGCACTTTGGGAGGCCAAGGTGGGTGGATCACGTGACATCAGGAGTTTAAGACAAGCCTGGCTAACATGGCAAAACTCTGTCTCTACTAAAAAAAAATACAAAAATTAGCCAGGCGTGGTCATGGGCGCCTGTAATTCCAGCTACTTGGGAGGCTGAGGCAGGAGAATTGCTTGAACTCCAGAAGCAGAGGTTTCAGTGAGCCTAGATCATGCCGCTGCACTCCAGCCTGGGCAACAGAGCAAGATTCTGTCTCAAAAAAAAAAAAAAAAAGAGAAGAAAACAAGTACCAAAGAAAAAATGTTATCAAAATGAATGCATAGAAAGGATTTATAATTATCAATCTGAATCAAGTATCTGCACCTGAAGTGCAAAAACAACAAAAAGCCTTCATTAAAACATTTTTCGTTAGTTTGTAGCACTTTTTTTCTTATAGATTGTGCAAAGATAATTGTCAATGTAACATTTGATTGCAAATTGATGATGAGAATCATAGACTAGTAAAACTCAAAAGAAATTTAAAGGTCACCTAATCTTAATCTCTCATTTTGCAGTTGAGTAATGAAGTTCAGCCTATTTAACGAAATACTTCTAAAAACATACATGTATTTAATAAATATTAATTTATGACTATACAATCTATTGTGCTATATGGTGTGAGAAATTTATAGAAATATACGACATTAATCACTTTCATTATCTCACTTAATGGCTCCTGTGTCATTTACATGATCATCTACTCTGAAAGCATGAATAGTACACATAAACAGACAACCAACTACGGTGTAGGGTAAGTACTAATGTAACCACCTGAGTGGTTCTTCCTGCCTGCTTCACAAAGGAAGACCATGGCATTGCAGTAAAGAAAGAACTGAATAGACATGACATTAACCATGCCACATAGGAGATGGAGTTAGTATTCAAGTCAATCTCATTCAAGGATCTTAGGTAGGGATTTTTCAAAGGCAGTTTGGGGGAAGGGCTGGCGATGGCCAAGTAATGGGTGCTTGATGCTGATTGGTTGGGGCAGAGATGAAATCACAGGGGTCAATGCTGTCCTCTAAATCTGAGTTGCTTCTGGATGGGGCCATAGGATGTAAGGGGGTCCTTGGGGCCAGGTGGAGCCATGGGTGTCAGATATGCAAAAAGCCTGAAAAGATACCTCAAATTCCAACCTGCAATAGTGGTGTTGCATATTTTCCCATTCCTCTCCATCACCCTAGCCTGATTGCCTTTCATTAGCTTCACACAGGAGGTTGAATTTAGGAGAAGGGCTATTATCATTTAAAGTATAAACTAAAGGCTGGGCGCAGTAGCTCATGTCTGTAATTCCAGCATTTTGGGAGGCCGAGGTGGGTGGATCACCTGAGGTAAAGAGTTAGAGACCAACTTGGCCAACATGGTGAAACCCCATCTCTACCGAAAATATTTAAAAAATTAGCCAAGTGTGATGGCATGCGCCTGTAGTCCCAGCTACTTGAGAGACTGAGGAAGACAATCGCTTGAATCTGGGAGGTGGAGGTTGCAGTGAGCTGAGATTGCATCATTGCACTCCAGCCTGGGCAACAAGGGCAAAACTCTGACTCAAAAAAAAGAAAAAAAAAAAAGTATAAACTAAGTCTGGGTGCAGTGGCTCACACCTGTAATCCCAGCACTTTGGGAGGCTGAGGTGGATGGATCACTTGAGGTCAGGAGTTCAAGACCAGCCTGGCTAACATATCAAAATGCTGTCTCTACTAAAAATGCAAAAATCAGCAGGTGTGGTGGTGTGCACCTGTAATCCCAGCTACTTGGGAAGCTGAGGGAAGAGAATCACTTGAACCCAGGGGGCAGAGGTTGCAGTGATCCGAGATTGTACCACTGCACTCCAGCCTGGGTGAGAGTGAAACTCTGTCTCAAAAAAAAAAAAAAAGAAAAAAAAGGTATAATCTAAATGTCTTCCAAAGTTAGCTTAGCCTAAGCCCAGGAGCAATTAAGGGAAAGGCAAGATGGTGGGGTGGGTTAAATCAGATCTCTTTCACTGCCATAATTTTCCTACTGTTGTAATTTTTGCAAAGGTGATTTCACTAAGTGGATGTTAGAGATGGGAGCATATAGGGAGGAAGTGAAGAGAGCAGTTACTCTGGGTTTGGCATGGAAAAGGCTTGAACGTTATTACAAGACTTCATTGTGTAGGATGTCAGTAATAGAATCAACCCTCCTTCTTCTTATCTGTTTTCCCTGAACATCAATTAAACAATCACAAATTCCCAGGAAGGGGTGGAGTAATGCTGAGATAGAATTCAGATGTGACACAATGCATCAGAAGAAAGGATTGATGGAAAAGATGGTTCAGAAGGCACAACCACGTTTCACAGGTTGATTCCTTTGTGAAAAGCTCCACTCTGTCAATGTGTGCAGCAGGTAGCCGTTAAGATGCTAAGAAAGTAAATCACTCTTCTGTTTATAATGGAGCAAAAAAAGCTTATTACATTTCTCATTTTTTTTTATTAACTCTAGTTTTGT
>NW_012104576.1:1174616-1175288 GCF_000951045.1 Mandrillus leucophaeus
TTAATTAGATCCCATTTGTCAATTTTGGCTTCTGTTGCCATTGCTTTGGGTGTTTTAGTTATGAAGTCTTTGCCCATGCCTATGTCCTGAATGGTATTGCCTAGGTTTTCTTTTAGGGTTCTTATGGTTTTAGGCTTTACATTTAAAGCTTTAATCCATCTTGAGTTAATTTTTGAAAAAGGTGTAAGGAAGGGGTCCAGTTTCAGTTTTCTGCATATGGCTAGCCAGTTTTCCCAACACCATTTATTAAATAGGGAATGCTTTCCCCATTGTTTGTTTTTGTCAGGTTTGTCAAAGATCAGATGGTTGTAGATGTGTGGCATTATTTCTGAGGCCTCTGTTGTGTTCCATTGGAATCTTTAATTGGTAGTGATACAAAAACAAGAATGTGAAAACTATGGCCAGCTGCTGTGGCTCATGCCTGTAATCCCAATATTTTGGGAGACCAAGGCAGGAGGATAACACTCGAGCCCAGGAGTTCAAGACCAGCCTGGGCAACATAGAGAGATCCTGCCTCTACCAAAAATTAAAAAATATTAGCCAGGTGTGGTGGTGCGTGTCTGTAGTCCCGGCTACTTGGGAGGCTGTGGTGGGAGGGTTGCTTGTTCCTGGGAGGGTGAGGCTGCAGTGAGCCGTTACTGTGCCACTGCACTCCGGCCTGCGCGACAGAGC
>NW_012104576.1:1178383-1180288 GCF_000951045.1 Mandrillus leucophaeus
CAGAAGAAAGGATTGATGGAAAAGATGGTTCAGAAGGCACAACCACGTTTCACAGGTTGATTCCTTTGTGAAAAGCTCCACTCTGTCAATGTGTGCAGCAGGTAGCCGTTAAGATGCTAAGAAAGTAAATCACTCTTCTGTTTATAATGGAGCAAAAAAAGCTTATTACATTTCTCATTTTTTTTTATTAACTCTAGTTTTGTTTTTTTTTTTTTTTGTTTTGTTTTTTTAAGCTGATTATTTGAATCCTCTAACATGTTGATACTATCTTCTTGGCTGTTGACCTTTTCTCTCCTACTTTCCCCTCATCAGTTAGTTAGAGCTAGAAATATATTTCTCAAGGAAAACCATTTAAAGAGTCTTCCTCAAATCATAGTTTTAATTTACAAGAGTATAGACGTGCCTGGACTTTTCCTGTTGATTTTGCTTTCCAGGACAATGACTTAAAAGTCTGCATAACTTGGGAGCAGTGTTCCCCTAAGCCTGTTTCTGACTGTGATGAGTTAAATGGTCTGGGATTAAGAGAAGCAATTGTGTTTGTTTCCCAAGGTCATATACCTTGATTAAAAAAGCTATGAAAAATATCAGAGCGTTTATCTGGAGGTCTGAAGATAAGGGTAATCCTTTAGGGAAATTGAGGTTTTAATTATTGACTCCTTCATAGACATGATGAACGTATTTCTCAGGCTCAGCCATCAAATCCTTTGTAGTCATTGCCTCTTTTTCTGACATCTCTACCAGTTGTATCTTACATTTTCAGGAATGCCATCTGTTGGTAAGTGTTGAATTAGAGAAATGCTAGAATTCAGGATCCAATCTTTTTTTTTTTTTTTTTTTTTAATGATGGGTCAGCTATGTTAATCAATCAACTCACCCTTTTCCATCTTCTCTTTTTAAAAATGAAATTGAGAATTGTATTCAGCACATACGGCAGCCTGGCAGAAAGGCAGGATCTAAACACATTTGTAGGAAAGGGTTGGAGTCTGAACTGGTGAACAACTCTTATTGGCCAGCTCTTTGATGCTGCTGCTGTCTAAATAATTTGTTTTCCAGGTGCTGACTTACCAAATTCCTCTTTAGAAGTGGTAGTTAATCTTTTATTATACTTTAAGTGGTAGTTATTCTTTTATTATACTTTAAGTTCTGGGGTACGTGTGCAGAACGTGCAGCTTTGTTACGTAGGTATAAACGTGCCATGGTGGTTTGCTGCACCCATCAATCTGTCATCTATATTAGGTATTTCTCTTAATGCTATCCCTTCCCTAGCCCCCCATCCCCTGACAGGCCCCAGTGTGTGATGTTCCCCTCCCTGTGTCCATGTGTTCTCATTGTTCAACTCCCACTTATGAGTGAGAACATGCAGTGTTTGGTTTTCTGTTCCTGTGTTAGTTTACTGAGAATGATGGTTTCCAGCTTCATCCACGTCCCTGCAAAGGACATCAACTCACCCTTTTTTATGGCTGTACATGGTGTATACATGGCATATATGTGCCACATTTTATGGCTGTACATGGTGTATACATGTTGTATATGTGCCACATTTTCTTTATCCCGTCTAACATTGATGGACATTTGGGTTGGTTCCAAGTCTTTGCTATTGTGAACAGTGCTGCAATAAACATATGTGTGCATGTGTCTTTATAGTAGAATGATTTATAATCCTTTAGGTAAATACCCAGTAATGGGATGGCTGGGTCAAATTGTATTTCTACTTCTAGATCCTTGAGGAATCGCCACACAGTTTTCCACAATGGTTGAACTAGTTTACACTCCCACTAACAGTGTAAAACCTTCCTATTTCTCCACAACCTCTCCAGCATCTGTTGTTTCCTGACTTTTTAATGATTGCCATTCTAACTGGTGTGAGATGGTATCTCATTGTGGTTTTGATTTGCATTTCTCTAA
>NW_012104576.1:1181118-1190882 GCF_000951045.1 Mandrillus leucophaeus
AAAAAAAAAAAAAAAAGCGAAAAGTATGATAAATAAGTTACTTCAAAACTTAGTGTGGCTTGGTGTGGCGGCTCACACCTATAATCCCGGCACTTTGGGAAGCTGAGGCAGGCAGATCCCTTGAGGCCAGGAGTTGGTGACCAGTCTGACCAACACGGTGAAACCCCAGCTCTACTAAAAATACATAAATTAGCCTGGCATGGTAGCACACACCTGTAATCCCAGCTACTCAAGAGGCTGAAGTGAGAGGATCTCTTGAACCTGGGAGGTGGGGGTTGCAGTGAGCCAAGATCGCACCACTGCAGTCCAGCCTGGACAACAGAGCGAGACTCCATCTCAACAAAAAACAAAACAAAACAAAATAAAACTTAGTGCTTATTCATGAATGTCCAGTTGTGTGTTGAATGTGCCTTATACTTAGAATGCATAGCAGCAGAGACGAAAGAGCCACGTCTCCTACAACTGCTTTCCCCTGCAACAGCGGGGCACGGTTCCAGGGTACAGTGGGGAGACTGTGTTAAGGTTTTGGAGTTGGAGGAAGGGTGGGAGTGTTAGAGGTTGGGAGCTGCCATGAGAGACCCTCTTATCTTTGGAGCTCTCTATGCCTTCTTACCTTGTTCTCCTTGTTCTTCCCATTGAAGTCATTTGCAATTGTTCGATCAATCTTTATTTTTGAGAGACCTTCTCTCCCTAAAGCAATTATACTTCCGGTCCTAATTTCCTAGCTGTCTCTTCTGTGACTGCTTGGCGACATAAGATAAAAGTCAGACCATTTCCCTGTCTGTTTGTACTCTGGGCTGACAAGATTCTATTATAACCTGTGTCTTTCTTTCAGGGATCATACTTATTGGGTATAATTAGATGGAGATAACTTGTCCTAAACTGCTGATGGGTTTTGGTGAAGTCCTGGTGCCAGGCCCCTGTTTGACCAGAGACATTTGCTCCCAAAGTGACCCAGGCCAGAGAATACTACGTGTCCCTCTCCAAAGACAATGAGCCCATATGGGGGTTGACCCGGCAACCCTGACATCATTAGCATTGTTTTTGAAACAGCTAAGCTAACCCAGTCACAGCATTCGTGATTTTGTTATGCTAGTTCAACTGCCCCAGAGAGGAAATAATTTCCGCTCAATTGCCTGTGAATTGCAGTTCCTCTGTCCAGCAAAAGGGATCGTGGTGTCTATTGGGGTCACTGACCTGCCTCAGAGGTCATCTGTAACATCATAACTTTTTGGCTGGTTTTGCACCTGGTTGACAGGCGCATGACTGATAAGATTAGGATGATTTCTGAACTGTATCTTTTGATCTGCTTTTGGAATTAGTTAATATATTAATTGTTAGGATTGCATTCCTATTACTTATTATGGATCAAATTTGTGCCTTTTTAATTTCATTAATCAGAGAATACTTTCAGATCTTACCTTAGAAATGAGAGCGTGTGCATCTTGTTACATTTGGTAGAATTTAACTCCTTTGTGTAAATAGTACTATAAGCATATTATGTGCTTATTTTAAACAGTCTTTCTTAACTAGACCTTTTACATAATTTTGTTGAAAAAATATATTTTACAGTACTCTTGGAAAATAATAGAGCTGTTGGATGTTGGAATGCTTGTTTGAGAGAGGAAGCTTTATGTTTACCCCTGTTGGGGCTCAGAAACTGATACCCCAAAATGTGGCCCTTTGATGTGATGAACTGAAGAAGCCTTGTGGTTTCTCAGACCTTCCTCCTCCTCCGGCCTCTCATTTCTCTGTCTCTCTGAAAGCACAGGATGAAGCTGTTCTCTGAAGTTCTCTTATCCGCTTGAAGTCCGGACTTCCAAGGAAGAACACAATCACCTCTAGTCCCTTCCCTGAGTTTTCATGAACTGAACTCGTGGCAGGAAGAACGACGGAAGTCTAACAACACACCTGGACAGACTTTTGTCACAAATCATTATCTGCTCTGTGGGCCCAATAGTCTTTGTCCCAGGCCACTGTGTGTTCTTCAAGCCCATTTAATTCCCTAAAAATCATTTATTATCCCTCAAAAATCACCCACTCTTCCCCATCTCCCTTTCTCCTAAGAAAAAGGGTATAGAACCATCAGTACCCCATTGCATGATGTGGTGATCACTCCATGATTTTCCCCTCCATGCACATGAATAAATTTGTATGCCTTTTCTCCTATGAATCTGCCTTTTACAGTTAATTTTCAGCGAACCTTCGGAAGGTAAAGTGGAAGTTTTCCCTCGGCTCCTACACCCTCTTATCCCATGGAAACAGTCTTTCTATACATGACACAAATGGTCCACGTCAGAAAGGAGACCAAAGATATGGGAAGTGGAAAAGGGAGCAAGGACAGGGGTCTCTGACCTTGCAAGATGTTCTATGTGATTTACAAACTGTTAAGCAGCAGAACCAGTCCCTGTTTCAATGTCACCGTGGAAAGGAGCCTGCTTGGTCCTTAAGAGGCCCGTGCACGTAGTTGAGCTCAATTAAAGTGCTTTGGTTCTGGCACCCATAAAATATGGCTCCAGGAGAGAACAGTTTAATGCAAAACCGCCCTTGCCTCTCAAGGACAATGGATGGCATTCATTTGGCTGTGTTGGGAGCGACTTCTGCAAGGAACTTTGGGCATTCAGACCTTGTGCTACTTGGGTCCCTACAACTTTAGGAGGGTCCCTGTGCTCAGTGATGAATCATTCCCTGTCACATTCTAGATGATCCTGACATTTCAGCCAAGCCCAGTTGATTTTTCCAGCTGGCCACATTCTCTTTATCTCACCCACTGATCAGGGAGGCAGCAATGTTCCCGTTTATCATATACTATTCTGTACTGTCATTTAGAAATACTCATACGCTTGCCCAGGGAATATTGATAAGATACTTTCTCAGATCAGATAAACCGTGGTAAGGGAAGCATATCTTTCCAGTGTGATAAAGAACTTTAGAATATGCGATAAAATGTGATAAAAGCATGCTGCAAGGCCATTATTGAGGAGAATGGTCTCCGATGTGCCCTGTAATCAGGGCTAGGGGGATGAGGAAGAAAGCTCATTGTTTGGATCTTTTCTTTAAAAAGATTGGGGCTTTTCAATTGTGTTTCTAAAGAAAAAGCTCTTTGAAGGTCATGTTTGAATTAAAAGCTGTATTTATTATCTGTTTCTCCATGTTATCTATATTACAATTGCATATCGAATTTGGACGCCCAGTATCTCCTGAAGGTAGTTATTTTCTAATTCCACTTTTATCCTGCCCTCTGGTGTAGTATTTGTCAGTGCATGTTTGCATCTGCGGGAGCTGATAAGGTAGAAAATGCTACCTGACTCACATTATTATAGTTCTCTGCTTCTCCCTCTCCTGGCTAGTTTGAAATGATTACTGCCTCTGGACTGTATAGTCATCTGCTAAAAGATAATGTAGCTTCCAGATGCAGCTCCTGTCTCAGCACTTTGAAGTGATGGTGAGTCTAGATATTACCAGTCACCAGGACATCCCAGTCACTGCAAACAAGAGAGGGGAAGGATCGGCTGGAGGGGGTGAGAGGGGGATTCAGATGAACAGCGTAGTTCTGTTTTCATAACCAAACACTAGGCACTTACTTCCTGTTCAGATTTCAGAGCAGGCAATTAATCTCTTTCATTGGACTGTAGTTGCTCCACTGTTGGGAACTTGCTATTGTAGGTACTGGACTAGGTAGGCACGAGGCCAAGAGTAACATCTTTAAACTGACCTCATTATGGAAACATCATCTAAATGCTTACTATCTAACTTTTGGAATTTGGGAGAGAAGCAATAATATTAATAAATAAAAGGTAACATTTACTGAAAGTCCATCATTGGCCAAGCATTAGAGGAGTGAACCATTCAACGGGTGAAGAAAATCCTGCTAAAATCACCATTTAGGCTGGGCGCAGTGGCTCACGCCTATAATTTCAGCACTTTGGGAGGTCGCAGCAGGTAGATCACTTGAGGTCAGGAGTTGGAGACCAGCGTGGCCAACATGGTGAAACCCTGTCTCTACTAAAAATACAAAAAATTAGCTGGGCGTGTTGGCAGGCACCTGTAATTCCAGCTACTCAAGAGGCTGAGGTAGTAGAATCTCTTGAACCTGACAAACAGAGGTTGCAGTGAGCCAAGATTGAGCCACTGCATTCCAGCCTGGGCAACAAGCAAGTCTCTGTCTCAAAAAATAAAAATAAAAATAAATAAAAAATAAAATTACCATTTACGGATGATGAAGCAGAGCCTTGCTTAAAAGGATTAAGTGATATAACCGGCCAGGTGCAGTGGCTCATGCCTGTGATCCCAGTACTTTGGGAGGCCGAGGCGGGTGGATCATGAGGTCAGGAGTTCAAGACCAGGCTGACCAAGATGTGAAACCCTGTCTCTACTAAAACCACAAAAATTAGCATGGCACAGTGATAGGTGCCTGTAATCCCAGCTACTGGGGAGGCTCGGGCAGGAGAATCACTTGAACCCAGGCAGCAGAGGTTGCAGTGAACCGAGATGGCGCCACTGTACTGTAGCCTGGGCGACAGAGTGAGAGTTTCAAAAAAAAAAAAGTGATATGCTCAAGGTCACACAGCTCTGTGGGAGGCAGGAGTGGTTGAGGCCACGTAGTCCTTGTTTTTTTTTCTCAGTAGGTTTCTCTTACAGCACTGTATTAGTCAGGATTCTCCAGAGAAACAGAACCAAGAGGCTATTGCCTTAGTCCATTTGGGCTGCTAAAACAAAACTATTGCCAGCTGGGTGACTTATAAGCAACGAACATTTATTTCCTGCAGTTCTGGAGCCTGGGAAGTTCAAGATTGTGGTACTGACAGATTTGGTGTCTAGTAAGGGCCCACTTCCTAGTTCGCTGATGGCCTCATTTCCCTGGGTCCTCCTGTTACAGTAGAGAGTGAGACATGAGCAAGGCCAGCGAGACCCCCCCACACACCACCAGGGATGTCAGGCAACCGTCAGTCAGTTGTTAAGACGTCGCGCTAAAATAGTAATTGGTCACAGCTGGTGCCAGGGAAAGGCAGCCTCCCAATAGATAGAAACACCTGAAACTGGTGATTGGCTTCCCAATAGGATCTCAGGAGTTGGGCGAGTGGACTCAAGCATGCGCACTAAGAGGCAAAATGGCAGCCTGGTAAGGGAAGAACGCAAGTCCACATGTGCACAGTTTTGGTAAACATGCTCTGCATGCGGCCTCTCCCAAATGCTGGCAGGCCACTGCGCATGTGGACAGCCCACCCCAAGGGAAGAATCAGAGAAAAAGGGACACAAACACGACCGCCGCCACCCCGTCCGCCCATTCCGCCCAAGCATGCCAATGGATAAAACTCCAAGTCAAAGGTCAAACAGTGCACTTGATCTCCCAAGTCGCCTGCTTGGCCCTTTTCCAAGTGTGCTTTACTCCCTTTCATTCCTGCTCTAAAGCTTTTTTTTTTTTTTTTTAAATTCTTTGACAGAGTCTTGTCCTGTCATCTAGGCTAAAGTGCAGTGGCACAATATGGGCTCACTGCAACCTCTTCCTCCGAGGCTCAAGCTGTCCTCCCACTTCAGCTTCAGGAGTAGCTGGGACTACAGGCATGCCCTACCACACACACGTGACCAATATTTATTTTATTTTATTTTTTAATAGAGACAGGGTTTCGCCATGTTGCCCAGGCAGGTCTCAAACTCCTGAACTCAAGTGATCCACCTGCCTTGGTCTCCCAAAGTGCTGGGATTACAGGTGCGTACCACTGTGCCAGGCCTGCTCTATAGTGTTTTAATAAACCTGCTCTAAAACTTGCCTCAGTATCTCCTTCTGCCTTATGCCCCTCAGTCAAATTCTTTCTTCTGTGGAGGAAAGAACTGAGGTTGCTGCAGACCCATAAGGAACCACCTCCGGTAACACTCACATGATGGAAGGGGCAAGAGATCTCTCGGGGTCTCTTTTATACGATCACTAATCTCATTCACAATGGCTGCACCCTCATGACCTAATCACCTCCCAAAGCTCCCTCCTTCTAGTGCCCTCACCTTGGGGAATAGGATTTCAACATACGACTTCTGGAGGCCACAAACATTCAGACCCCAGCAGATGTATATAGATAGATAGAAAGGGATTTATTAGGAGAGATTAGCACATGCAATGATGGAGGCTGAGAAGTCCCACAGTCTGCGGTCCGAAAGCCAGCAGCCAAGGAAAAGCGGGGGTGTGGTTTCTGTCCAAACCCTGTGGCCCAAGAACTGGGAGCTAGTGATGTAGGTCCCGTCCTGAGTGTGAAGGACTGAGAGCCAGGAGCACTGGTATCAGAAGATGGTCATCCCAGCCTACGCAGAGAGCATGCATCCATCATTCCTCCACCTTTTCGCTCTGTTCAGGGTCTCCATGGATCCCATGATGCCTGCTCACAGCGGTCAGGGTGATTTTCACTCAGTCTACCAATTCCAGTGCTAATTTCTTCCAGAAACACCTTCACAGACACGCTCAGAAATAATATTCTACCAGCAATCTGGGCATCTCCTAGTCCAGTCAAATTGACACATAAAATTAACCATCACAGGTATCTTTTTTGTATGGAAGCAATAATGTTCCTTCTCAACATAACCTTTCATAGGTTTTGGAGGAATACAAGGGATTGGCTAATAGGTTTATGAGAATCTGGGGAATATGTATAGTGAAGTCAGGAAAGTATTCTAGCCTATTCCTTATCCCCATATCCCTCTACCAGATACTGCAGTAGAATGATTACCTTCATCCCCCATCAGCTGAGGTATATTACCTGCTCATTATAAAATTTAAACACGGTGTGAACTAAAAATTGTTTCTAAAACAGACTTGCCTCTTTGTTACTAATATACCTCTTTTCCCTCCATGTTTCTTTCCTTCCTTTTCTTTTCCCCTTCCCTTCCCTTCTTTCTCTCTCTCTCTCTCTTTCTTTCTTTCTTTCTGTCTGTCTGTCTGTCTGTCTCAGAGTCTCACTGTGTGTGTCACCCAGGCTGGAGTGCAGTGGCGCGATCTTGGCTGACTGCAAGCTCCGCCTCCACCTCGTAGGTTCATGCCATCCTCCTGCCTCAGTCTCCTGAGTAGCTGGGACTGCAGGTGCCCGACACCATGCCTGGCTAATTTTTTTGTATTTTTAGTAGAGACGGGGTTTCACCGTGTTAGCCAGATGGTCTCAATTTCCTGACCTTGTGATCTGCCCACCTCAGCCTCCCAAAGTGCTGGGATTACAGGCATGAGCCACCGCACCTGCCATCCCCCATGTTTCTTAATCATCACTGGCTAAAATTAATAATTAATATAGAATGGCTATTGAGCACAGATTATGTGGCAGGCCACACAATCTAACTGAATTCCCATTTTACAGATGAGGAAACTGAGGCCTGTAGAAGTTAAGTGACTTCCAGTCCTGGCTATAAGAAATCTGACTCTTGCGTCGGAGACAGCATCAGGTCTGTCCCGCTGGGCTGAGGGAACAGACACTACTGTGATGGTGACAGCATACATGCATTGATGTGGGCAGAATGTCAAATACAGCATTCCTTTGGTTCCCATACCTGTTTTCCTTAATATATTTGATATGGTTTGGCTGTGTCCCCATGCAAATCTCATCTTAAATTGTGCCTTCCATAATTCCCATGTGTTGTGGGAGGGACCCAGTGGCAGATAATACAATCTTGGGCGCGGGTTCCTCAGACTGTTCTCGCAGTAGCAAGTAAGTCTCACAAGAGCTGATGGTTTTACAAGGGGAATCCCTTTCACTTGGTTCTCATTCTCTCTTTGCGTGCTGCCGCATAAGACGTGCCTTTCACCTTCTGCATGATTGTAAGGCTTCCCCAGCCACATGGAACTGTGAGTCCATTAAACCTTTTTCTTTATAAATTACCCAGCCTAGGGTATGTCTTTATCAGCAGCCTGAAAACAGACTAATGCAATATTTTTCTTTGAAAGTGTAGGCACCCGGAAGAACAGATAAAATTTCCACAATCTTGGTGAGGATTTTGAGATTTACAAGAAACCCCACATTTCTTTTAATTAAGCTGGAATTAAGATTCTTCTGGAATTTCTAGTGTATAGGGACGCAGACAGTCACAGAAGGTATGTCTTGGTTTAGGTAGAGAAAACACACAGACTGAGTTCTTGTAGAGCTACCACGTGGCACAATGAGTGCTACCAATGAACGCTGTGGGTTCTGGGTCTCCTGAATATATATATTCAGATGAGCTTGGCATGAGTGTAAGTCCCAGGAGGTTTCTAGAAGACACATCACTGAATCGGAGGGATTTTAGTCGCTGCCTTGCCATTCTGTTTTTGCCTTTAACTCAGAACACCATAGCAGGGGGAAAAATGAAGCAGAGGGGGAAAGGAGTGTATCCTTCCAAAATACACATGACCCTCCTGGCCCCCGCACACCAAGCATATCTTGCTCTGTGATCCAAGGAAGCTCCCAGAGTCTACAAAACCCACTGAGAGAAAAATATCTTCAAAGAAAATTCAGTTCTCAGAAGAATGTTAAAGAGTGAAGAGTGAGGCAGAAAAAAAGTTCTTGCATTTTTATTTTCCTTTTGGATTTCTATTTTCCTTTGCTTGGGTTACAAGGAATGCTACCTTCTTTGCCTTTCTTCTTACGCATTATAATTATTTGTTCGTTTGCCTTTGATTTTTAGGGTTTCTAGATATAAGGTTTAGAAATGCAAAGTATTTGTTATTAGTGTTGATCATTACTTGTTTTTTTTTTTAATTTTCAAAAGTATTCATGTACATCTTGTTTACATATTTTTCCCATTAGCTCATTTCTGTTTTAATGGCAATTTTATTTCTTCATTTAAATTTTTCTCTGATCCTAACTACTGAATGGGTTGCTTTAATGAAAAATGGAAATAATTACTGCTTCGACTCAAGAGAGTGTCTTTATTTCACTCAGAGCTGTCACTTTTCCTTGTAAGATAAGATGATTTTAAATGGAATGAAATTCTGTAAAACTGGCTGCACTAAGAAATATTGACGTGCAGTGACGGGAGGAAACTTCCATTTCTGATTGAAATCAAAACATTGAGCATATATTTTGCTAGCCTTGAATATAATTTTTAAAAATAACACCACAAAATTCTCATTCTCTCCTCTCTTCACTGGAACTTATTTAGTCATTTGGCCTGATAGCACTTACAATGCTGAAAAAGTTAATAGAGGATAAAAATATCATTTCAGAGATGTGCAAGACACATTGTGGTAACCTACGTTAACACAAATTGTCATGATGATGCCCAAACAGTAACTTCTACGTTTTGATTTATTTATTGTGCACACTGCTCATAGCTAGCTCCCAGGCCAGCAACTGTAAGGAAAGGACTGAAGAAACCAAGTACAGAATTTTCACTTATGGAGGGAAGTTATTCACAATTTTTGCAATGATTCATCACGAAGCTTAGGAAATGTGTTAGAGTGTGTTAATGGCCGAATAAGTCAACTCGAACTTTTCTTTAGAGTGATTGTTACTCTACTCAAATTATTGTAAGGCAAGATGGAATGAAAAAACATGTACCCCCAAGAGCTAAATTTAACTATTCAAAAGATGCTATCAATGAACATAGTAATGATTTTTTAAAAATATATTTTTGAGACAGGGTCTTGCTATGTCATCAAGGCTGAAGCACAGTGGCATGATCACAGCTCCCTGCAACTTCAACCTTCCAGGCTCAAGCGATCCTCCCACCTCAGCCTCTCAAATAACTGGGACTCAAATGATCCTCCCACCTCAGCCTCTCAAATAACTGGGACTCAAATGATCCTCCCACCT
>NW_012104576.1:1190932-1199757 GCF_000951045.1 Mandrillus leucophaeus
CTCAGCCTCTCAAATAACTGGGACTCAAATGATCCTCCCACCTCAGCCTCTCAAATAACTGGGACTCAAATGATCCTCCCACCTCAGCCTCTCAAGTAACTGGGACTCAAATGATCCTCCCACCACCTCAGCTTCTCAAGTACCTGGGACTACAGGTGTATAACACCACCACACCTGGCTAATTCTGTTTATTTCTTGTAGAAATGAGGTCTTACTACGTTGCCCAGGCTGGTCTAGAGCTACAGGGCTCAAGCAATCCTCTCACCGCCACCTCCCAAAGTGCTGGGATTACAGTAGGAGAGCCACTATGCCCAGTCAAAAAGGTTATTCATTTATATTTTTTATTGCTACATAATGTTTGTACAGATTTATAGGGTACATGTGGCATTTTGTTACATGCGTAGAATGTGTAATGATCAAATCAGGGTGTTGAGGGCTGCCCATCACCTTGAGTATCTATCATTTCTATGTATCAGGAATATTTCAAGTCGTCTTTTCTAACTATTTTAAAATATACAATATATTGTTGTTAACTGTAGTCACTCCACTCTATTACCAAACATTATAACTTATTCCTGGTCAGGCATGGTGGCCCACGCCTGTAATCCCAGCACTTTGGGAGGCTGAGGTTAGTGGATCACTTGAGGTCAGGAGTTTGAGACCAGCCTGGCCAACGTGGTGAAACCCCATCTCTACTAAAAATACAAAAATTAGCCAGGCATGGTAGCGCACTCCTGTAATCCCAGCTACTGGGGTGGCTGAGGCAGGAGAACCACTTGAACTCAGGAGGCAGAGGCTGCAGTGACCCAAGATCATGCCATTGCATTTTAGCCTGAGTGACAGAGTGAGACTCTGTCCCAAAAAAACAAAAACAAAAAACAAACAAATCTTATTCCTTCTAAATTTTTGTTTGCAACCATTAATCAACCTCTCTTTATTCCCCCTACCTCCCATCCTTCCCAACCTCTGGTATTTATCATTCTACTCTCTACCTCCATGAGAATCAACTTTTGTAGCTCCCATATGTAAGTGAGAACACGTGATATTTGTTTTTCTGTGCTGGGCATATTTCACTTAACATAATGACTTCCCAATTCAAGTAATGATGTTTATTTTAAAGAGAAAAATTAAAAGTCACTGGCATTGGATTTTGGGGAGCTAGGCCGATTATTTCCCAGAACTTTTAGAAATTTTGCAATTTAATTTGGCATGTTTTACACCTTTAGTTATAACTCAAGAAGACAACTTTAGTTATGCAAGCTTGTCTCCTCTGGCCTTCTCTCTTCCACACCCCTGGCATGTTCTCCATTGTAATTCCCATTGTCCTACCCATTTGGAACACATCGTCCATTGACTGAAGAAGGAGCAATAGCAAATTTGGGAGCCAGCACATGTAGCCTCAGTTCCTAGGTGATCCCTGAGTCTTTTCCTGCAGCCTTGCCTTTGGAACTTCTTTCCTTGGCTTGCGAGTAGTCCTGGAGTATGGGAGAGACTTTGTTCCCAGGAAGAAATTTTTTTCTACAAGAGCATTACATAGGTAACTTCTCTTTGACACTCTGTTGTTTTTTACTCTAAGACCGAAAGATGACTTGTTTTTTTTGAGATGAGGTCTCACTATGCTGCCCAGGCTGGTCTTGAACTCCTTGGATCAAGTGATCCTCCTGTCTCAATCTCTTGAGCAGCTGGGACTACAGGCACATGCCAGCATGCCCAGCTAACCTGGAAAATGTTTAAAAGTATATTTGTAGCCGCTGTCATTTGAAAACCTTCAGCAAAACTCCTTTGTTAGTAATATACACATTAAAATTACTCCATTTTCCTTTGGAGCCCAAGCCATTCATTGCTTTGCATCCTCTTAGCTATGATTGGCTTCAGGGTAACATATCACCTAGGATGACTCAGAGTTAATACAGGAGTTTTTCAGGAATCATGGAAAAAGAACCTCCACCTCTCCACTGGCTTTGGAACTGTGAAGAGAGGTGAGTGGAAATCTTGCAGAACTTCAAGTTGAAGAGAGAAACTAGATCCTGAGGACATTATATGAGCCCCTGTATCAAGCCTCAGCTGGAGCCTGAACTACTCTTGGCTTTTTAAATTATATGAGTCAATGAGCTATCTTTTATTATTTTTCTAATCCGGGATGAATTTCACATCTCTTCCAACCACAAATCCTAGATGATCCATTCAGGTGTGGTTTGGACAGCAAGCAATGGGGCAAGGACAGTTCAATCTAAGGCAATAGACCGTAACCTAAAGTGCCAAGTGTAGAAAATGCAGGGCGGAATTCTCAACAAAATCCAAGCCTAGTAGGTTGCCCTGGCAACAGCCTCCCTTCTTAAAAAGAGAGAGAGAGAGAGAGAGAGAGAGAGGGAGAGAGAAGAAAATGCAAGGCCTGCTGAGGGTAGGTGGATAGCAACAATTTAGTGAAATTTTAGGGTACATGAATGAGAATAGAAAACAAGTATAGAAATTTTGGTTGAGATTTTGGTCATGGAAAATTTTGAATGCTAGGTCAAACGTTTATTTGAGAGAGAAGAGTGGAATATTCTTCTTTATTGTGGAATGTTATTCTTCAGAGTAAAATAAATGAATCTAAGCTTCATGAAAATTGGCAAATGGATTTAATGAGGCAACTAGGCTGGGCAGAGTAGTTTGACATTTGCAGTAAGGCATAGACTATTAATAAAGTACATGTTGTAATCACCCTACAGAACCAGGATGAATCTTAGCCAAAATTTGACTTGGATGTTGAGACTGATGATGCCACACATACACTAAGAAAGTATGAGAAAGTGTTTTTACTCACATAATGAGGCTTTCTAGGGGAGAGTAGAGTGGCTCCCAAGCAAGTCTAAAATTGGCTTGAGAGAACAGGGAAGAAGAGTGGCTTGGAGTTTTTATGGTGGTTAGGGAGTTGGGCAAGAGAAAGGGTTGTTTACCTATGGTTTGAACTTCCCTCCAGGACCAAAAGAGGAGCACCTAGGCTTTTTTGGCAGCTTTCACAGATAGATTTCATAGATAGATGGATGGATAGATAGATGAATGGATGGATGGATGGATAGACAGACAAATGGATAGATAGTTAGATGGATGAATAGATAGATGGAGAAAAGGACAGATGGATGGAAGGATAGATAATTGAATAGATAAATGGATAGATTGATAGATGCATGAATGACAGATGGATAGATGGATGGATAGATGGATGGATGGATGAATAGATAGATGAATGGATGAATAGATGGATAAACGGATAGATGTAGATAGATGTATAGATGTAAGGATAAAGCTGTTTGACATGTTGTAGATGAGAAGGCTTTGGAACACTCATGGATATACCCTATGGTCAGAAACTTGGGTTTGATGTTGAGACATATATTTAGTAATTATCCTCATATATGCCATGGAAGTAGATAAAATGGCCAAAAGGGAAGTATAAGGGAGATAAGATAAGTAAGATGAAAATTATGGGAGCTTGACGGAGAATAAAAGTAACTTAAATGTGCCCAGAGAAGAATGTAGAGAGAAAAGAAGGGACAGAGCATGTTTCATGGTGGAGGGATAACTATTTTATAATGATGCAGAAAAATCAAGGAGACAGGAATTAGAAAACTAGAGTCAAGAGATGCTTTTGGGAGGATGTGAGATGGAGCAGGGACCTCTCTTAAGGGACAACATTCCCTTTTCCCAGCATGAAATTAAGGAAAAGCTTGAGTTCCTTCAAGAAAAATTTCAGGCACCTCCCTAGTCCTGAGAAATAAATAGGCAACTTGATAAGCAAGAAAGTGATACTAGCTGAAAACAATAGCAAAGGAATTTAGAGTCAGGAGATGTTTTGTTCTCTAGAGAAACTAAAGATAACATCTTAGCATATGTTCGTAAGTTGTTTTTCAGGACCCCAAAACCTCACTAAATAGATCTGCTGGTACATAGACCTCAGATAAGTGGGGACTGAGGACTTGAACTCTGACCACCGGTTTTGTTTTTCTAAATTTTTCCTGAGGGGCCTGGAGGATGTCATGCCCACAAACCAGACATAACATTTTTTTTTTTCTGCTGACCCCAAATATTTAGGCAAAGCTTCATCTCCTTAACCAATCACAAGCCAGAAATTTTCTGCCTTTGCGTCTCCTATAACCTGTGAACCTGTTTTTGAGATGTCTTACCTTTTTAGGTCAAACCAACATACATCCTCCATGTATGAACTTATGACTTTGGCTGTAACTTCTGCCTCTCCGCCTTTACAAACCCTTACCTGTGAGCCATCAGGGAATTCAGGTCTGGAGCGTGAGCTGCCTGATTCTCCTTGCTTGGGGCCCTGCAATCAATGCCTCACCTTGTCTCTCTGCAATCCCAAAGTCAGTGTTTGACTTTGGTGCTTTGGGCAGGTGGATCTATGTTCGGTTCAGTAACAGGTGTAGGTATAGTCAGTTTAGAAAGAGCAGAGGAATGAGTGATTGGCAGATGGAGATTACTCTTTCACAAATTTTGTTGGGAATGGTGGTAGATAAATAAAGTAGTCAAATGAAGACACACAGATTTTATTTTTATTGAGATAAAATATATGTATATAATTTATTATCTTTATCATTTTAAGTGTACAGTTCAGTGGTAATAAATACATTATATTCTTTTTTCTCCCTTCATTTCTCCTTCCCCTTAAGAAATACAAGTTTTTAAAATTAATGAGCAGGCAGATTTGAGAATGTTTTCTGGATAGTGGGGAAATTGATTCAGGCAAGGGAAATAAATTATAGAAAAAGGAAAGAAAAGAATGAGTTTAGGTAGAAGGTAAAAAAAGCAGAAAAGATTGGTTAGGGATATGAGAATTGGGATTAGTTCTATAAAGAGAAGAGATACTTCTTTTGAAATTATAAGTATTGAAGAAAATGTGGAGAGAGGATATGGGATGGAGGGGGCACGACTGTGTGTTTGTGTGTGCATATGTGTGTGTGCGTGTGTGTGTGTAAAGTGGAGGCCTAAGCATTTCTAAGGAAGTTAGGACCAGGGCCATGGCTTGAGGCCAAGAAAAGAGAGTTGAATAGTGACTTTGGGAAAGGTTATAAAAAGTAAAAAGGATTATAAATCATTCTACCATAAAGACACATGCACACGTGTGTTTACTGCAGCACTATTTACAATAGCAAAGACTTGGAACCAACCCAAATGCCCATCAGTGATAGACTGGATAAAGAAAATGTGGCATGTATACACTATGGAATACTATGCAGTCATAAAAAAGAATGAGTTCATGTCCTTTGCAGGGACATGGATGAAGCTAGAAACTCATTCTCAGCAAACTAACACAGGGACAGAAAACCAAACACTGCATGTTCTCACTCGTAAGTAGGAGTTGAACAATGAGAACACTTGAACACAGGGAAGGGAACATCACACACTGGGGCTTGTTGGAGGGTGGGGGGCAAGGGGAAGGGGAAGGTGGGGGGCAAGGGGTAAGGGGAAGGAAGGGTGGGGGACAAATACCTAATGCATAACGGGTTTGAAACCTAGATGATGGGTTGATAGATGCAGCAAACCACCATGGCACATGTATACTTATGTAACAAACCTGCACATTCAGCGCATGTATCCCAGAATTTAAAGTAAAATTTAAAATAGTAAAGATGAATAAAGACATTGCCAAGCAAAGCAGTAGTACCAAATAAGGGGTAATTATATGCATTTTCAATGAATCACACAGAAGATTCCTCTGATCTCCAATAGCAGTCAGCGTTTATGGGGCCTGCCTAGGGTTAGGAATGCAGAACGTAAGTAGACAGAAAGGTGAGTGAATGAGGGAGTGGACGATTCTATAAAACACATGAGGGAGGTGGGAAAACGAGATGCGGGGAAGCGAGGTTAGGAGAGGCAGCTGGTGGAAGAAAAGAGGAAGAACCTGGACACTAGTGTCCGTCAGTAAAGAATGGCTGTAGTGTCCCTTTAGGAGTGAAGTGAATGGGAGGACAGGAAGGCACAGGAGTTCCGTGACTTGGGACTTACAGAAACCAGAGTGGTTCAGAGTGTTGACGTGGTTCTAATCGGAATAATGAAGTACAGATACATATTTCTAGGGTTGAAAATGTTGAAGAACTGCAAGGAGTTGTCACTGGCCTTGGTGGAGGAACAGAAGAAAGGAACATGAGCTGGATGGCCAAATACGGAAGAGGGTCCCAGGTCTCAGCCGGTGTGGGCAAAGTAGTGAGCCTACAGAGGCTTCAGGCTGAGCACAGTTAGGATAATAAGCACAAAAGGAGTCCCATCACAGTAAAGTTTACACAGAGGGGGTCAATGATGACAGAAATGAGACCAGCTGAGAAGTGTTAGTTATACGGGATGGGGATGGAGAAGGGCTCAGGAGGCTGCATCTTGTCAGTACAGGAGCATACTCAGTTAACTAACACCCAAAGGCAAAGGTCCAAATGGCAGTCACAGGTCTTGGTTTGGACTACTGAGTTTTAGGACACTTGAAGCTAAAATAGTGGGAGTGATGATGGGACACGGGGCAGGTCAAGGAGTGACAGACTTCTGAAAACTTGTTTCCAAAGTTTACTCCATCAACATGTACTAGTGATAATAATAGCAATAATATGAGTAAAATGATGCTTACCATTTGCTTTTCATAAGCCAGACACCATATCAAGTGTTGTCTCATTTATTCTTTCTTACAATCCTAGGAGGAAGAACTATTGTTAGCCCATTTTATAGGAAAAGGAACTCAGATTCAGATGCAAACTAAGCACCCTGCTAAAGACCATGCAGCCAGAGGGAACCCTGACTCCAAGCTCATCAGATGGCTTTGTATGTATTAGGTAGCAAGGAAATGGTGATGAATGCGACAATGTCCTTTTTTTTTATTTTTTTGAGATGGAGTCTCGCTCTGTCGCCCGGGCTGGAGTGCAGTGGCACGACTTTGGTTCACTGCAAGCTCTGCCTTCTGGGTTCCTACCATTCTCCTGCCTCAGCCTCCCGAGTAGCTGGGACTACAGGTGCCCATCAGCATGGCCAGCTAATTTTTTGTATTTTTAGTATTCACTGTGTTAGCCAGGATGGTCTTGATCTCCTGACCTCGTGATCCACCCGCCTTGGCCTCCCATAGTGCTGGGATTACAGGCATGAGCCACCGTGCCTGGCCAACAATGTCTCTTTTAAAGAAAGCCAGTCAGGACGCAGTGGCTCATACCTGTAATCTCACCATTTTGGGAGACTGAGGCGGTGGATCACGAGGTCAGGAGTTCAAGATCAGCCTGACCAACGTGGTGAAACCCTGTCTCTACTAAAAATACAAAAATCAGTTGGGTGTGGTGATGCATGCCTGTAATCCCAGTTATGCAGGAGGTTGAGGCCGGAGAATCGCTTGAACCCGAGAGGCGGAGGTTGCAGTGAGTCAAGATCGTGCCACTGCATTCCAGCCTGGGTGACAGAGTGAGACTCCATCTCAAAAAAAAAAAAAAAAAGGAAAGCCATATGTCGTGTGACTCTTTTATATGAATCACTGATTTCAGAGTGTTTAGCAATATCTTTAGCAATATTTGCCTTGATATGATTAGCCCTCTTTAATTTTATCCCTTAACTAATGGCATTCTAAAATATCCCTTTGTCTCTGCTGTTTGAAAATCCAATTCACTCTGTAGACTGACTATAAACGCAAATAAGAGCATTGATTTCCTCATTTCATCACCTCTAGAGAACAATTCATAAAGCGCGGAAGTTCTAACTAGTCAATCAATAGTCACTACTTAAATCAGAGACTCCGAGAGTAGTCTATTATTAAAAAGTGTTCATCTGACAATGGCATTGAATGAAAATAAAGGCACCGATCCAGCCTATGATCCTCATTCAGCTTCAGGAAATCATATGGAAGAAAGTTCTGTTTACCATATTTAGACCTTCTCCTGTGTTTGGTTCCTGCCTGAGGAGAGGTAGGGAAAATTCAATTTCTCAAAATACGTTGAAGCAGGGCAATCGACAGGGCTTTCCCTTTACAATGATTGCACAAACCAACACTGGCATTTAGCTACCCCTCTCATTTTGGCCTGTGATTGACTAGAGGATAAATACAGATCCATATGAAACATCAACTGCGTAGACCAGACAATCAGACTCATTAGTTATTGGAAATGCTATTATCTTACCAATTCTGTAATCCTATTTCTGTAGTTACGTAATTTTACCCGAAAGAGAAAAGGCAGCTTTGACCTGAATTACATTAAAAATGGGCCTTTCACTAAATCAGGAAGAAAGATTTCTTCCTTCTTAATGAATCATAATTGGAAGGCTGTAATAGGTGCAAGTGTGAAAATGGATGTGGAAGAGGAAATAAGAATGGCATTCATTATTTCTAGTAATTCAAATATTTAAAATGATACTTTATCACTCCTAGTTGGGGCTTCGGTTGGACCATTATTCATGTTTGCCTATTACTGTGTTGTTAAATTCAAGACTTTTTTATGCCGGCAGGGACTTTTGATGACTAATTCTCAAAATAGAGAAGAATCTGCAGTTCAGGAAGATGCGATTTGCTCAAGGTCTCACAATGGCAAGTCCACGACTTGAACTTTGGTTCTTTGTCCAAAATTCGTTCCATTCTGCTCTCCTCTTTCCCCAGGAATGATTCTGAAAACAGAGTGTTGCTACGGCAATGAGGTTCATGGAAATTCTGTTGTTCTTTCTCATCAATAAGATACAGGCCGGGTTTGGTGACTCACACCTGTAATCCCAGCACTTTGAGAGGCGAAGATGGGAGGACTACTTGAGCCCAGGAGTTCAAGACCAGCCTGGGCAACATAGCAAGACTCCATCTCTACAAATAATAATAATAAAAAAAA
>NW_012104576.1:1200322-1218646 GCF_000951045.1 Mandrillus leucophaeus
GAGCTCGCCTACAGTCTGCAGTTTCCTCTTTCCCTTAGTTCATGGAAATTTCCTTTAGGTAAACAAAAGACAAAATGTATTTTGTCTTGCTCTCTGTACTTTGAAAAACACAGGAAACATAAATTCTACATCCTAGATTATAAAGTGCAATTCTACGTTAAATTGAAGTGCTTATTTTAATATATACTTCTAACTAGTAGATACATTTCTGCTTAACATTTAGTGGTTTACTGATTTTCCAAGAGTCAGCTTCCGCATTAGCAGAGTCAGTGGAGATGCACATGGAAGACAGTGAAGGTGCTGCGCAGAGTTCTCGTGGCCCTCACACCACTCTAGATGGCCGTCAGGACCAGGCATCTCAAAATCAGAGAATCTCTTTTCTTTTCCTGGGATGTTAAGCATCCCTTATTAATGTGCAAATACCCCTGGAAGAGTTAATACTGAATCTTTTGCTGCATTAACTATAAACACCTTAGTAAGTAGGAGTCTAGGTCTAGATTTCTCCATGAGGGGAAATTTGTACTGAGAAGTAAGACACCAAAGATCAATTTTGCCCAGAACTGAACCTGAGCATTACCATGAATAATAAGTGAAAATAGCTTAAATTCCATTAGTAACATGATTCTAGCCAATAGATTTTAGACCAGGAGGGGCTGCTATTATAAATCATTATTATTTTATGATCAGAAAATGAATACACCGATGTTTACAGCGAGGGAAAATGCAAGCCAGCTTTTGCCTTTCCTCCTGAGGAAAGTGATGAACTGGTATGCATTTAGAAAATGCTGAATATCTTCTAGGTCTAACCAGCTCCATCCCCTCCTAAAATGTCCATATGTGAATTAGGCACTTTGCAGATTTCTTTTTTAACTCAGCATTTGCTGATCTTAAAAGAATTGCTAGTGTAAAAATGTACCTTGCATTTGAAAGAAACCTGTTACAAGGAAAGGTGTGAACAAAATGCATTATGTTTGTCTGACATATTGAAAGTGACTCATTTCATTCAAACGTGTTGATTTCTTTTTTTCCCCTCTCTTCTTCTCTTTTTAGTTCAGTTATAGTGCATGAAATAGTAGGTGGTCAAATACTCTCCCTGGCAGTGCCCATGTTCTGTCACTTTTAAAATTTCCTTTCCTAATAGGACCCCAGCTTAGCCACCCGAACTTTGGAAAAGTGAAGTGTTAGTCCTTAGCCATTTGCAGTATGGAAACTCTACTATGCCAAGACTATAGCATTTCTTCTTTTATTCTCACTTAGTGCTTAGTGGTAAGGTGATAAGGTGGTAGGTCCTTCATATTTATAAAACAAATAATTAATCTGATAATCTAATTCTCAAAAGCCCAATATATAATACATTCCCAAAGGTTTTAAAAAATGTAGATCGATTAAAATCAAGAATAAAATAACCAGTATTATTTTGCCATACACTGCATGTTTATAAAACCACAAATCAATCTATATTGGATATAGAAAGCCTATTAGCTTTTTGCGAAATGGCATGAATTAGGTTTTTTCAGTGATCCATTTGCCAAAATGTGTAAGACTTGAAAACCACAAAATACTTAATTGTCTCTAGACCTGTGTACCCATTGTAGTGGAAGGAACTAGGGGGTATTCCGTACTTAGTAAATCAAGTTTACCTGGTAAAATCAGGACAGAAATCAGTTACAAAGCACCATTTTGTAAAGTATTTATGTCCTAAATATTTAGGTAGTGTACCACTTTTTTTCTTCTAAACAACATTAACAATCTCTCTTTGTGTCACTTAGGCCCTTCCCAAGTTGCATGAAATGGATGAATAATGTATCATGTCATGCCTTAGTGATTCACATAGCTAAGCCCAGGTAAACATTCGCTGCCAAGTTTTGATTTTTGTTTTTTAACGTAATAGCGTCTAAGTGGGAAGATTCTTTATGTGGGTATTTTGAAAGGCATTTTTAGACACTTAGACATTTTCATCATGAGAATTAGAAGAGACAGACTTGCTTTGTCTTATATGTTGAAGGCAGGATGTTAATGTTGGGAGTGTTCGTAAGTCAGTTGCCAGATAACTAGACCAGAGAGGAAGGACCACTGGGAGAGCTGTTCGTCTTTGATGAAAATAGCTGATAAAGTCACCTAATTTGTACATGTTACTGATACGGAGAGGAGACAGAAAAATACTGGGTGGAAGAGGGTGGTTCCCTGGCAAAGGCCCCACCCTCAAGCCTGGAGGCCCACAGCCCTAAATGGGGACAGGCATTCCTGTTTTCACACCCAGAAAGTTGCCTTTTAGCCTGCCATGCCCCCATCCTGTACCCATATAACCCTGAACCCCAGGCTTCAGAAGCTGAGGAGCAGATGAGGAGACAAGCAGACAAACAATGTGGCAGAGAACGAGAGAAGAGAAGGAACTTCTAAATGCAGAGAGGAGTTTGGCTGGGGATAGTTGGAGAGGAGCTTGACCAAGCGTCAGCCAAACTCCAGGGGAAGATCATCTTCCCACTCCATCCTGCCTTCCAGCTCCCCATCTATCCCATTGAGAGCCACTTCCACCACTCAATAAAACCCCACAGTCATCCTTCACGTTTGTGTGTGACCTGATTCTGCAAAGGCAGAGGGGGCACTGAGCTGGTTAACACTTAAGTCATCTGTGGATGGCAGAGCTCAGAGAGCATTGTAACACTGGGGTTGCAGGCACCCACCCCTAGACACTACTGTAGGGGTGGAGCCTAAAGTTCTCACCCCAGCTCCTGCACTCCCCCTCCCGCAAGGGGTTTGGGCTCCCAGCAGTTGAACAGAGAGCTGGACCCCTGTCACATACACTGTGAGGGAGGCCAGGTAACTCTCTCGTCTCATTACCTGTATCCAGGGGCCAGATTGGGACCTCCTTATAAATCATCTTTATAATGTATCAGATATCAGAACATTTCATACTTAAGAAACTCAGAAACATGAGTTCTGAGAAGGACAAAATACTCTTACTAACATCTTCTGTTTCTGCCTGGTAATTAGGGCCAAGAACAGAGACTGTATTCCTTAGAAGAGATGATGTCCTAAACTGACGAATACAACTCGTGGTACAAACAGGAAGACAAAAGTTTCTTACGAGAGAAATATTTATTCCACTGACATTAACTGAGATGGTCGGAAACGGCCTCTCATTTTAAACACCTTTGCAGGAAACAGACTGCTTCTTATTCCACCAAAACCCACACAAAAGGAAAACAGTTGTAGCTTGAGGGCAACTTTGAGAACAAAGACCAAATATTGACCCAATTGAAATTTGGCAGCTCCATTTCCCTGAAGGGCCATCTCTGGGTCATGGATTAGGTGCTGTGGCTTTTCTTCCTTTTGCACGGTTCTGGCCTTGGCAGCACTGGGCTGTAGCCTCCAGGGCTGGTAATTTGTCACTCACCAGGATAACTCTATTTCAGAGGGATTGTCAAGTGGCCAGGAAGGCAGCAGGGCCACCCGCTGTGACCTGATGTCTGAGCCTGAGAAGACCTGTTCCTCTTAGCCAGGCACTTTCCCCCAAGTCCTGTGGCTTTTGGACATCTTCAAAGAGACCCAGGATGAATGGTCCATATCTGGTTTTTCTCTACTTCATATTGGCGCTGTACTCTGCTAAGCATGAGGTGGTTGTGTGAGAACTGGAGAAAGACGAGAACTGGGTATTATGTGGATAGAGTGGCATTTTGTTTAAAAAGTAAAGGAAAATTTTGTGTACATTGTCTAGTCCAGTGTTTCCAATCATTTTGTGTCTAATATTATTTGGCTTCATCATGTTTTTCATGGATCTCTTTTTCTGTAGGTGCTTTTTGAAACCTGTACATGTACACACACACACACACACACACACACACACACGCACAAATTAAAATTAAATTTGTCCTGAGAAATCTGAGACTATTAGAAAACTAAAGTGGAGCCAATGATATCTTTTTTTTAGTTCGTGCTTCATCAAGAAGTTTTTGTTGTTTGATTTTTAAGGACCATTTTCTACCACAAAGTAAACATCAGGAGATGTTTTTCTGCTTCGTGATGATTTTAATGCCAAACCCACTTTGTGTGGTTCCCTTTAATTCAAATACTTGCATTGTATAGAGAATAAAATTTTAATCTGTGGGATCTTCCTGGTATCCAGGAATTTTGCTGACGATGACATATACCATGGCTGGGAAAGCGATGAAGAGACACCCTCATCGCATGGTGCCTGGACTGTGTGCTGGCTGAAACACAGGGTATAAGCACTTGGGTTGAGGAATCAAAGTGCCTACTTTGGCTTTTAGATAAAAGTACCATCTTCCAGGGGCAAGGAGAAAATGCAGTGATTATGGGATGATTTTTCAGAGTTGAAATCAAATTAAATGGGTTTTGAGAATGAGCCTTTTTGGCTTAAAAAGCTTAAAAGGCATTTATTTTACTATAAAACACAAGTTTCATTCCCTCTTTGAGGTAATTACTGGCTCTACCCTTTACAAAATGGACTACACTGCAGTGGTATGGCAAAGCAAGCTGGATTTCTGTCATTGGTGTGGTAAAGATGGCCCCCATCCCAAATTGCAGACTAGCAAAATGCTAAATGCTACTTACGTGATCTAAGATGGGTTGATTTCATTGCTCTTTATCAGATGTCAGGAACCAGGAATAAACATAAAAATAAAGTTTCACAGAGGAAAAAAAAATCTGCCAATTACCTTCAGTGATGCGAAAATTGTCATCATTTAAAGCCATCTTCACTTACATATCACTTTTCCAAAAAGGCTACTTGGATTCTCATTCCCATTTTCCACAGGCCTCCAAAGACAGCTTTGAACCATATTTTAATTGTTGGTTCTTACCCCCAGTCTTTGCCGTTTGCTTAAACTGCTTTCTGAAACTGGTGATGCTAACACATGTTCACTTGTTCTGGTCTCTGTTGCCTTCCTGGATATAGTCTCCAAAAATTTGCTTCTCCTCTACATTTCAGACATTTTTCTTCCAACTGTTCTTACATACTAGCCAATGCTTTTTAACTAAAGTGGTTTTAGAACATTTCTTCTGCATTCAACAGACGGTATAAGACTATTGCCTTAGCTGTCTCTAACAACCTCCATGATTGGGATGGGGGAGATACATTTGCCGAAGGAGCAGGGGTAGAGGGAGGCAGAAGATTCTAGAGTCGTGAAGAATGGTGTTGGGATCCTTGGGTGTTGGAGGGAGGGGAAAAGGAGGTAAAATTGGAGAGAAAATGGATGGTTTAGTACTTATTTAGGCATTTTCTGTTTTAACCTAAAGACTCACTCAAGACAGATGCCGACTAGAATTGGAGCCCTGAACTTGGAGATAGATCAAGGATCTGATGACTCTCTCTGCCCTCTTCAGATCAATGCAGTTTCTTTGTTACGATGTATCTCCTTGTTTTGCTCTATTCTACCGTGGATACAAACTGACCATTCTCTGTATGCCCATTTTGAATTCCGAGAAAGCCACTTTGGTTAGCAATTTACTACTGACCCGGTTGGCCAGTGCTACCCATGGCACAAACCTGGGCCCTGGCTGGACTGCCTGTGGGATGTCTCTGTCTGTCCTAACAATGGCTGTTACCAGGCAAAGCACAGCTTGAGAGCTGTGCTACTGAGTGGGAGTGGAGGCCGGAAGGGAGCTGCACGTAGGAGTTAGCTGTGATGGGCTCCATTGATACCTCCACCCTGTTCAGTTCTGTGTGGATGCGTGATGTATTCAACAAAACAAAGAACTGAGAGAACACAGGCCTTAGAGTATTGTTATGAAAGGAGCAAATGTTGGAAAGTTGCCTGAGTACTTAAGGCACGTTTTAGAGGTCAAGAAAGGAGATGTATTTGGAGCAAGAAAGGGGCTTGGAGACCAGGAGCAAAGGGATGTACATTTTTGTCCACTTCTTTTTTGCAGTGCACATGGATAATTTGGTATATACTGAATTCTTTGCCATGAATTCCCACAAGAGCCGGTGGTTTTTTCTTGCCTTACAACAGTCTTCCATAAAAATATTGGAGAGAGAGTATGTTTCCCTCTCAGTATCTCAAGGCTTGAGGCTGCATTCTCTGCAGGAGATTGAGAAAGGGATGGAAGGGATTTTCACGGGTGGACCATTTTAATCCTTTTCCTTGGTACTGAGATTTGAGTCATCTCCATGACCTTTTACCTGGTGGGTCTTTCTCTAGATTGGAGCTGTGTTTCACCCGGACTCCCTGACTTGCTCCGAAATCAGGAAAAATCTTTCCTAATGAAGAAGTACTAAAGCATTAACCAACCTGCCACAGGTAACTAGAGGCATTATTACATACACAGTCAGTTTATTAATATATAAAACCCGTAGATCTTAATCTGAGTGTAACTTGAACTAGAAAAAACAAGGATTTGAGTTTGAAGATTATATGTCTTTTTGTCTCTGAAGAATATTCCGGGAATGATATTTGGGTAGAGAGAAGAAAAATATTTCATTAAAAATTTACTCTGCACATGAAAACTGAATTCCACATGAACAAAATATGATCTTTGCACAGTATATTATTTGCAGGCACTGACATTTCGGTTTCCTCAGAAACAGGTGAGCTTTGTTTTGTGCTCTATAGAGCCATATGTGCAGGCGGATTGTTAATAGGTGTTCTTTAGTGAGGAGCTCTCACTAAATGTGCGACTGAATGGACTTACTTTCTCTATATTAAAATGCAGAGTTGTAATATGTGTAATTTGTACTCCCTCTCAATCAAGTGATAAGTTGCTTTATGTGGTCACAAGTATAATAATTTTCTGGGCATCGTAAGATGACTGGTGTGGGGTCTGGATTGAATCACTCACATGGGAATGTGGGATGAGATTGGCACCCTTGAATAAACAACACACTTGCATTATTTTATTTTTCTATTTTGCATTAAAAAATCAGTACAACTGTTATAAAACCTATTTTTGTCTTAAATGAAGTCAATTAAATTTTCAGCTAGGCCAATTCAATAGAAATGAGTTTGGAAAATATAATCAGTACAGAAAAAGGGAAGCTAAATGTGCATTCAGTCAAAAAAAAAAAAAACTTACACGTTTTTCTTGCTCTGCTGAGAGAGGCTATTGGGTAGGATATTCTTGGCATTTGTTCATTTAAAGATAAGGATAACTCCCTTCACGCAACCCTGAGAGCAGGATGCAGCGAGAATTTCATCAAAGGCTGTATAATTCTGTAAACATGTTCTTGGGAGTTATAGAAATTCTTATCCATCCTCATATAATTTTGCATGCAACCTTCATGGAAGAGCCTCCTAATTTGTGTTGGATGAATGATGTCTTTTTCTAATTAGGCAGATGCTTCCGTTTTAGCTGGGAACGAGAAGACAATGTCTAATTGAGCTCTTTTTTTTGTTGTTGTTTTGGTTTTTGGACAGTGTTAGAATTAGCCTTGGAATTTAGTCTCCTGATTGACTCGTGTTCTAATTAAAACCCAATTTGATTGATTCTGCTTGTGCCTTTCTATAGGAAACACAGAACGATGTCCCAGATTCGCAACATGTTGAAATCGCTGACTCCTTCTGATGCCCCTGATGTGTTCTGACATTCACAAGCGCTCCACACAGAACCCCATCTGCACCGATGTGTATGTTCTCTCAAGCTCCAACATGGACACATCATCCCACTTGACCTTTTGTTATTCCTTTGTTGTAATATGTATTCAAATACAATTACTGAACAGGATCTCATGGAGTAAATATGGCGGTATTGCTAGTTTCCATTATCTCAATTTACCGAAGAGAGAAAAATCACTTCCAGAATCTGAGTAAGCCTAAGCTGTCCTTTATTTTTTTCCTTTGCCTTTAGGTTTGAAGGCTTGGAAAGTCCTATTACCCTAAAAGTTAAATTGGCTTGTCTAATGCATACAGATGGCAAAGCCTTGTGTTAGGTACAGCTGTCATTTTCATCTTCAAAAGAAAGGAGGGAAAGTATCATCAGCTTACCTGCAGCATCTAACTTAGAAAGGTGAGCATTGTGCAGACAGTAAGAAAGTCTAGCTGATGCAGTCGCATCTGCATAAAATAACAATTTTTTTTGGAAGAAAGAGTTTTCATTGCCATCATCCCCTGACTTATTCCAAATACACTTTCAACTTTAGGAAAATAAAAACATATTTGTATCTTTGCTAAAGATATCATTACTTGAAAGCTTTCATGTTGGAGTAAGGAAGGCGCGATGCTTGTAGAATCACCTGGTTTGATTTTTCTCCCAACTTTTTACATGAAATATACTGAGTTTGCATCCTCTGGCCCAAGATGGAATCAACTTCTCTCCCAGGGGCCCACCCATTTCTCTTAGAACATATCCAGCCTTCCATTCTACCTCATGTTTATCTCTTTCTACTGAACTGTAAGCTTCTTACCCTGCTTTTTTATAGATTGTGAAATGTTTATTGAATAAATGCTTGGACTTTTATAAAGAGGTAAAGCATTTCAGCAACATCTTCAAATAATGCATATGCCATCCTATTTGATTTAGTATGTATGCAGTGAGGCCAGGAGTGGTGGCTCCCATCTGTAATCCCAGGTTTTGGGAGGCAGAAGTGGGAGGATCACTTGAGGCCAGGAGTTCAAGGTCCACCTGGGCAACATAGGAAGACCCTATCTCTACAAAATAATAATAATAACAAATAAATAATAAAAACTAGCTAGGCATGGTGGTGTGTGCCTGTGGTCTTACCCAGGCTGAGGAGGGAGGGATTCCTTCAGCCTGGGAATTTGAGGTTTCATTCAGTGAGCTATGACTGTGCCACTGCACTCCAGTCTGGGTGACAGTAAGACTCTGTCTTGGGAAAAATAAAACAAAACATATACATATATGCAGTGAAGCTATCCACATGAGCCTGACTTCTCATTGTAAAGATCTAATAAATTCATAGCTTCAGATAGAATCCAAGGTTGTGCATTTTTCATTAGATCATGCAAATGAGGTGAACAGAGAAATGATCACACTTCAGCTTACGGAGGGGAGAGATGCTCACTTAGCAAGCACCTCCACCAGCAGATTGCTGAACATTCTCCGAGTTTATTTTACAGTGTGCGTAGGCCCACTTTGCTGGAGAAAGGCAACTGAGAAGAGCTTTGCCAGAAATCTGGAATAAGGCTTGCACTGATGCCATAGAGAGAACTTTCTTTTAGAGCATCGCGTAGATCTGTTTTGGCTATTTTTCAAGCCTACATTTATGCCTGGGTCAGTAACAGGAAAAAAAATCTGTTATTAATTACTATAATTTGAAAAGAAGTTAAAATTGATCTCTCGCAATCTGGCTTGGCAGGAGAAAGACATTTACCACTCAACATTTTGGAACTTGCCTTAACACCAACATTATCTGCTGACCGTAGTGGGAAGTCTTTTTTGTAGAAAAACATTCAGTTCTATGCAATTACTGTGTGACAGAAAAGATAGTGTAAAAAGATTTTTTAAAAATCTGTAACAGAATCCTGTTTTAGTGTGTTTAATAAGTGTTCCTCTGTAAAAGAGTCAAGTCCTATGGTATAGTAACAATTTACTCGCCTGTAAACTTGGATTGCCAAATATCAATTTTACCTTGAAGTGACATGCTCCTGTATGAGAAGATAAATAACTGTTTGGTTACAGACAGCAGAATTAAGTAATTTCGGGAAATGAATGACCATATTAACCTTGTGTAGACCTGGCATGACAGCTTGCCAAGATGGGACATTGCCAAGTTCCTGCCTCATTTATGTGATGTAAACCCCACCTTTTCTTCTGATTTATGGTCAACTTGCTTTGATAAAACAGATTGTTTGAATTATATTTAACTGAATGTTCATTTCTTCTACTTTTTCTTTAAGTGTGGGTAACTCCAAAAATCCAATAGTCTGCTGGAGGGTGAAGGCTAAAGGATATTCGGTCTCGAAAAGGGACATAGCCTCAAATAAACAGTAATATACCATGTGGGAGGTTGGAATAGATTATCTCTGGGTTCCCTTCCTGTCCTACAGTGCTGATCCCATGTATTTCAGGAGAAATGGAAAACTCATCCATACCTAGGTCTTGTCCTGGACATTCACAGAAGCCCAGCATTCCCTATTACTCTTAGAGCCACCATCATCCTATCTGTGTGGGCAGGGAGGTGGAAATGCTTCATGGGAGCACATATACTTGAATCTGCTTGTAAAGCTATTACTGTCTAAGTTGCCAGACAGACAGGCATGAGCAGAAACCTCCCTAAGATAACACTATGCTCTTCTTAGAATCCTGCCTGCCCCGGAACTCTCTCCACATTTTGTTTAAACCTTCATTATAGCATTTCGCATAACTTGCTTTGGATTAGAGTTGTATTTGTAGATGTCTGTCTACCTGTCCTTTCCCTGAGCCTTTGCACTTTCATAGGGTGGGAGCCAGGTCTCACTCATCTCTTCATTCCTCAGAGATTCTAGGACAGTGTTTCATGTGGGGCAGCCACTCTGTAAATGCTAAACAGGTTTTCATTTTGCTAATACTTTCTTAATTTTTTTCCCACAGCTTTCTAAAAAATTGTTGGAAATATATAATATTGTCATTATAATTGCATTTCTAAAAAGATAGCATGTCAGGAACAGAGGCTGATTTAATGTTTCTCAGTAAATATTTATTCCTATTTCAACTGCATAGTAGAGCAAGACCTCAAGAACAATGTTCTTCTGGCTTCTGAATTCTCCAGCATGTTGCATGGTTTCTGGCACATGGTAGCCCCTCCAGACACATTGGTTGAATAGATAAAAGAATTATGATGTGCTATGTGCCAGGCATTGTGTTGGGAGTACATAAAATGGGTCCTGCTCTAAAGGAATTTACCAGGTGATGACAAGGGTGTCAATATCTGGGGTTTGTTTAGAGCTTTACCCTATATTTGTGTAGTGCTTCTATTAAAAGGTGCTTTCAGTTACATGATTTCGTTTAATCTCACAATCCAGTGGGGTGGTTAGTGCAGTAATTTATTCTTCTTGTTAAAAGTTTTAGTTTCTTTTCCTTAAATACAGATGTTTTCCTTATTGTTTCCAAGTATCTTTTTTTCAATTAAAAAATGTATTTTTAATTTATTTTGTGAGTACATAATAGGTGCATATATTTATGGGATTCATGAGATGTTTTGATACAGGCATGCAATGTGAAATAAGCACATAATGGAGAATGGGGTATCCATCCCCTCAAGCATTTATCCTTTATGTTACAAATAATCCAATTACACTATTTTAATTATTTTAAAACATACAATTATTTTGTTTCCAAGTATTTTGATTATAGAAAGCATGAGGAATAGAAAAAAGGCAAGACTTATACCTATATATCTGTGTGTATGTATAATGCATATACACACATACATACACTTTCTCTATTTTACCTTTAGGCGTTTGTTCTGATGCCAGTTTTGTTTTTAATATAAATATCTATCACACCCACAGAATTCCAGTCTTTGTCAGAGGCTTGGGTGAACACAAAGTCAAATAAGGAAGTTTCTGTTCTCAATCTTACAATCAAATGAGGAAGTTAAAATTGAATCTATAATTACAATAGAAACCTGGGGTCCAATGACATTGCAGAAGAGACAGGCACTTTTTATAGAAACTAAATGGCTGTAAAGTGAGATAGGATGAAAACTAGGGAAATCTAGTCTTGAAGACCAAGAAAGCAGAGTTTCAAGTATCAAGAATATTAAGGTCAACCTTTACCTCACACCATATGCAAAATTTAGCTCATAATGGATTATTGCCTTAAATGTAAGAGCAACGTAATTTGAGGTAGTGAAAATTTTCCCCTACTTTTTCTTATGAAAGTGTTATTGTTTTATAACTATAACACTTATGAAGGTGTTATAACTATAACTAAAACTATAGTTTTTTAAATATAACACTCTTATAACAAAAATTAGAGGAAAATCTTCATAACCTCAGATTAGATGGTGTTTTTTTAGATATAATGCCAAAGCACAAATAATAAAAGAGAAAATAGATAAATTAGACTAATCAAAATCAAACATTTTTGTTCTTAAAAGGTCATCATTGAGGAAGTGAAACTAGAACCCATAGAATAGGAGGGAAAATTCGCAAATTATTTATTTGACAATAAATTACATCAAAAATACATAAAGGATCTCATAAATTAATTTAAAAAGATTTAAAAAGTTGTTCAATATCATTAGTCATCAGGAAAATGAAAATTAAAGCCACTATGAGATACTACGTTATTCTCACCTGGCCATAATAAAAAATAATAACAAGTGTTGATGAAGATGTAGAGAAATTGGAAACCTCATATGCTGCTGGTCAGAACATGTAATGGTGCAATCCCTTTGGAAAATAGTCTGGCGGTTCTTTAAAAAGTTTGAATATTGAGTTACTATGTGACCCAGCAATTCCACTACTAGGTATATACTCAACATAAAATAAAACATGTGTCCACAGAAAAATCTCTGTGACAAATGTTTACAGCAGCATTATTCATAATAGCCAAAAGGTGGAAATAATCCAAATATTGTTCAATTGATGAATGGATAAATAATATGTGGTATATTCATACAACAGAATGTTATTTGTCTGTGAAAAAAATGAAGTGGTGAGCCTTAGCATGATATGGATGAACCTTGAAAACATTGTGCTAAGTAAAAAGTAGTCACAGAAAACACACACATTGTATGATTTATTATTCCATTTATATGAAACATGAATAGGTAAAACTGTACAGATAGAAAGTAGATTCATAATTGCTTAGGGCTGAAGAGGGGCATGAAGGGAATGAGGGTGAATGCTAAAGGGTTTAGGCTTTTTTTGGGAGGGATGAAAATGTTCTAAAATTGACTGTGGTGATGATTGCATAACTCTGAGTATACTAAAACAAACACTGAATTGGACACTTTCAATGGATCAATTTATGCTATGTAAATTTTATCTCAATAAAGCTGTTTCCCAAAACAAAAACAAAAACCCCAACCCAACAAAAGAAAGTATATCCACGTCTACGGAATAGTTAATGCAATGAAGACTGAAGTTTATCCACTGAGCTGAGTAACAAAGTGTTCAGTTGGTAATCTTGGATAGCAGTTTTGGGGGAGAAAGTTCGGACTTGATACATTGATGAATGAAAAAGAGGTTAAAAACTGGGACCACGTGTTGGTAATTATTTTAGGTAGCTTGACTCTGGAAGGGAAAGTAAAGACTGGCAGCTGGAATGGACATAAGGCAAACACATCCTTTTTGAGATGAGAGCAATTGAGTGGTTCTGATGCTGACAAGAAAGATTGAAGGTACATGGGTTCATAGTGATTGACGGAGAAGCATCCTGGGGAGTGGGACATGAGGGCCTCAAAAATGAGGGATGAATTTGAGACAGAAGAAGGACTCTGCTTATGATCAGTCAGCAAGGAAGCAAGAAGGAGAATATTGATAAATAGAAGGGTGTGGCTTTTTTTTTTTTTCTGAAATAATTAGGAATTGGAACACCTCAGAATGTGAGTAGGGAGCACTGGGCTCAGCTGAGACTGGAAATCATGACTTGATACCAGTGTGTGTGGCTGGGTCCATCTCTTCAGCAGCCCAAAAGTAGAATCAGAGAACTCTGGTGTTTGGGTCAGTGCAAGGGTGATGTTTCACAGAAAAGGAGGGAAGGAGGTCAAGAGAAAACCAAAGGAGCATGAAGAATGCAGAGTGTACTGCTTGAAGAGGGAAAACGTGAGGAAGGAAAGGAATTGGTTAGGGGGTAAAATGGAGTGATTAAGGGACTGGCGGTTGAAATAAGTTTAAAGAATGGTGTATGGGGTGTAAGAATGGAGGAGAACCATAATATTAATTCACTTAGCAAATGGGATACTGGATTTTAAGGTTTATAAGAGAGAAAAATTCTGATTAGTGAGAACCAGAGCAATTTTAGAAGTAGGCTGCTACATAGAAAGGCGTATCATCGGAATTCCCGAAAGCAGAGATCCACAGACCAGGTTAGCAGACGCGTCTTGCGTTAGGACAATTATCCCACCCAGGAACACTGAGTAGAAGTAGGGTGGAGAGAAATGTGTTCACTCAAGTGCCAAAATGCTCCACTAATGTGTGGGAATCACTGAAAAAATTAGCAGATAACGAAGACTAGAACGGATAGAATAGTCATGTTGTTTATGCCATTTATCTATTTAATTTCTTCTCCTAATATGACAAATGTTTTCCTTGGCCGGGCAGGGTGGCTCACAGCTGTAACCCCAGCACTTTGGGAGGCTGGGGTGGGTGGATCACTTGAGGTCAGGAGTTTGAGATCTGGCCAATGTGGTAAAACCCCATCTCTACTAAAAATATAAAAATTAGCCAGGCATGGTGGCAGATACCTGCAATCCCAGCTACTAGGGAGGCTGAGACAGGAGAATTTCTTCAACCCAGGAGGTGGAGGTTGCAGTGAGCCAAGATCGTGCCACTGTACTCCAGCCTGGGGGACAAGAGCAAAACTCCATCTCCCAAATAATAATAATAATAATAATATAATAAAAGAAATGTTTTCATTATTATCTTTTTTATAAACATTACTTTTATAACTGATAGTTATATATATGTTTGCAACATAATGTGTGTGTACCCTCTGCCACATTTAAATTGCTTCCAATTTTTTACTGTTAAATGTAATTTACTCTCATTTATAATTGCATGCGTATTTGCAAACGAATTTGAAGGCACTTTTTGAATTCAAACAATAGCTTTGTTTTTTATTTAACAACTGATAACATTGAGTCTAATTATTTTGTGATCAGTTAAATTAATTTAATTTCAAGCATTCAAGAATTAGAATCTGCCCTAGTTACAGATTCTCGGTCCACTAAGAGAAAATAGTACAGAGATATATCTGACTGACATGTCCTCAGTACTTCAGAAGGAGCAATTAGGTATTTTTCTTATTTCCAAATTGACAATAAAAGGTTTTTTTTTTTTTTCCTGCTGAAGTCCAGGAAATCTGCCAGATCTGGTCAGTGAGGTAATCTAAGCTGTAAATTAGAACTTAAGGCACAAATATGTCTGAGTATGTAATAGCTATCTGGAGTAATGTGTGATTAATGATTATGTATTGATGATAAATATTAGGAGTAAATTTTTAAGTTCATTATTGAAAAAAATTAGATTTGGTTTTGGTGTCCCTAAGAGAGGTGCGTGGGTCCAGAAATCTTAGGAAATCAACGAAAACCCAGGTTTCAAGGTGGAAGCAGAAAGTAGTGAGAGAAGGAGAAATTTGTGTTGGAAGAAAAACTGCTGAGATTTTCAGGAAGAAATCCTTAACTGGACATCAGAGCAGGAGGTCCTTTGTGGCTTCATATTGCCGGAAAAGAGACACAGAATCAGTAGAAGGTTGGCATGCTCTGGTAATAAAAAAAGATACAATTACATAAAAAAAAAAAAAAGACCCAATCTGTACTGCTAACCTGCTATGTTCCAGGCATATTAATATATTGTTTTATCCCTACAATGACTATATATGTATGTATGTATGTATGTATGTATGTATGTATTTATGTGTATTCTCATCAGTTAGGATTAGGTTTGACTGCCTATAAGAGAAAACTCAAAATAATGCTGACTTCATTACACAGGGTTTATTCTGTCAGCTAAAGCAGTGTGAATGAGTCCGTCCCAGGCAGATTGTGGCAGTTCCATGCTATCACAAGGGTCCCAGGTACCAGCTTTTCTTTACTGATATTTTCAGAGTATGACTTCATTTCAAGATCCCAAGATGACTGCTGGAGCTCCAGCCATCACATCTGCATTCCAAACATCAGGAAGGAGATGTATTAAGCCATTCTCACATTGGTATAAAGAAATACCTGAGACTGGGTAATGTAAAAGAAAAGAGGTTGGCTCATGGTTCTGCAGACTGTGTAGGAAGCACGGTGGCACCTGCTTCTGAGGGTGCCTCAGGGAACTTTTACTCATGACGGAAGGCAAAGTGGGAGCAGGAAATTCATATGGAGCAAGCAGGAGCAAGAGAGAGTGAGGGGGGAGGTGCCACACGCTTCGAAATGACCAGATCTCATGAGAATGCACTCACTAATCGTGAGGGCAGTACCAAGGGGGTTGGTGCTAAACCATTCATGAGAAACCCGCCCCATGATCCAGTCACCTCCCACCAGGCCCCACTTCCAACACTGGGGATTCCAATTTGACATGAGATCTGGTGGGGACACCATGGTTTGACAGGTCCAAACCATGTCAGGAGGGAGTACAAGAGGGGTTTTCTCCAACTATCCCTGCTTTTAAGTCTTTCCAGAAGTTCCATAACAATTTTTCCTGACATCTTATGATTAAGTTCTAATACAGAAGGCCACTTCTAGCTGCAAGGGAAACAACCTTTGTCATAAATTGACTAGGTATAGTACCTTCCTATATGGTAGTAAGGAAGAAGGGCAGAACTACTTTTGGGTAGTTGTCATTCTCTACACAATAGTCTTACTTTCAATTTCATATTTGTAGATAGTAGGGCTTAATACATTACACATTAGCTCAGGGCACATGGGTATTAAGTGGACATGTCAGGATTAGAACACAAGCCTGTAAGACTTTAGAGCCAAGTTGCTGTTCTTTTTTTTTTTTTTTTTGACAGAGTCTCACCCTTTCGCCCAGGTTGGAGGGCAGTTGTATAGTCACAACTCGCTGCAGCCTCTGCCTCCTGGGTTCAAGCCAATCTCATGCCTCCGCCTCCCAAGTAGCTGAGACTACAGACGTGCACCACCACACACAGCTAATTTTTGTATTTTTACCAGGGATGGCTTTTTGCCATGTTGCCCAGGCAGGTCTTGAACTCCTGACCTCAGGTGATCCTCCCACCTCGGCCTCCCAAAGTGTTGAGATTACAAGTGTGAGCCACTGCACCTGGCCCAGGTCTCTGTTCTTCATGAGGCATTGACTCTCAACAGAGGATGGTCTTCTCCTAGACTGGGCAGATGACAGGTCCATGAACTGAAAGTCAGAGTTCAAAAGGTTATGCCTTGAAGCCAACAGATCATTATCTGGTTTTTATCTCCTCAAATAGATAATGTTAGATTCTGGCCTGCATACCATTTTTCATCTTCAAAATAGACTTGCTTTTTAGTCTTTGTGTAATTCCATTTCTAGGAATTTTGCGTATGGAAATAATTAAAATGGGTGCAAAGATTTATGGACTAGGATGTTCACTGAATCCTTATTTGTAACAGTAGAAAATTGAAAATAACCAAAATGCCCAACAAAGGAAATTGGTTAAATTACAGGATACTAGAACATCCATATGGTAGAACACATTGCAACCATTAGAAATCATGTACTTCAAGAATATTTAAGGGCGTGTATGACAAAGCTAATCAGTTATGTTTAAAAAGATTAAAAATAGTAATCACTGTGATCCCAATTTTATAATTTACATATGTAGAGGAACACATAGAAACCAGGAAGAATAAGCAGCAAAAAGTTAATGGCGGTTCTCTTGTAGAATATGGGATTATTAATTATTGTATTTTTTATTTATGCTTTTCTGAATTTTCCAAATTTCTATAATAAAAATGCATTACTTTTGTAATCAGAAAGAGCTCACAAGTGTCATTGGAAAATATGCTTTCTACTTAGGAAAGCAGTCTTTGTTATTCTCAAGATGACTGGCATGGATGTTCAGCACCATCAAAGTGCTAGCATGAAGAAGGCTACAGCAGATTGACTTCAATAAATATTTATCGAGTGCAGGTTGTGTAGAAGCCACTGTTCTGGGAATTGGGGGAGTGACTTGGGAGAAGGGTGTGAACTACGAAGACGAGTAAGTCATGGTTCCTGTCTCCAGTGAGGTCTTTCTCCAAGAAGGGCTATGCTTGGAAGGTGATAGTCACAAGGAAAGGACTTTAGGCCCTTGCGGTGTCACAGCCATGGCTGAAAGGCCATGCACTCAGGCCGTGTTTTGGAATGCAGTAGAAGTATAATTGAGCTATCAACAGTGCACATTTCCCATGTGCCTGGATGTGAGGCATAGGGCATGCAGATTGAGCTCAACTTGGGCTGTTCATCAGCAGGGCTACCCACCTGCTCTCCCTCTGGGGGTCATAGAGCTTTGATAGTGAGAGTCAACCCCCACAAATAAGGGAACCATCTTAAATGCAACCAGCAATGAACAAAGGATGGAACCCACGAATGCAATGAGAATTGCATGTGGTTTCCATGCGGTTAAAATTTCATCTAGGCAACAAATGAATTTATCTGTGTTCCAATCCTGGTACCACCATTTATCAGGATTTTGGCAAAAGGAAGGAAGGAAGGAAGGAAGGAAGGGAGAGAGGGAGAGAGGGAGGGAGGGAGGGAGAGAGAGAGAGAGAGAGAGAAAGAAAGAAAGAAAGAAAGA
>NW_012104576.1:1218696-1239537 GCF_000951045.1 Mandrillus leucophaeus
AGAGAGAGAAAGAAAGAAGGAAAGAAAAAGAAAGAAAGGAAGGAAGGAAGGAAGGAAGAAAGGGAGAAAGAAAGAAGAAGAAGAAAAAGAAAGAAAGAAAGAAGAAAGAGAAAAAAGAAAGATTGATTCAATCTCTTCTTAGTTGGAATTGGTGAGACTGTTGAGCTTAGTTTGAGTAGAACAGGTTCTGTTAAAATCTGGGCCGTATTTCTCCTTCTATGAGACCACCTCTTTGTTCTTCTGTGGGTCTTGCGCAATTCTGCCCTTCACCCTGGCATGTGTCCTTTAAGTCCATAGAGCCGGGCCCTACAAAGCAGCTGGGGGAAATCCTCATCCTCCACTTCTGCTCTTGCTCCTAGTTCACAGTGAGGACCGAATCTGCAAAAAGACACTCAGGGAGGCTTTGTTTCCCTATGCACTCTGCGTGTCCCCTACCATCAGTGACTATGGCCTAGGAGCAACTTCCTTATTTGCTAGGTCCTGTGGCTTTCACGTTCTCTGTGAGCACTCTGTAGGTATTTGCCCACAACTTCTGTGGTTCTACATTATGCTTCGGTATCAGGGAGCTTTGAAAGCACCTTCGAGTGGACGAATAAATCCTTTATTGGGTCAGAGCAGAAAGGTATCAACCAATGGAAAGAGGCATCATTCATTCTGTAGACCACTGTCTTGCATTTTGCCTGGCTGTAGCAGTGGGACCTAGAGACAGGTGGTGAAAACAGGGTGGTGGGGTGAATGGTTAACCTTATTGCTTCTAGTGTCAAGGGGATGACACATTGACACATATTTCCTTTTTAAGATTTTTTTTTATGTGATCTGATTTCAGGAAACAGTACACCTGGTCTAGCACACCTGTCTTTTTAAATTATTCTTTAAGACAATTTAGTCAACTCACTCCCTTGTTCAATACCTTTTCTCTCCAAAAATAAATCAAGCACCCTTTGAACCCTTTCCTTACATCCTTTCTTCCAGGAAATTAAACCATCTGTTTTCTTGGCATGGAGTAGTTATCCTTGAGTTCTCTTTTGTAGCAGATGATCAAGTTCTAACTTCTCTTGAAGTTCAAAAAAGGTACAGGCATTTACGGTAGGCCAAGGGGCGAAGAGGCAATATGGTGAGAATTGAGGTGCAAATGTAATTCTTGCTCCTGTGAGAATGCTCAGTATATGGCTCTAGTTTATTGTGTCTCAGAGCTTTTTGTCTACATTCAAGTGCAGCTGGGGCAGGGCGCCATCTTTACAGGATGCTCATTTGCAGCAAATATTGCCAAGCCACTGGTCATTTAAATGAGTGTCCTGCTCATCATCAGATAGCGTTTTCATTTATTACATCTATTACATGGTCCACAATAGGAAACACTACTGTAATGAAACAAACACTGATGCTCTGTTCAAGTCAAGTTAAAGGCAAAGGTTTTTCTTGTTATTTTAGTAAAACTCTGCTTTTTTTTTTCTTTTTCGTTTTTTGAGATGGAATCTCGCTCTGTAGTCTAGACTGTAGCGCAGTGATATAATCTCTGCTCACTGCAACCTCCTCCTCCCAGGTTTAAGTGATTCTCCTGCCTCAGCCTCCTGAGTAGCTGGGACTACAGATGTGTGCCACCATGCCCAGCTAATGTTTTGTATTTTTAGTAGAGACAAGGTTTCACCATGTTGCCCAGGCTGCTCTTGAACCTCTGACCTCAGGTGCTCCACCCGCCTCAGCCTCCCAAAGTGCTGGGATTACAGGCATCAGCCACCACATCTGACCAAACTCTGCTTTTAAACAGTACTAACTATTGAACATCTGACATTCAATGAAATAAATATTTTATTGTTTTGTGGTTGAAATGTACCCTTTTCTTATACTAAAGTGAAATCGGGTTTCTTTGGATTCTAAATGATGGGGCACGAACGGTTTGGGTTTTAAAGCCTGTTAAACTTCAGTCTTACTCTTTCTTCCACTTCTCAGGAGCTGTGGGATCTTGGACAAGCAGAATCAACTTCACAACTCAGCTTCTTCCTATGTAAAGTGAGCTTTCATCATTTCATCTCTTCTCCCACGAGCTAGAGCTGTGCTTTATCAATCTGTGTTTCAGGTGAGAAGAATCCCAGGGTTTCTCCCCCTCCGCAGCTTCCTGAAGCACCTTGGCTCTGCCCAGGTAATCACACCAAGCACTGCAACTCCATGCCCCAGGCTCCAGGCAGCCACTCAGGTGGGTACATCATCCTCTTATCATCCTCCTAAAAATTAACTGGAGGCTGATTATGGCTGGGAGGTGGGTTAGTCTTTATTTGAACAGGTAAAATGTAGTCTTGATAGCTCAGGGATTAAAAAACATAGATACATGTTTGAAACATATCTATGTGTTTGAAAGCACCTTTGAGTGGATGAATAAATCCCTTACTGTGTCAGAATGGAAAGGTATCAACCATATATATCTGGGCTCTCCATGGATGTTAAATAAACATTTGATCACGATCATTTTGTGTTTTGTTTTATCCTTGGGTAAAGGATAAAGAACATTCAAGTTTCTTCAAATTTGTCTGAAATCAGAATAGGGGAGGAAATGGGAAAGGGGGTCTTTAGAGGAAATGTTCCGAGTTAGTTTTGGTGGAAAAGCCAACACACGGAAGCCCAGAGCACCATGTGGCTCCAATCAGAGCATGGTGGCTGTGAGCACGTTGTTTTTGAAGCCGAATTGCCTTTCTGTGTGTGTGCGTATGTTTGGCATGATACTGTTCCAAAGCATTTGTTTAAGACATTTCAAACATAGTAATTTAATGAGTGGCAATAAAAAATTCAAGCAATGGCTCCGTTTATTGGTATAGCTTATATATGTATTCATAGTTTGTGGTTTTTCTGGATGTGAAACAATTTGAGTTCTGAGTATTATTGCAGGACCACGTGCCATGAAGAAGTCACTGGGAAAAGAAGATTGGGGCTGCTGTTACAATACTGCTACAGATGGTTAATGCCTTAGGAGGCGCACTCCTCTGTGCATTAAGGTTATATTTTTGAGGCACTGGGGTGCCAGTCCAGACAACGCACCTGTAGGCTTCCTCATCAGGCAAAGGTGGAGGTGCGTATTTTGCTCCTAACACATCCATTCATCTTATGTTACACTTTGTACTGTGAACTGATTACTCTGATGTGTGATTTAGAAAAAGTTAAATGAAGAAGGATAATGTATTTTTATTTAATTCTGAAAGAGTAGGTTGAATTTGGGAGGAATTGTCATATATAAACAAGGAGGACACTGGAACTAGGTCATCGCTAAGAAGAATAATATCAGTTATTCCCACCTTTGCAATCTTCACTAGGCCCTAGTCTTATATCAGGTGGCCAGACAGTGCCAGAGGCATAGCTCAGTGGGTAAAATGGAGAAAAATCACTTAATCCTTAGTGTTCTTTGTTGTTGTTGTTGTTGCTGTTTTTCGTTCCCAGAGGTAGGATCTTGCTCTATCTTCTAGACTGGAGTGTAAACACATGATCTCAGCTCACTTCAGCCTTAAACTCCTGGGCTGAAGTGATCCTCCCACCTCAGCCTCCCAGCCTCCCAAATAACTGGAATAACAGGTGTGCACCACCACACCTGGCTAATTAAAAAAACAACTATTTTGTGGAGATGAGGTCTCGCTATGTTGCCCAGGCTGGTCTTGAACTCTTGGCCTCAAGTGCTCCTCCCATCTCAGCCTCCGAAAGTGCTGGGATTATGGGCCTCCACACTTGGCCTTAATCCTTAGTTTTAAATTGAGTCCAGTTGTTTGGCGTTATCCAGACACAAATGAGGCAATTCATCAGAGATCTTTCTAGGCATCTTTTGAGTAACTCATAAAATCACAGTGGGAGGCTGGGGCTGGTTTTGCCTGGTGGCCTGACTTTGTAGAATTTACAGAACTGAGAATTGTTTCTTCTTACCCTTGGGGTGAGAAGGGAGCCTGAGTGTAGAATTTGTTCAGTCCTGAGGGTGGGGAGAATCCCTGGCCCTAGCTGGGCAAGTAGATTCCCTCTCCCAGGACTCTAGGACTGAGACTAGGAAAATTAGATGATCTGTCTTTTCTTACAACGAAAGAGAAGAACAATGGTGGAACAGGTGGGCAGCATTGTCCGATTTTTGTCTCACAAAATATGAAGTCCTGAGGAGGACAGAAAAGTGGGGGTAAAGATGGGCATACCTCATTTTACTGCACTTTGTTTATTTCACGACTTGAAGGTTTGTGACCACTCTGTCTGGAGCACATCTGTCAGTGCCATTTTTTCCAATAATGTGTGCTCACATTGTGTCTCTGGATCACAGTTTGGTAATTCGTTCAAACATTTTCATTATCATTATACCTGCGATGGTGATCTGTGATCAGTGAGAGTAGATGTTACTATTTTAATTGTCAAGTTAATTGATAAATTGTGCATGTGTTCTTTTGTTTCTGAGACAGAGTCTCACTCTGTCACCCAGGCTGGAGTGCAACAGCGCGATCTCAGCTCACTGGAACCTCCGCCTCCCAGGTTCAAGCCATTATCCTGCCTCAGCCTCCTGAGTAGCTGGGATTACAGGCACAAGCCACCACGCCCGGCTAATTTTTTGTAGTTTTAGTAGAGACAAGGTTTCACTGTGTTAGCCAGGATGGTCTTGATCTCCTGATCTCGTGATCCACCTGCCTCGGCCTCCCAAAGTGCTGGGATTACAGGCGTGAGCCACTGCGCCCCGCCTGGAGTAGCACTTTTGATTTCCTTAAAGAAACTTTTCTTTTGCCTTCAGAACTTGGCTGTTTGGCCCAAGAGGCCTAGTGTCCTGTCTTTCCTTTCCAAATGCCTTCCTCACTAAAGCTTAATCATTTCCAGCTCTTGATTTTAAGCAAAGGATGTGTGACTCTTCCTTTCACTTGAACACTTGGGGGCCATTGTAGGGTTATTAATCGGCCTAATTTCAATACCGTTGTGTCCCTGGGAATAGAGAGACCTATTCTCCAAAGAGAAAAGAGGGAGAGAGACAGAAGATTGGCCCATCAGTGGAGCAGTCAGAACACATGCAAAATTCGGTGGGGTACGGTGGCTCATGCCTGCAATCCCAGCACTTTGGAGGCCAAGGCGGACAGATCACTTGAAGTCAGAAGTTCCAGACCAGCTGGCCAACATGGTGAAACACTTCATCAGTGATCTTAGCGAGGTCTGGGTAACTTGCTGCAGCTTCTCCATCAGCACTTGCTGCTTCACTTTGCACTTTTTTGGTAAGGAAAGATGGCTTCTTTCCTTAAACATCATGATCCAAATTCTGCTAGCTTCCAACTTTCCTTCTGCAGCTTCCTCACCTCTCTCAACCCTCATAAAATTAAAGAGAGTTAGGAATTTACTCCAGATTAGGTTTTGGCTTAAGGAAATGTGGTGTGGCTGATCTGATATCAGCAAAAAGGCTGTTTCACTTTCTCATCACTGTTCACTGGAGTAGAACCTTTTTTTTTTTTTTGAGATGGAATCTCGCTCTGTCGCCAACAGAAGATTTTCAATGTAGATGAAACAGCTTTCTGTTGGAAGAAAATGCCATCCAGGACTTTCATAGCTAGAGAGAAGTCAATGTCTGGCTTCAAAGCTTCAAAGGACAGGCTGACTCTCTTGTTAGGGGTTAATGCAGCTGATGACTTTAAGTTGAAGCCAATGCTCATTGACTATTTCACAAATCTTAGGGTCCTTAAGAGTTATGCTAAATCGACTTTGCTTGTGCTCTAGAAATGGAATAACAAAGTCTGGATGAAAGCACATCTGTTTACAGCATGGCCTACGGAATATTTAAGCCCATTGTTGATACAAAAAGATTCCTACTTCTCAGTAAAAAAAGATTCCTTTCAAAATATCACTGCTTATAGACAGCACACCTGGTCACCCAAGAGCTCTGATGAAGATGAACAGGGAGATTAATGTTGTTTTCATGCCTGTCAACACAACATGCATTCTGCAGCCCATGGATCAAGGAAATTTCAACATTCAAGTCTTGCTATTTAAGAAATACAGTTTTTGAGGCTATAGTAACCATAGGGAGTGATTCCTCTGATGGATTTAGGCAAAGTAAATTGAAAACTTTCTGGAAACAATTCGCCATTCTAGATACCATTAAGAACATTTGTAATTCATGGGAGGAGGTCAAAATACCCATAATAACAGGAGTTTGGAAGAAGTTGATCCCAGCCCTCACGGATGACTTTGAGGAGTTCAATACTTCAGTGGAGGAAGTACCTGCAGATGTGGTAGAAACAGCAAGAGAACTGGAAGTAGAAACGGAGCCTGAAGATGGGATGGAATTACCTCCATCTCATGAGAAAACTTGAATGGATGAAGAGTTGCTTCTTATGGATGAGTAAAGAAATTGCTTTCTCGAGATAGAACCTACTCCTGGTGAAAATGCTGTGTACATTGTTGAAATGACAACAAAAGATTTAGAATATTCCATAAACTTAGCAGCAGGGTTTGAGAGGACTGACTCCAGTTGTGAAAGCAGTTCTACTGTGGGCGAAATGCTGTCAAACAGCATCACCTACTACAGAGAAATCTTTTGTGAAAGGAAGAGCCAATGGATGCAGCCAACTTCATTATTGTCTTATTTTAAGAAATTGCCACAGCCACTCCAGCCTTCAGCAGCCACCACCCTGATCAGTCAGTAGCCATCAACATAGAGGCTCAGATGATCATTGGCATGTTTTTAGCAATAAAATTTTTTCAATTATGGTATATACATTGCTTATTAGACATAATGCTATTGCATACTTAATAGACTGTAGTATAATGGAAACATAACTTTTATATGCACTGGAAAACCAAAAATTGTGTGTAACTTGCGTTATTGCTATATTTACTTTATCATGGTGATCTGGAACTGAACCTACAATAGCTCTGTGGTATACTTGTATGTTCAAATAAATTTGGCAAATGGTGTATACTAGATTATTTTTTGGATATTCAGGACAAACAGATGAAGAAGGATTCTGAGAGAGCAAATGTATTGAAGAAATCGGTTTTGCCTTAATCAAGCTGGTGTTTCCCAAACTCATTAGACCCTGGAGTCTTTTGTTTATGAAACTCTGTTAGATGAGTATAAAATGTTCTTTGAAAGTACTGCACTTTGATGTTCTACTTAAAACCAGGAATAAGACAAGAATACTTGCTATCATCTCTAGAACTTACTGCTAATGCAGTAAGGTGGCAAAGGAAGTTGATGGATGGAGGTAGAGCCCCTGGAAAAGAGAAATTAAGTGGCTGGGTGTGGTGGCTCACGCCTGTAATCCCAGCACTTTGGGAGGCGGAGGTGGGCAGATCACTTGAGGTCAGGATTTTGAGACCAACTTGGCTAACATGGTGAAACCCTGCCTCTACTAAAAATATAAAAAATTAGCCAGGCATCGTGGCACACACCTGTAGTCCCAGCTACTCAGGAGACTGAGGCATGAGAATTGCTTGGACCTGGGAGGCGGAGGTTGTGGTGAGCCAAAATTGGGCCACTGCACTTCAGGCTGGGCAACAGAGCAAGACTCTGTCTCAAAAAAAAAAAAAAAAAAAAAAAAAAGAGAGAGAGAGAGAAAGAGAGAGAGAGAGAGAGAAATTAAATGATTATTATTGGCTGAAAACCCAAAAGAATAAACTGCAAAAAATTTAGACATAATAATGAATGTTATTATTATTACCAAAGCCAAAAGCTTTCTTTCATATCAGAGAAATTGGCAAAGGGGAAAAATACATTAAAAAAAAATTATAATTCAACATGGTGAAACCCAATCTCTACTAAAAATACAATACTTAGTCAGGCATGGTGGCACATGCCTGTAATCCCAGCTACTTGGAGAGCTGAGGCAGGAGAATTACTTGAACCCAGGAGGCGGAGGTTGCAGTGAGCTGGGATCATGTCACTGAACTCTAGCCTGGGCAATAGAGAAAGACTGTCTCGAAAGAAAAAAAAAAGATTATAATTCATAAGAGCAACAAGAAAACACAACTCCTAAAATTTAGCCTTACAAGAAATATATGGAGAAGACATTCAAATATTGATGGGACCGTCTAGTTGCAGGAAAACAAGCTCAGGGCTCCCACTGATTCTACATTATAGTGAGTTGTATAATTACTTCATTATATATTACAATGTAATAATAATGGAAACAAAGTGCACAATAAATGTAATGAGCTGGAGTCATTCTGAAACCATCTCCCCTACTCCGTCCATGGAAAAATTATCTTTTACCAAACCAGTCCTTACTGCCAAACAGGTTGGGGACCACTGCCCTAACTGCTTTCTTCTTTTTCAACTCCTGTCCACAGCAGCCTCAATTTATTTAGTTTTTCTTAAACAACAATAATAAGGGGAATATCTGATCTTGTAACCCCACTGCTTAAAGTCCTTTCATAGCTTCCTCTTATTATTAAAATCAAAGCTAAATTCTCCTTACAGTTTCCAAGGTTCTGGATCACATGGTTCCCCCTGCCCTCACCTGGCACATCCTGGGCTTCTTTTCCTGACCTGTTCCATGCCCTGGGCACGATGACTTTAGTTTCCTGAATGCTTAGTATGTTTGCATCTCAAGACCTTTACTATTTTTCATGCTTTAATCTCTCTTTCTCTTCCTTTTGTCCTGGTTACTTCTTTCCTATCCTTTAAGAACCAGTTCAAGGTCACATATATCAAGGAGGACTTAACTATATTTCCTCTTAAGTTTACGGCCCCATATTGTATGAAGAGACAATGTATAAAAATGGTAATAAACTTGTGTAATTAACTGTTTAATAACTATACATGCACTGGAATATAAGCTGCATATGTGCAGAGACTCTTGTCTTACTAATGCCTCTCAGGTGATTTGCCTCTCACAGTTCCCTGCATTAGTAGGTACTCTAGTTTTGTAAAATATTGAATGGAAATACAGAAACGAATAAACAGGTAAAGAGTTGCTAAAGGCTGGGCGTGGTGGCTCACGCCTGTAATCCCAGCACTTTGGGAGGCCATGGCGGGTGAATCATCTGAGATCAGGAGTTCCAGGCCAAGCCTGGCCAACATGGCGAAACCCTGTCTCTACTAAAAATACAAAAATTAGCTGGGCATGGTGGTGCATGCCTGTAATCCCAGCTACTTGGAAGGCTGAGGCAGGAGAATCCCTTCAACTGGGCGGGGGATGGAGGTTGCAGTGAGCCGAGATGGCACCACTTTATTCCAGCCTGGTGAGAGCGAAACTCCGTCTCAAAAAAAAATAATAATAATAATAAATAAGGCGCAAAAGACCTGCAGTAATGGATAAATAAACATGATAAAACCATAATGATTAAAACAATGTATTGCTTATGCCAGAACTGAAAGAAAGAGCAATGAAACGTAAATATCAGAATCAACCCTGAGTACAGATAAAAATTTGGCTTCTGATAAAAATCACATATCAAACTACTAGGTAAAGTAAAATTTATTTAATCTATGATGTCAGGACAATTGGTTCCCTCTTTGGATTAAAAATGTAGACCTCTACCTCTTGGCAAACAAAATAAATTCCAATTGAGAAAATAGCATTTTCTAAATGTGTTTGAAGGAACACTAACATGTGATCTATTAATAGGGTTAACATGAAAAAATAGTTTTATGGCGAAGTCTGTGAAATTCCAAATTATACTATACTGGTTTCTTCACTGCAAAAATTCTAAAAATACTGGTAATGTGCCTTGTGAATTCACAAACTATTATAATGCAACATTTGGCATAATTACATGGAACTTTTTTTATTTTCAAAGTATAACACCAATTTGGGAAGTTTAGATTAAAAGCTCTAAACAAGCTACAGGACAATTTCAAGAAATATTTTTATAATTCTTCTTGGGAAGATCTTTCTAAACATATCAAAGAAAGAACTCCAAAAGAAAAATTGTACCATTAAGGTTCTTTGGTTATAAGCAACTGGAAAACCCTCTGATTAAGGATAGTAGATTCTCCACAACGAACTCAAACAAATCAGCAAGTTAAAAAACAAAAAAACCAATCCCATCAAAAAGTGGGCTAACGACATGAATAGACAGTTCTCAAAAGAAGACATACAAAGGCCAATAGACATATGAAGAAATGCTCAACATCACTAATAATTAGGGAAGCGCGAATCAAAACAACAATGCAATACCACCTTACTCCTGCAAGAATGAACATTAAAAAAATAAAAAATAAAAAAAAAAACAGTAGATGTTGGCATAGATGCGGTGATCAGGGGACACTTCTACACTACTGGTGGGAATGTAAACTAGTACAACCACTATGGAAAGCAGTGTGGAGATTCATTAAAGAACTAAAAGTAGAACTACCATTTGATCCAGCAGTCCCACTATTGGGTATCTACCCAGAGGAAAAGAAGTCATTATACGAAAAAGATACTTACACATGCATGTTTACAGCAGCACAATCACAATCACAAAATCGTGGAGCCAACCCAAATGCCCATCAATCAACGAATGGATAAAGAAACTGTGGTGTATATATGCAATGGAATACTACTCAGCCATAAAAAGGAATGAATTAACAGCATTCACAGTGACCTGGATGAGACCAGAGGTTATTATTCTAAGTGAAGTAACTCAGGAATGGAAAACCAAACATTGTATGTTCTCACTGATATGTGGGCACTAAGCTATGAGGACACAAAGGCATAAGGATGACACAATAGACTTTGGGGACTTGTGGGGAAGGATGGAAGGGGTGAGGGATAAAAGGCTACAAATAGGGTGCAGTGTATATTGCTCAGGTGATGGGTGCATCAGGATCTCACAAATCCACTACTAAAGAACTTACTCATGTAAGCAAACACCACTTGTACCCCAATAACCTATGGAAAAATAAAGTTTAAAAAAAGGATAGTAGATGCCAATAATATGTCCAAATATTTACTGCCTCTCTTCAGAGAAGGGTTATACTTTTCTTCCTCTGTAGCATCTTGCTGGGCCATGTGACATGTTTTGACTGATGAAAAGTAAGCAAAAGTGATGGTGTTTCATTTTTGAGCGGAACACTTCAGACATTTAACCTGCTTTTTTCCCTGTCCCTGTAATCATGGCAGCATGTATTAATATTAAAGTTCTGTTGGCTGGAGTCCTCAGTGACCATAAGGAACAAAATCTTCCTGCCAACACAGAACTTGAGTGAGAAATGAACTTGGCTGAGGTTTCTGGATTTTTGTTGTTGTTGTTGTTACCTTGGCATAGTCTTGCTTATACCGACTGATTCATTAAAGAAAAAGGTAGTCTTCGGACTAATATCAAGAGCTCACAGAATGGATGGAAATGCTTAGAAATGGGAAGGCTTGGGGGAATGGGAATGGTGGTTCCCATAAAAACCTGGCAGTCTAGGAAATTGAAACTGTAGAAATAATTCTACAGCAGGAAACAGTCTGGTCAGCACACTTCAGCAGGAATTAGGTGAATTCTAACCTTTTTCATTTTCTTTGTTCCTCAGTTAAAATTTAAATGTCCTGTGGGCCTAATTTTGATCACGTATTCACCCTGTGGCCAAAGCAGGGTGGGACTTCTAATTACTGTTCCCCTAGGCTGTGCCTAAAAGAGAGTGGAGAAAGGAAACTGGAAATGGATGCAGGAAGCCAAAATACAAATACTTGCTACCTAAAAATCAGTAGATTTGACCATTAAGAAAATTCTGTAGGTCAAAAACAACAATTAAAATTAAATTAAAAACAATTAAAAACAAACATATTTATGATGTGTGAGAGCAAATAGCTAATGTTCTTAATATACAAAGATACAAATGGAAAGCAGAAGAGCACACCAATATAAGAGAACCGTACCAAAGCAAAAACATAAATAGAATTTGCAAAGTATGAACTATAAACAATCAGAAAATTTGAAAATAATCCAACTTACCAGCATTCAAAGGAATGCAAATTAAAATGAGATATTTTTTCATCTGTCAGATTTTTCAAAATTGATAATACTCTCTTTTTAAAGAAGGAGGAAACTTGCCCAGACTAGTATCAAATCATAGAGAAAATAGTATTTTTCTCTGTAATGAACGTAACTTAGTTTCTCTGTAGAACCATTTGGCAGCAAGCATTCAAAACCCTGATAATGCTCACTCTTTGATTAAATAATTGCACTTTGATGAATTTAACCTAAAGAAATAGATACAAATTTTAGGCAATTGATTCATTGAAAAATTTATTTTAGCATCATTTATGATACTAAGAAAATTAGGAATAATAGTAATGATCAACAATAAAGAATTTGCTAAATAAATTATAGTGTATCTGTATATTAATGCAGCCATCAGAAAAGATGTTTTAGAAAACTAATGACATAGAAAACTATTCACATATTATTAGTTACGTCAAAAATGATGTTATAAAACAGGTACTATAAAATGCCAACTATACAGAAAAATATTTATCCCAGTGAATAATAAACTGTTAACAATGAATTCGGATGATTTAAGTTTCTTTTTTGTGTTTTTTTGCATTTCTCAGAAAATGCAGAAAATATAATGATTGTAACTTTTGTCAACACTTAAGTCTAAAAAATGTTAAAATGTATCATTTTCAGTAAGAAGCTATTGATTAGCATAGTAATTTGCACTTTCTAGTTTATTACTGCAAATAATGTTTGCCACAATTTTGGTTTAATATGTACTACCCAGTAACTAAAAACTGCAATCCACAGAAATGTTTGTTATCACTGGAAGATCCCTCTGTGAACGTTTAATTTAACAAATATATTTCCTGTGCTATTATGTGCCTGCTACCATAATATAAGATAAGACTTTTCTTCGAGAAACCTACAGAGAGAAGACAAGTCCTACTGTGAGGCCTAGAGGAGAATCAACCTTATGTGGGAAAGAAGAGCTGGTACAAGTTATACCTGACATGGTACAAGGGTGAAAATCCTCATGACCTCAAATCGCAATGAAGGATGACATTTGACCTTTCAATTTCTGCATATATGTCATTCAACTTCCCTATATGAGGTTGATACTGGAAGATCTATGTCCTAAGAATTTTATTTTCAGGTGATCTCTTCCTCAGGATACATTTTTTTACCTAAGTTTTAAAAGAAAAAAAATTGTTTTAAAAAAAGATCTGATGGCCGGGCACGGTGTCTCATGCCTGTGATCCCAGCACTTTGGGAGACTGAGATGGGTAGATCATCTGAGGTCAGGAGTTTGAGACCAGCCTGGCCAACATGGTGAAACCCCATCTCCACTAAAAATACAAAAATTACCCAGGTGTGGTGGAGGGTACCTGTAATCCCAGCTACTTGAGAGGCTGAAGCAGGAGAATCACTTGAACCTGGGAGGCGAAGGTTGCAATGAGCCAAGACTGCACCACTGCACTCCAGCCTGGCCAACAGAGCAAGACACTGTCTCAAAAAAAATAAAAAATAAAAAAAATAAAAATAAAAATGATCTGATGTTAGTCTTGGGAAGTTGTCTCATCTTTTTAGGAATGCATTTAGGCTCGACATTTGTTCAAGTCCAGTAGTTCAGGAGACTTATTTCCCCATGAACTCATGCTTCTATTTGTTTTCTACCTCTGCATTTGTGACTGTATGACAATGACTGCTTCTTCAGGAATTTCCTGGTTTTGCTTGTTTTTTAGGTCACTGCTTCAGTCATCATCAGTAATGCAGAAATACAAGCAAAAGTAGAACATATTCTATAGTTAGTCACAATGTATTCATGGATAGGTATGTACACATGCATATATCACACACACAGGAAATAGACAACAATACAAGGTTCTAGTTGATGAAGTGTTGAACAAATGACATACGTGATAGGGGCTATTGTTATACTGAGAAGATGGGGAGTAATCAAAGGGAGTTTTAAAGGTTATCGCATCATACTATAGAAAGATAATTCAGACATGAGATATTATTACATATTTCTGTTATAAAGAAAGCATATACTGTATGGTAAACTTATATTTAAAAGTCTATTCCCAAAAACCAGTGTGCCATGGCTGATGCCAGAAATGAGCTAGATTGTTTAGGAGTAATTTATGTCAGGCAACAGATGCATTCCTGAAAAGTCAGGTTAAAGTGCTATTTGCTGAATTAAAATGATTTCCATAACATCTGCAATGTTAGAATAATAACTCCAGGGCTGTTCTGTTAATCAGATGCGAACTTAAGAAAAAAGTCCATCTATTTTCATCTTTAGAAAAGAATGAAAACAAAGAACCACATAAACTTGCCCATTTCTTCTTCATCTTCATTGCTGAAGATTATGAAGGAACTGTCCCTGATCTTTAGCTAAAACCAACCGCCCAACTTGTTCAGTAGATAGTTTCCTCTCTCAAACCAGGCAATTTTCCTCACAATTTTCCTCTTTCTCCTACATTGTCACATTTTTTGCTCCAGTGGGTTTTCCCCAACAGCACTCAAATATGTGACTATTTCTCTCATCTCAGAAGAAACAAAACAAACAAAAAACCCATCTCTAGAGACCACTTCCCTATTGCTATCACCCCAATTCTCTCTTTTTCTTTTTAATAGAAACAAATTGGGATTTTACCATACATGTTCTCTGCAATTTTCCTCCACCCATTCTCTGCTACATTCTCTCCATCAGGCTTTTGCTGACACCACCAGAATTTCCATGATCACTTCATAGGTTGACCTGCATGTTGCAAATGGTCAATTCTCTTTCGTCTTCTGACTGGACCTACAAACGGCATTAGACCCACTGGTCCCCAGGATCTTCCTTGGTATACTCTGTGACTTGACTTCCAAGATCCGCATGTTCCTAGTTTTCCTCCTTCCTCACTAGCCAGTCCTTGGACTCTTGCTGGTTTTTCTTGAGGTACCCATTCAAAACAGTACTCCCACGCTTAGTGTTTAGACCATCCTCTTCTATCTATCCACTTTGCCTGTGTCATCTCATTCAGTTTGATAGCTTTAAATACCATCTACTCACTGGTATTTGCTGACTTAAGCCTTCCGCTATAACTTCAGACCCTGAGCTTCAGACTCTCTGTCTATTTAGCTTTCTGCTCAGATGCCTGCTCCTACATACCTCAAACCAAACAAGTAAAAGGCTGAGCTTCTAATATTTCCCTTTAAACCTGTTTTTCCCACAGTCTTAGCATCTAAGCCAATGGAACTGGTTTCCTTCTAGTTGCTCGTCTTTGATTCCTCTCCTTGTCTCTTATCCTAAATTTTTTCTGTGAGAAAATCCTATAGCCCTACTTTCACCATTTATCCTGGATGTAACTCGTTGTCATCAGTTCTACTATGATGCTCCAAGTCACCATGATCGCTTCTCTATCCAAGAAGCAACAGCTTCCTAAGTGAGGTTCTTTATTCCTCTTCCCCTTTCTCCGACTATCTTTAGTACAGCAGCCAAAGGAATCCACTTTGAACAGCTCAAGTCATGTTGCCTCTCTCTTCAGACTCCAAAATCTGGCCAGGCTCATTGGCTTACACCTGTAATCCTAGTGCTTTGGGAGGTTGAGGCAGGAGGGCCACTTGAGGCCAGGAGTTTGAGACCAGCTTGGGCAACATAGTAAGACTCCACTCACACTCCCAGTCACTTGGGAGGCTGAGACAGAAGGAGCGCTTGAACCTATGAGTTCAACGTTTTAGCGAGGTATGATCACGCTACTGCACTCCAGCCTGGGCAACAGAGTTTTCTGTTCATTCAAAGTAAAATAGTTTTCACTGAGATAGGGTTTTGCTCTACCCCCCATGCTGGAGTACAGTGATGTGATCCTAGCTCACTGCAGCCTCTCCCCTGGGCTCAAAGATCCTCCCACCTCAGTATCTGGAGCAGCTAGGACTACAAGTGCATGCTACCACACCTGTAATTTTTTTTTTTTTTTTTGAGACAGGGTCTCACTGTGTTGCCGGGCTGGAGTACAGTGGCGTGATCTCGGTTCAACGATTCTCCTGCCTCAGTCTCCCGAGTAGCTGGGATAACAGGCACGCGCCACCACGCCCAGCTAATTTTTGTATTTTTAGCAGAGATGGGGTTTGACCATGTTGGCCAGGATGGTCTTGATCTCCTGACCTTGTGATCCACCCACCTTGGCCTCCCAAAGTGCTGGGATTACACTCATAGGCCACCGTGCCTGGCCGAAAATTTTGAAATTATTTTGTAGAGTCAAGATCTTGCTATGTTGTGCAGGATGGTCTTGAACTCTTGGCCTCAAGCAAGAAGTTTCTTTTCAGTCAAAGTAAAAGGCAATCCTTTGAAAGGCCCTGTAGGACCTGGACCTCCTCCCCTTTCCTTCTCTGACTGCATCTCCTGCTGTGCTCCCTCCATCTCAGCCACACCAGTTTCTTCCTGTTTCTTCAACACATGAATCAGACTCTCCCATCAGAGCCTTTGCACCTGTTTCCCCTGCATCTGGTGTTCCCCCTCCATCTGGAATGTTCTTCCTCCAGATATCAAAGCGGTTCACTCCCTCACATTCCTGTCTGTACTCAAATGTCGCATCTTCAGTGAGGCCTTCTTTGGCCGTTCTCACTAAATTGCAAATTTCAGTCCAAAGTTTTTTTTTTTTTTTTTTAGTCCCTTTTATACTTATCTTTTTCATGATAGGAAAACTTACTTAATAGCAGGGAACAGTGGCTTGACCTAGCAGAATCACATGTGATTGGCACAATATTAGCCTTTGGAAATGGCAGATAGCAAGAGAGACAGATTTTTGGTCACAGTCCTTTAAGAAATCTTAAGTCATAGACTACTAGGAATCGTGGCCTAGTTATGTCGCATAGATGTAAGCTAAACTCTTCTCAGCTCCCTTCTTCAAATGAAGCCAAAAGGAACAGGGAGAATATGGTGGACAGATGGTTGGATGAATGGATGGAGCTTCAACTCTCAAAGGCATATACATTTGAGATACATTAATTCTAGTCTTTACTCTGAAATGAGAATGTGGGATTGAGGCTGAAACTTCAACAGAATTCATGGTCTTATGAGTTCTTGAGGGTCTCTGCTCTCCTCCCCTAACTCTAAAACATGCTATTGAAAACTTCACAACTCATGAAGGATTTTTAAAATGTCTTTATTTTTCTTTAAAGTACCTATTACTCAACAGTATTCTCTGTAAAGGCAGAGATTTTAGGCTTCTTGTTTCTAACACTAAATCATTTATTCATTTACATTTTTAAAAAAATCCTTCAATGAGCTGAACATTAGGATTCCCAAGACAAATAAGACATAATCCCTATCTGCAAAAACTTTGTCTACTCTGAAAGATAAACAAACACAGAGGAACACAATCTCAATCCCCACACTTTCGTTAGTTTTAGGTCTTTACCACACATACATTTTCAAAAATATAGATTATTATTATTATTTTTTTTTGAGACAGGGCCTTGCTCTGTTACCCAGGCTGGCATGCAATGATGCAATCTTGGTTCACTGCAACCTCCGCCTCCTGGGTTCAAGCGATTTTGCTGCCTCAGTCTCCCTAGTAGCTGGAATTACAGGTGTGTACCATGATTCCTGGCTAATTTTTGTATTTTTTCTTTTAGTACAGATGGGGTTTTGCCATGTTGGCCAGGCTGGTCTCAAACTTCGGACCCCAAGTGATCTGCCCACCTCAGCCTCCCAAAGTGCTGGGATTACAGGTGAACCTCTGTACCTGGCCTGATTAATATGTTTTATGAATAAAATGACATATGATTTTTATTTGAATCTTTTTGCGAGAAATTCTTTTGTAAAGTATAATCAGGGCCAGATGCAGTGGCTCACGCCTGTAATCCCATCACTTTGAGAGGTTGAAGCAAGAAGATTGCTTGAGGCCAGGAGTTTGAGACCAGCCTGGGCAACATAGCAAGATCTTGTCTCTGGAAAAAATAAATAAACAAATAAATAAAAATAAAAATTAGCCAGGTGTGGTGGCATGCACCTATAGTCATAGCTGCTCTGGAGGCTGGGGTGGGAGGCCCTTTAAGTCCAAGAGAAAGGCTGTAGTGAGCTAAGATCACACTACTGTACTCCAGCATGGGGGACAGAGCAAGACCCTATCTCAAACAAATAAATACATGCATAAGTAAATGAATAAAATACAATCATTCTCTAGTTCAGTCATAGACTACTATACCTGGATGAGCCCTTAGATCTTGTCTCATCTAGTTATCTTACAGAGCTGAAGAATTTAAAGCCCAGATATCATGTCTTAATAGCAATAATGATATCTATTATTTATTGGCTGTTGGTTGTCTAGCAGATGCTGTGCTAAGCACTTTGCATGCATTATTGCATGTAATATTTACAACTTCATGGTTTGGGTACTATTATTATCCCACTTTCCTAGATGAAGAAAACTGAGGCGCGTGGAGTTCTTTGCTCAAGTCACCCATTGATGTAAGTGATGGAGCTCTGTCTTACTTATAAAGCCCAGGCTCTCAGGGAAGGGACATGCTGCACTTACCCATAGTGTTCCATAAGTAAGTGACAGATTGGGATCTCAAATCCCTTTTCTGATTCCCAGTCCAGTGCTTTTTTTTTTTTTAAACCATAACAAAATACTATTTTTGTTTCCAAAGTGTTTTCAATGGTGGTGGTGTTTTTGGTCTATTGACATGCCTGCATGATGACAGCTACTCTGGTAGTTCCCCTGTGGCCATCCTTTCTCATTCATTTTTCAATGATTTAGGAATAACAGGAAAAATTGTGATGGAGTCACATCTTTATAACAATGTCAATACCCTCTTTCGTTTATGTGCCATAAAACTAACATTCTGCAGGCGAGCAAGACATCTTAAAATGGTTCAATTACACCAGAGCAGTGAAGTAGTTCTACCACGATGTATATTACACACAACTGTTTACACATAAACACATACTGTAATCAAAGAACAGCTTACCACAGGCAGAGAGAATGATCATAAAACTTTTTCCTTTCCTTGCATCACTCGAAAAATCATTTACTCTTCTTAATGACAGAACAATCTGTGTATTTTTGCAATCGCAGTAAGTAGCTGTAGAAAGCATTGTGATAACCTCAATAGAAGCACAGTATGGTAATGTAAAATTAATGAGCGAGATGGCAATCTTTTTTTTTAGGCAAATCATGCTTTGTGATACAGCACGCCCTCTCAATTAGTCTGTTTTCAGAGGCCAGAGAATGTGGGTATTGTGGCAAAGTGCACATTTTGAAGACGTGGGAGTCACTAAGGAAGATGGTTGCAATTGACACACAATGTACAATGGCTGCACATGGGATAAAAAAAAGAGCCACATGCTGACAAAATATACATTCACTCTTTTTGCATTTATTTGTTGGTTCTCTCATAATGATCAACAACATGGTTGAAACTTAACTGACTTGTATTTAACAAAATAAATTACATATCAATGATAACTGTCATGAATGCCCCCTAAGTGTTGCTCTTTTCCAAAGTGGTGTATGTTCAATGACTAGTAAGGCCAGCAAAATGCATAAAATCTAGATTGGCTTCCCATAGTAATTATCACTTTCATCAACAAGGCTGAGATTCAGATTTTCCTGCCTTGTGTAGGGGTGCAAATCTCCTAATAAATACTGAACTGGAGTCTTAAGGAGAAGGGGTAGAGAGTGCTTCAGACCCACTGCTCCACTGCAGTTGAATTGCAGGACATCAAAGGAGATTGGGAAGAATCTTTGCAAAGCAAACTTTTGAGAAACTGTGTGATATGCTTTGTCTGTGTCCCTACCCAAAATTCATCTTGAATTGTAGCTCCCATAATTCCCACGTGTCATGGGAGGGACCTGGTGGGAGGTAATTGAATCATGGGGGTGGGTCTTTCCCATGCTCTTCTCGTGATAGTAAATAACCCTCACCAGATCTGATGGTTTTATAAAGGGGAGTTCCCTTGCACATGTTCCCTTGCTTGCACCATGTAAGACGTCTCTTTGTTCTTCCTTCATCTTCTGCCATGATTGTGAGGCCTCCCCAGCCATATGGAACTATGAGTCCATTAAACCTCTTTTCTTTATAAATTACCCAGTCTTGGGTATGTCTTTATTAGCAGCATGAGAACAGACTAATACACGGTACAAGTTGTGTTGCCTTAAAATAATTTAGGAGGTATGATCTAATCGGAGCACGTAAAGAAGGTGATGTGAGATTCCGTTCAGGTTTGGTTCAAAGAAAACACTGTTCTGTAGGGGAGTCTTAACGGCCACTTAATTTTCTTCTCTATATTATGGTTTCTTCTAATGCATTTGTGGACTAACAGAGAACGATGTTGAACATTGTTGGCAAATGTTGTCAATAGCTGTAGGATGTTTATTTTTTAAAAAATATTTTTATATACCAATTGTAGGAAACGGAAACAAAAGTGTGTATGTATAAATACAATTAACAATTATTTGGAATCTTACTGCCCAGAGGAAAGCACTCCTGCTATTTTGGTATATAAATCTCCTCCCAGTTTCACAAGGCATTTAAATTCATGACAATGAAGTGTTTCTTTCTTTCTTTTACATATTCAGTCCTTGCTAGCACTGATGAAAATGCTGACCCAAACAAGTGACACGTTACAGAACAAAAAGAGGTGTTTGGTAAGGCAGAGGAAAATAAAGTAGTGACTCCTTTAGTATAGTAGAGTTATGCTAAAAGATAATCATCTTTTAGCAGATCCACTTTGTAACAGAAGTCTTTTTTTTTCTTGTAAATGTCTCACCCCATGACTTGATTAGGAAAGAGAAAACCCAAGTGGAAAACGGAATCTGGGGAATAGTGAAGAGGTGAGTGATCTAGGGAGTAACAGGGCATATGAGAGAAGAGGAGGAGGCCTGGCTTGTGTTCATATTCTTTGCCTCTAGGAATTCTCCATAAAAACTTGGAGGTGGTGATTCTCTGGCATTCTTTGATCTCTACTATGTGCCTGAAAAACTAATAATCAGGCTTTTCTTTTAATGG
>NW_012104576.1:1241877-1247026 GCF_000951045.1 Mandrillus leucophaeus
GAATGCCCCCTAAGTGTTGCTCTTTTCCAAAGTGGTGTATATTCAATGACTAGTAAGGCCAGCAAAATGCATAAAATCTAGACTGGCTTCCCATAGTAATTATCACTTTCATCAACAAGGCTGAGATTCAGATTTTCCTGCCTTGTGTAGGGGTGCAAATCTCCTAATAAATACTGAACTGGAGTCTTAAGGAGAAGGGGTAGAGAGTGCTTCAGACCCACTGCTCCACTGCAGTTGAATTGCAGGACATCAAAGGAGATTGGGAAGAATCTTTGCAAAGCAAACTTTTGAGAAACTGTGTGATATGCTTTGTCTGTGTCCCTACCCAAAATTCATCTTGAATTGTAGCTCCCATAATTCCCACGTGTCATGGGAGGGACCTGGTGGGAGGTAATTGAATCATGGGGGTGGGTCTTTCCCATGCTCTTCTCATGATAGTAAATAACCCTCACCAGATCTGATGGTTTTATAAAGGGGAGTTCCCTTGCACATGTTCCCTTGCTTGCACCATGTAAGACGTCTCTTTGTTCTTCCTTCATCTTCTGCCATGATTGTGAGGCCTCCCCAGCCATATGGAACTATGAGTCCATTAAACCTCTTTTCTTTATAAATTACCCAGTCTTGGGTATGTCTTTATTAGCAGCATGAGAACAGACTAATACACGGTACAAGTTGTGTTGCCTTAAAATAATTTAGGAGGTATGATCTAATCGGAGCACGTAAAGAAGGTGATGTGAGATTCCGTTCAGGTTTGGTTCAAAGAAAACACTGTTCTGTAGGGGAGTCTTAACGGCCACTTAATTTTCTTCTCTATATTATGGTTTCTTCTAATGCATTTGTGGACTAACAGAGAACGATGTTGAACATTGTTGGCAAATGTTGTCAATAGCTGTAGGATGTTTATTTTTTAAAAAATATTTTTATATACCAATTGTAGGAAACGGAAACAAAAGTGTGTATGTATAAATACAATTAACAATTATTTGGAATCTTACTGCCCAGAGGAAAGCACTCCTGCTATTTTGGTATATAAATCTCCTCCCAGTTTCACAAGGCATTTAAATTCATGACAATGAAGTGTTTCTTTCTTTCTTTTACATATTCAGTCCTTGCTAGCACTGATGAAAATGCTGACCCAAACAAGTGACACGTTACAGAACAAAAAGAGGTGTTTGGTAAGGCAGAGGAAAATAAAGTAGTGACTCCTTTAGTATAGTAGAGTTATGCTAAAAGATAATCATCTTTTAGCAGATCCACTTTGTAACAGAAGTCTTTTTTTTTCTTGTAAATGTCTCACCCCATGACTTGATTAGGAAAGAGAAAACCCAAGTGGAAAACGGAATCTGGGGAATAGTGAAGAGGTGAGTGATCTAGGGAGTAACAGGGCATATGAGAGAAGAGGAGGAGGCCTGGCTTGTGTTCATATTCTTTGCCTCTAGGAATTCTCCATAAAAACTTGGAGGTGGTGATTCTCTGGCATTCTTTGATCTCTACTATGTGCCTGAAAAACTAATAATCAGGCTTTTCTTTTAATGGCCTAGACCTTCAGTTTATCCAAATATTAAGGGCTTAGCAAAGAGTAAGTATGTATTGTTTACAAAGTTAATTTATTCATCAAAAGGTACTTATCTAGTGCTTACTCTGTGTGAGTCACTGTGTTCATCACCAACACACAGACAAGATTTCTGCACAGGTAGAAGTTGCTGTCAAGTGGTTTGATATACAGGGAGAGGAGGAAGAGATAGCAAAGGCAACAGGAGGCATCACAGGCTAATTGAGATCATGCTGTATACACAGTCATGAACTGATTTTTTTCTTAATTTAACATAATATCATGAAAATCTTCTATCGTTTCAACAAGCTCTTCATAAGCACTACTTCAGATGACTGCATCAAAATGCTTTATTTTAGGGATGTTTCATAATTTACACAACCATAACCAAAATGTCAGGCCATACGGTTGCTTCCAATTGTTTTTAGATTGCTTTGTTATGATAATGAATTCATTAATAATATTTCTGTTGCCTTCTTTGGCCACATTTTGAATCATTTTGGATCTAGAAGTTGGATGATTGGGCCAAAGGAAATAAATTTTTTTTTTTTAAAGTTTCTGATACATGTTGCCAGATTTTTTTCCTGGAAGGATTTGCTTCCATCTTTTACATATTCAGTCTTTGGGAGCACTGAATGGATTGGACCACTGAATTGATTGGACTTGGTATATTGAACCAAAGTACGTTCTTTGCAGCAGTATACAGAGTGACTAACGCCACAGTCGTCGTTTCTTCCCAGTCTCAAGCGCAGCCAGGGTTCTCCATGCAAAGTCAGCATCGCCCCCTAACATCCCCACTGTCAGTGATCTTTCAGCTAACTCATACACAATGTCTCTTCTCTGGGGATACAAGGACATCTTTCCACCAATCTTAGCCCTTCTCTAAATCTGAGTAAGCAGGGGTCATTCTGGTGACTTGCCAGGTCAAAGAAGATACGCTTCATTGGTGAATTGATGTCTTCATAGAAAACTGCCAGCACTTTCTGGTTCAAAAAATAGAACAGTGAAAAATGTACCCCCACTTTTTTTTCTGGGAATACCGCTCCTTATAATATTTAAAAATTCTAAATAATTAAAATGCAACATATTCAACGTTACAATTACATTAAGCATCATTTAATCTTGGGTGATTTAGAAGGTACATATTAAAACATCCTCTTGTTCTCTCAGGCCTTAGACGTGTCAGTCACTCTACCTGTAACAGCCTTCCTTTCATTTGAAAAAAATCCTATTTGCTTTCCGAGACCCAGCTCTGTGCTCTCTCCAGGTGAACCAATCTCTACCTCTTCTCCCTTCTCCCCTCTCCCTCTCTCCCTGTTTCCTTATTTATGGGACCTTAACCAAAGCTCCTCAGTCCAACATCACTTCCAGTATTCAGATCCTCTTTACCTCACCTTGCCAAGGGAATATTTAGCCCAAGCTTAGATAAAACCCACGAAAGGGACATTTTTTCTCCTTAAACAGTGTTCAGCCTTCAGAGTTTTGTTTGAGATTTCTAGAACTCATGGTGAAAAGAGGCAATACAGATGATTGGAAATGCAGGATTTCATGTCGGTAGAGAGTTGGAGACAGGGGTTCGGAGCCGAGGTGATGAGTTGACATTGTGACAAGTAGCTATGATAAATAGCTGATGTAGTGAGAAAGAAGGAATGAGGAGAGAACCACAATCGCCTTTGGAGGGCAGAGGAAAGGAAAAGGAACCTCAAAGAAGAAAGAGACTAAGAGAGGAAAGGATTAATCATTGTTCAGGAAGTCAAGAAAAGAGTTGCAAAAGAAGTCAAATGATGGCAATTGTTGCAGAGAATGAGCAGAAGGAACAAGATTAGGAAATTCTTCTGGATCAGATCTGCATAGTGTGACTTATTTATCTCGTTAGAAGTCATTTCTTAGAATATCCCACATAACCATGTACACACTCAAAGGTCAGATCAAATTCTAAAGCCAGATATAAATGGAGTATTCTTTTCTGTGTGTTTGAAACTTGTGCATGTACCAGGCTTGATAACAATATGACTTCTCATCAAATACAAATATTTGAATATTAAAATCAGGGAACCTTGAGAGATAAAAGTCTATTATCGCTAGTAAGAGCAATATTGACATGATGAGTATCCTTTTTTTTTTTTCTTTTTTGAGACAGAATGCCATTCTTATGCCCAGGCTGGAGTGCAGTGGCATGATCTCAGCTCACTGCAACCTCTGCCTCCTGGGTTCAAGTGATTCTTGTGCCTCAGCCTCCCAAGTAGCTGAGATTAAAGGCATGGGCCACCACACCCAGCTAATTTTTGTAATTTTAGTAGAGACCGGGTTTTGCCATATTGCCCAGGCTAGTCTCAAACTCCTGATCTCAAGAAATTCTCCTGCCTCGGCCTCCCAAAGTGGTGGGATTACAGGCATGAGCCATCATGCCCAGCCAAGGCAATGAGTATTCTCAGTCCGCTTTATACAAATGTTTCACCACATATTTTCACATTGTTTTAGTGGACTCCATAGTGTAGTGGTTTGACGTATGAATGTGCTTTTGGGAGAGTGGGTCCAAGTCTGTCACAGGTCGTCAATGTAAGGTTGTTGATGATTTCATTTTAATCCATCCTGGACATCTCTCCATATCGCGGAATCACTGACCATGAAATTTGGCAGAAGTGACAATTTTGTTCACTGCAGGGCAGGCACTAACAGGGTACAGGATATTACAGATCAGAAGGAAAGGATTTTATTGCTGCTCCCTAGGAAAGCTCGGTGTTACCCGAAGTTATTTCCTGCAACCTCACCTATAAATCTGATCATCATGGCTAAATCACTTATTTTGTTTTATATGGATAAAAACGTCATTGACACAAGAGGCCTAAGGTAACCAGGAGGTATAATTTGAGGGATACGGAAAAGCATCCCTCAGAGGAAAAAAGAAGGCTCACTTCATTGGTCTCCCTCTAAAGCCTTAAAAGTCACACATTATTCACGTTTTGGGGTCGAGTTAAGGCGTTGACTCATGACCATGTTAATCTGATCAGTTATCGCTGGTGATAGCCTTCCCTTTGTCAACCTAAAATAATCAAAAGGCCCAGGATCCACTTAAAAGGGTATATTCACGCTCAAAATGTGAGGGCAACTGTCCCAGACACATTGACATTAAAGAATGGACTAGTGCTACTCATGTGGGGAAAATGAAGATCGTTTATATAGACAAAAATTGAGGTGCTGACAGAATTACAACATTTTCCATACAAAGGCTAACATATAGATACAGGATGTGATTGGCTACAATTGATTACACTCTAAGGGAGTTGCTTAACCTTCTGTTATAGAGAAGTACCAGTCACAAGGGTCTCTATCACCAACATCATTGAGGCTAGGTTTGAATGAGGAACAGAGAGCCTGGTTCATCTGTAACAAGTTTGTTCAACCTTGTGGCCCAGGACGACTTTCAGTGCAGCCCAAAACAAATTTTTAAACTTTCTTAAAACATTGTGAGATTTTATTTTGCTTTTTTTTTTTTTCAGCTCATCAACTATTGTTAGTATTAGTGTATTTTATGTGTGGCCCAAGACAATTCTTCTTCTTCCAATGTGGCCCAGGGAAGCCAAAAGATTGGACACC
>NW_012104576.1:1249066-1294673 GCF_000951045.1 Mandrillus leucophaeus
TCGGCCTCCCAAAGTGGTGGGATTACAGGCATGAGCCATCATGCCCAGCCAAGGCAATGAGTATTCTCAGTCCGCTTTATACAAATGTTTCACCACATATTTTCACATTGTTTTAGTGGACTCCATAGTGTAGTGGTTTGACGTATGAATGTGCTTTTGGGAGAGTGGGTCCAAGTCTGTCACAGGTCGTCAATGTAAGGTTGTTGATGATTTCATTTTAATCCATCCTGGACATCTCTCCATATCGCGGAATCACTGACCATGAAATTTGGCAGAAGTGACAATTTTGTTCACTGCAGGGCAGGCACTAACAGGGTACAGGATATTACAGATCAGAAGGAAAGGATTTTATTGCTGCTCCCTAGGAAAGCTCGGTGTTACCCGAAGTTATTTCCTGCAACCTCACCTATAAATCTGATCATCATGGCTAAATCACTTATTTTGTTTTATATGGATAAAAACGTCATTGACACAAGAGGCCTAAGGTAACCAGGAGGTATAATTTGAGGGATACGGAAAAGCATCCCTCAGAGGAAAAAAGAAGGCTCACTTCATTGGTCTCCCTCTAAAGCCTTAAAAGTCACACATTATTCACGTTTTGGGGTCGAGTTAAGGCGTTGACTCATGACCATGTTAATCTGATCAGTTATCGCTGGTGATAGCCTTCCCTTTGTCAACCTAAAATAATCAAAAGGCCCAGGATCCACTTAAAAGGGTATATTCACGCTCAAAATGTGAGGGCAACTGTCCCAGACACATTGACATTAAAGAATGGACTAGTGCTACTCATGTGGGGAAAATGAAGATCGTTTATATAGACAAAAATTGAGGTGCTGACAGAATTACAACATTTTCCATACAAAGGCTAACATATAGATACAGGATGTGATTGGCTACAATTGATTACACTCTAAGGGAGTTGCTTAACCTTCTGTTATAGAGAAGTACCAGTCACAAGGGTCTCTATCACCAACATCATTGAGGCTAGGTTTGAATGAGGAACAGAGAGCCTGGTTCATCTGTAACAAGTTTGTTCAACCTTGTGGCCCAGGACGACTTTCAGTGCAGCCCAAAACAAATTTGTAAACTTTCTTAAAACATTGTGAGATTTTATTTTGCTTTTTTTTTTTTCAGCTCATCAACTATTGTTAGTATTAGTGTATTTTATGTGTGGCCCAAGACAATTCTTCTTCTTCCAATGTGGCCCAGGGAAGCCAAAAGATTGGACACCCCTGCTGTATAACATCTCACTCAACACAAAGGTCAGGAAGCCACAGTAACACCCCAAAGAAGAAAAACAACTATATTATGTGACTCAGTTTCCAGGGCTTAACTTTTCCCCTTGGCATAATAAATCTAGAAAGTCCTAAAGTTTTACTCTCTTTTTACTTTCTTTTTACTCTTTCCATGAAAGGGACAGAAGATAGGAACATTTTGATGGGAGGGAAGTTTGGGAAAGGCCCAGGGTTTGGCTGGGAAAGCTGTGAGCGATCAGGCAAAGGGTGTGGTGCAATTGGAGGGAGCAGGCACCAGGTTAGGGGAGCACAGTGATGCTGTTTGAAGAACATCCTTATCGCCTCATTGGTTTTCCTCTTTCACTGTATGTAACAGGCTTGTCCCATGGCAAAGAAGAATTGCTAAGAATAACCTTTTCCTTGGGCACAGAAAAAAAATACCACATTCCCTTTTATATATGGGAACTAAGAAAGTTGATCTCATGGAGGTAGGGAGTGGAATGAAAGATACCAGAGGCTGGGAAGGGGATGTAGGGAAGGGGATGATGGCAGGTAGGTTAATGGTTACAAATGTACAGTTAGATAAAGGAATAAGTTTGTCTTTTTTGAAAAATAGAGACAGGATCTCACTATTTCACCCAGACTGTAGTGCAGTGGCATGATCAGAGCTCACTCACTGCAGCATCAGACTCCTGGGCTCAAACAATCCTCCCATCCCGGCCTCTGGAATAGCTGGGACTACAGGTGCTCACCTCCAAACTCAGCTAATTTTTAAAATTTTTGTAGAGATGGGATCTTGCTGTGTTGCCCAGACTGGTCTCAAACTCCTGGCCTCAAGTGATCCTCTTGCCTTGGTATCCCAAAGTGCTGGGATTATAGGCATGAGCCACCCTTCTGGGCCTAAGGAATAAGTTCTACTATTCAATTACAGAGTAGAGTGATCATAGCTAACGATAATACATTGCATATTTCAAAACAGCTAGAAGAGAGGACATGAAATATTTCCAACACAGAGAAATGATAGATACTCAAGGTGATGAATGTTCCAAATGCCCCCACTTCATCATTCACAGTCCATGCATGCAACAAAATATCACATCTACCCGTAAGCACCTACAGATATTTGTATCAATAAAATTTAAAAAAAATTAAAAATGGATAAACTTTCCCGCATTTACAGACAGTGGGGCAAGCTTTGACAGAAGCCTGGCCAAATATTCAAATATTCAAATACAACCTCTCTCACTGGAAAACTGTAAAATTTGGGAACGTTCATTGCTAACATTCTTTGAGTTTCTTTCATTTGTTAAATTGGCACATCTTCCTCAGAATGTTGTTCTAGGGTTCAAATGCAATCCTAGGTATTAAATACGACCATCTGTGTAATGACTGACACTGATCAATGCTCTTTTTCTTTCCTTTTCACCCCAAGCTGCCTCTCCTAGTAACAAAGAAGAGAACACATGGAGGCTGAGGGAAAATACCAATGATGTCACTTTTCTCTGTCCTGCTCCTGCTGAAGATCCTCTCCTTGGCTGTTTTGTTTGTGTGTTTCTGGAGGGTCCAGCCCCATTTGGGAGGGGCTCCCTCTGCCAGAGGCATGGCATATGACACCTGTGCAGGTTTCCAGGGCATGAGACCTGTGCTTCAAAGAGTCTGGGCTTGGTTGAATCCTCTCCTATTGTCACCTAAATACACCTAAATATTCTTAGTAAGTTTTGAAATAGGGGCCTGGCATTTTCATTTTGGTTTGGATTCAAAAATTATGTAACTGGTCCAGACCAGAGGGCATTCATTCAGTGGCATATTCCTGTTCTATATACAAGTGCAGGCATGTTTTCCCCCTGCTTTTCAAACAGATGAACCACTCGAAGGTGATGGCTAGGCCAGCTGCCTGCTGTGGGGAGGATGAGGGGGTAAAATGGAAGAGACTCTTGGGAAATCCTTTTTCTGGTGTGAAAGAATAAAAAAACAATGAAAGAAACATCCTTTCACTAAGGTTTACTTGGTCAATGAAAGCATTGTGGGAAGTCGGCATGACTATTTAACTATATTCCTCCTCTACTTTACATTACATGTTTGGAGCCTTAAAATATACATATTCACATATCCTGAAACACAAACCAAATAATACAGCTGCCAAAGGATTTGGATATTTTAGGACACATTTGTTTCTCTTACATTTTGTTGATGTCTAAACACAGACCTTTGAAGTGAAAATTCCCTCGCCTAACTTAATTTATTCACATCTTTACATTGACTATCTGGTTGGTTTTTATGACGACTTATGCTGAAGCTTTGTTTCCAACCTCCAAAAGCAAAGATCAAGACCCCTGTCGAGGATTTTCACTGGAGAGAAAAGATGTGGGTGATTTTAATCAACTTGGTGATTTATTTTGTTTTACCAGGAAATTGCTTCCTGACAGGAATTTGCAAAGAATAGAAATCACTGTGCTTGCCACGTTGGCGACATCTAACGCGAGTCCATGATTTGAGTCAACATGGAAGCCAGTGTTCAGTGAGGAAGGCCAGCGTCAAAACTAACCCTCGTGAACCAATTTGACACAGCTGATGTGTTCGTGTAGTGACCTTGAAAGCAATCGTGTTCTGAAATACAAGGAAATGCTTTGTCAGAGACTCTTCATCTTCTGTCTAGAGAAGTTTTCAAAGACCTTGAATAGCAAGAAAATGGCATCAAGATAACTGTGAACACAGGAGCCTCTGCGGATACACAGCTCTCCTTGTGTCTCAGTGACACTGTCAGTCAAAGACCCACAGGGGTTGGTGCTGCAGGAAGAGATGGAAATGGGACTTGGCACTGTTTAACCTCCGCCCCTACCACCACCATGGCTTATCACCTATACAGAGGAGTTCAGCATTGAAGACAAGAAAAAGAAGCAGATGAAAAGATTTGATTTTGATATTCTCCTAGATTTCTGACGAGACTCGGGTTGAAATGCCAAATTACCATGTGAAAACCCAGTGGCAGGGTACTGTCTTCTAATTTAAAGCAAAACAAGAAAAAGTGCCACCCTTTACCACGGTTCAGAAAACCTTGGAAAATGGTATCATAAACCAAAGAAGTTTGGATAAGCATCTAAAATTTTAATTAAATGAATAAGCAGACATGAAAGGATGGTACAAAGGATAAACTGCCATTTAATTGCCTGGTGTTATTATTATTAATTAAAATCAATTAAACTTCCATGTGAGGCTTGTGTCCTTTTCTGAGAAATATGCAAATCGTTCTTAGATATAGTACTTAATTGGAAGATAGAAGTAGTTTTTATCAGGGAAGGAAGACAAACCAGGATTGACTGGGAACCAGGGAAACAGGATTACTGTGAAATGCAGAAAAACGTGATGATGGCTAAAGTCAATTCCCTGAAAACTAAAACAAACCCAAAAGCAAAAAACAAAATTTCATTTCTAATTTAAAAGGGGGAAAAGTTTTGCATTGGAATGCTGACAAACCAACAGGAGGCTATCAACTGGTTTGGAAAATGGAAGGCAAAGTTAGTACCATGTTGCTAGGCAACAGATTTCTAAGCCCTGTTCTCCTCATTTCTTAAAGGACTGGTGCAATGTTTTGGTTTTGCAAATACTATCTATTTATTGACTTATTCATTGTGAATTAGAATGACTGGTCTCAGAATAAGACTGGCTAAGCCAGAAAAAGCACAAATGCAGTCAATTAGAATATGATTAGGAAGTCAAAAGTTGGGCACGTCATAAGGCATTTACTCTGTGGGATGAAATGATGGTTCCCCAGTGCTACTCAGACAAAAGGGGACTGGGTGTGACCAAGATGATTCCTAACTAGAGAGCTTCAGTTCTAATGGAATTATAGATGATCAACAAAAATTTACTGTGAAAAGAAAAATGAATGACCCGAGATGAATGGCAGAGAGGCTGACAGGGAAGAAAGGAAAGAGTTGTCCTTTGGAAGAGGATCTGGGATGTGCGCTCCAGGGTCATGGCCCACAGGAGGCTGTCCTCATAGGTCGGCACTTCACAAACACGCAAGATTGGTCAGTGCCAGTTCTCAGGTGCTGCCTTCAAACCCCATGACAAAGGGGGCTGCGAGGGGTCAGGTCTGACTGAACGAGATGGAATCTGTGGCCTTTGAGATGAAAGCTCCTCTGGGTCTCTCTCATAACAGAGCTACTTCATCAACTTTCCTAATGTGGAATCAGACTCACAGCTAGAGGGAGGGAAAGAAAACACTTTGGGAGCTTGAGAAAAAGGGGAGGATTTGATTAATGTATAGCTAGGGAGTGAACCAGTTCTCAGGGAAAAGAATCTTTGATCAATGGTATGGAGAAGCAGCTTTCAAATCTCCCAGACTCCAGCCACTTTAAAAGGAACAAAAAGAAGCAAATTCAGAGCACAGCTGTTGTTATTTAAAAACAAAATCAAAAAGAAAGAAGAGAAGGGGAAAAAATCACAGCGAAATATCATCTCAAATGGATTTCCTGGAATAGCAACAAATGAATAATGTGCATCAAAATTCACCTCAAAACTGGAGGAGTGCTGTGTAGGCCACTGTGCTGGAATATATTCAGGTCTTCTGAGAGAGAATTTGTGCATATTTACTATTGGCCATCTTTTCCTATAGCAGTGCCTGTGTCTGTGCTAAGAAAAAAAAAAAAAAAGCAACTTGACCTATCAAACATTAAGAAGAAAACTAGATGTTATCGGGGCCTACTGTGTGCAAGACACTCTCACTTGGGTTATCTGATTTCAACAGTAATTATTTTTTCTGGGAAATCAAACTGTATGAAGTTGCTGAGTGAAAAATAGGGGTTTTCTGTTCTTCCATTAGCAACTGATGGGCAGACGCGTTAGAGAGCGGTGAACAATCATTTCATCTCACAGGCTCGAAGGGCACGTTTATCCCGATAACCTATGGAAATCAAATGTCAGCTTTCATGTCAGCTCTTTCTTGAAACACGTTTTCCCTCTTTACTTATTTATTTTTTTCAGTTTAACAGCCAGGCATTAATTTAAACATTTTTGACTGTTTGACTTTTCTCTTCCAATCCTCTCTATGAAGTAGTGCGCATATTGGCAGAATTTTTTTTTTTTTTTTTTTGACTATTGGTGGTTTCACTTCAGATGAGGTGTAGAGTTCAGGAATCCAGGTTCCTGTCACTCCTTTCACTGTGTGAGCCATCCATGGCTAGCTGCTAAAATGTCTGTGGTGGCTGCTTTTCTCTAACTTTTTACTACCGCTTGCTGTGTGTCTGGTTGAATTACCATCGCTACTCTCAAAACTGGTTTTTTTTTTTTTTTTTCTTTTGAGAGAGAGTATCGCTCTGTTGCCTGGGCTGGAGTGCAGTGGCACAATCTCAACTCACTGCAACCTCCGCCTCCTGGGTTCAAGGTATTCTCCTGCCTCCGCCTCCCAAGTAGCTGGGATTACAGGGGCCCACCACCATTTCCAGCTAACTTTTTGTATACTTTCAGTAGAGATGGGATTTCACTATGTTGGCCAGGCTGGTCTCAAACTCCTGACCTTGTGATCTGCCTGCCTCGGCCTCCCAGAATGCTGGGATTATAGGCGTGAGCCACTGCACCCAGCCCTCAAAACTTTTAATGTGCTTCAAAGTTCTCCAGCAAAATTGCATAATATTTGGCAGGTCATTCAGAAAAAAGAACGCTGTCTATATTGCTACATACCTGTCTAGTGAAATAAATCGGAATCTTAATCAGGAGAGCTGTCACATTGGAGAGCTGTCTGTGATAAGAACTTAGCCATCACCAATTCTCTATCACCACTTGCCTTTTTAGACGTCTGATCTGTAGGTTATGTTAGGCTAAGTGCAAATACTAGGGAGAATGTAGTTGTAGTAACTAGTCCAATCACAGCCGCTAGTCACAGCCAGCCACAGAGTGTGACGGCAGAGGTGTGGTGACAGCACTCTACTCAATTAGAATTTCCACGACCCTCTCCTTGAAGCAGGTTCCCCAGTCTGAGTCCAGGAGAGTCCCTGTGTTCATAGAACCTCTTTGGTGCAGAATTTGTAGACAGAGTCCAGATTTCACATTAACTACCCTGTGCTACACCAGATCTCAGTTCTGTTGACTTTTAGATGTGATCTCTGGTCCATGCCGGTCAGCGTCTCCCTAAGGACTTTCATATGGTTTTCTTCTCTGTTTCCTGGGGCCTGGCTTGTCAGTGCACTGCTGAGAGGGCATCAATCATTGACAGCTCCCAGTCTTTTATCACCAGTGAGGATCTTTGACTGTGTGAAGGGGCTCTGGTTCATAACCAAATGTATTGATCAGAGCCTGCTGGAGTCTGGGCTTAATGTGTATGCCGAAATGGAGTTTACCATTAAGTGTGGAGCTAAATAGTTCATTTTCTTCTGTGGGATAGAATAAAATTGCTCAAAGAAGCACTTGGGATTGAAGATCACAATAGCTGAAAAGCTAAGGAAAAAGAAAAATTAGGTTTTTCAGAATTGATTACAATATTTCTAAAGATATTCTTTATCTTTTGACAAAATCAAACTTTCCATTTGGACTTGGCAGTGTTAGCTTTTAGTGAAACCTATTTTTATGGTTCTTTCTGATTAATGGAAAGGAGTCATTTTCTTTTTCTTCACTGTAATAAAAATCAAGCTGTCTTACGGTCCCCCTTTGAAACAGAAATTAAGGGATGATTTGAACAGAATATTAATACTGCTCTTTTCAACTTTGGGGTTTTACCTTGTCTTAATAAACCAAATTTTAAACTGATCTTCTTTCTAGAACACAATCTTCATTTTGTGTCTATGTGAGTGTTTATGACAGAACTCGATCACAATCTTTCCTACGTCCCTTCCTATGTACAGAGAGCAGAGAGAAGAAAGGCCGCAGCTCATTATTTTGTGCAGTGTGTGTGCTTGAACGGGCCAGACAGAATGTGAGATGAGATGAATCTGAGCATCTCAATCATTTTATAGTAGCTATTGTCACAGTTTAGAATTCCTGGGGCATAATTTTTAATTCAAGAATACAGAATAGATTTCTCTCTCTAACAAATGATTTCTCAGGTTCCAATAAGGCTTTTTAGAATCAAACCATGATCTAAGAACACAAGGTAGTATCCTTTACTATACATTGATTTAATGTAATCCCATCCTACAGGAAATCTTAACACTTCTGCCAATCATGATGTCTTCCAGCAGCTCTGAGGCCCCTCTGAATCCTTAGAGGGCATCAGAATTATTTTAATGGCTAGAGCTTAAAATCTGATCATTCTGATCATTCTAGGATTTTTCTACCACCATATTTGCACCAATGTATTCCACTAAAATGTTATTTCTCAATCTTTTTTTCATTATTAATCCCCCACCCCATTGGTACCTTTTAAAATTACTTTTTTACCCCAACTGTTCCCCTTTCCACGAAATTTTAATACCACAGACATACTGTGTATCTGTTTGTGTGACGTGGTCCTCCATGTAGCCACAAATCATAATAGCCAAGATTTTTTTTTTTTGCCTCCCAGGAACCATTTTTCATTCCCCTGGGGTGATAGTGCACCCCAACTTTAAATGCATGCACTAAAATATGCATATGAAACACTCTACTACCAAGTAAATATTACATTTTATTTCCTTAATACACTACATGTGACTGAAGCCTTTTGAAATAATTGGCTACTGATTGCAATGTACTTTTTAAAAAAACATTTATTTCTATAGGTCTTTGGGGAACAAACCATATTTGGTTACATGAGTAAGTTCTTTAGTTCAATGAGTTGTGAGATTTTGGTGCACCCATCACCTGAGCAGTATACACCAAACCTAATTTGTAGTCTTTTATTTGTCACCCCACTCCCACCCTTTCCCCCATGTCCCCAAAGTCCATTATATCATTCTTAAGCCTTTGTGTCCTCATAGTTCAACTCCCACTTATGAATGAGAACATACAATATTTGGTTTTCCATTCCTGAGTTATTTCACTTAGAATAATAGTGTCCAGTTCCAACCAGGTTGCTGTGAATGCCATTAATTTGTTCCTTTTTATGGCTGAGTGGTCCATTGTGTGTGTGTGTGTGTGTGTGTGCGCGCGTGTATCTCACAATTTCTTTATCCACTTGTTGATTGACGGGCATTTGGGCTGGTTCCATATTTTTGCAATTGTGAATTGTGCTGCTATAAACATGTGTGTGCAAGTATCTTTTCGATATAACGACTTCTTTTCCTCTGGGTAGATACTCAGTAGTAGGATTGCCAGATAAAGTGGTTGTTCTACTTTTAGTTCTTTAAGGAACCTCCACAGTTTTCCAGAGTGGTTGTACTAGTTTACATTCCCACCAGCAGTGTAGAAGTGTTCCCTTTTCAGCATATCCACAGTAACATCGAATTTTAAAAAATTTTTTGATTATGACCATTTTTGCAAGAGTAAGGGGGTATCTCACTGTGGTTTACAAATGGCCGACAAACATGAAAAAATGCTCAACATCACTAATGATTAGGGAAATGCAAATCAAAACCACAATGTGATTGCAATATACTTTCAATGTTTTGCATGAAAATAAGTTGTGATTAAGGTTCACATGTTGTATGTGCATCTCCTGCTGGTAATGTCAACCCTGCAGCTGCTGGGCTGATGAGGGAGTGAGGATATAGTTGGACCCAAGCTGGACATCAGTTCTTGGCCTACAGTGAATCATCAGAATTTAACTGTATCCACCGTGGAAGTGAAAGTGACTTCAGCTAAGTGTAATGTGCACACTGTACTCTATTTTGTAGAGTTTTCACCATGGCTTCAAGGTAAAAAGATTTTTCTCCTTCTCTACCCTCCACCTAAACTTTTCAGCTTGATCCCGACACCTTCAACTATAAAGATGCAGTTTCTCTTTTTCCACTTCACTTCTGCAACATTGAGTTTTGGTATCAAAGAGGGCAAATACGAAAAAAAAAAGGAATAAAAAAGGTGATAGAGAAAGTGAGGAAAAAGAGAAGAAAAAATAGGAGGAGACACTAGGAAAGGCATCATGAAGTGTCTGATGAGAGGTGGGTGGATGGGAAGAGGAAGAAGAGTTTCACTGTGGTCTGGGGATTGTTCTATGATTCACAACATCTTTCCCCAAAACCTTTGCTGATCAACATCCTCCTTTTACAATGGGGGACAGAGATAATGAAGAAGGTGTTACAGGAAAGGCACCCAAATTCAGACCCCAAGAGAGGGTTCTTGGATCTCATGCAAGAAAGAATTCAAGGTGAGTCCATACAATAAGTGAAAGCAAGTTTATTAAGAAAGTAAAAGAATAAAAGAATGGCTACTCCATAGACAGAGCAGCCCTGAGGGCTGCTGGTTGCCCATTTTTATGGTTACTTCTTGATGATATGCTAAACAAGGGGTGTATTATTCATGCCTCCCCTTTTTAAACCATTTGGGTAACTTCCTGATGTTGCCATGGCATCTATAAACTGTCATCGCACTGATGGGAGTGTAGCAGTGAGGATGACCAGAGGTCACTCTCATGACCATATTGGTTTTGGTGGGTTTTGGCTGGCTTCTTTACTGCAGCCTATTTTATCAGCAAGGTCTTTGTGACCTCTATCTTGTTCTGACCTCCTATCTCATCCTGTGACTTAGAATGCCTTAACCATCTGGGGATGCAGCCCAGTAGGTCTCAGCCTCATTTTACCCAGCCCCTACTCCAGATGGAGTTGCTCTGGTTCAAACGCCTCTGACAAAGGTACGGAAGCTTCAGTGACTTGCTCATGTTTACATAGCTACTAACCAACAGAACCAGGATTCAAACGCAGGAATCCAGGGAGCCTGTGTTCATCACCATGTGCCTCTGCCTTTACACCAAGAACCCAACAAAGCCCCACCCTCTCCAAATTCCCCAGTACTGAGTGCTATTGCCTGAAGCAGCGTTTATCAAATTGTTCCTTAGCAGGGCTCTTGAATACAGTTTCAAAGAATACTCCAAGGATTTCATTTAAAATGCAGATTCCCATGCTCAATGCTAGAGAGAAGTAGATACAGAGCCTGGAAACCTGTCATTTTAATGAGCACTCCCAGTGGTCTTCAGTGTCTTCAGGTGGCCTTTGTACCCACTTCTCAGTTCCACTTCACTCAGAGCTGCTCCATTTTGTGTGTTGCATTGTTAGGTTTCTGCCCAAGATTCCCTTTAAGGAGAAGCCTGTTCAGCCTCCATGAGTCAGAAATCCACTGGTCTGGCTGGGCACGGTGGCTCATGCCTGTAACCCCAGCACTTTGGGGGGCCGAAGCGGGTGGATCACTTGAGGTCAGGAGTCTGAGACCAGCCTGACCAACACGGTGAAACTCTGTCTTTACTGAAAATATAGAAAATTAGCACATGCCTGTGCTAATGGTGGCACATGCCTGTAATCCCAGCAACTTGGGAGTCTGAGGCAGGAGAGTCGCTTGAACCTAGGAGGCAGAGGTTGTAGTGAGCTGAGATCGTGCCACTGCACTCCAGCCTGGGCAACAACAGTGAAACTCTGTCAGAAAGAAAGAAAGGACAAAAGGAAGAAAGAAGGAAAGAAAGAAGAAAAGAAAGAAAGAAAGAAAGAAAGAAAGAAAGAAAGAAAGAAAGAAAGAAAGAAAGAAAAGAAAGAAAGAAAGAACGAAAAAATCAATCCACTGGTCTTACTCTTTCCACACCTGGGAGTCACCATGCTCTTTTTGGGAACACTATGGCAAATCACCTTTCATTAAAAAATTGCCAACAGTCTTAAGTACAGAAACATGAGCATAATGTATATATCTTACTTGTATTATTTTATTTGTATCCTACCTTATTAAGCTAATTACTGAAATTCATGCAATACAATAATATTTAAAAAGTGAAGAAAGCACTATAAAAGAAAAAATCAGGCTGGAAAACTAAGTTAAAGGTGGGCTATATTTACACAGAACACATGCAATTCCATATGCTTGCTAGACCTGAGTAAATTGGCCTGTGAACTTTCTAGCAGGTGAAAAGAGGGAGAGTGATCAGTGTTCTGATTCTTTTCGATAAGCCATTTTCCCAGGAGTACAACCATTCCTGTGATCATGACCCGAGAGAAATCGTCCACCCTGAAACACATCGTATGATGCTCTGGTGGCATCTTCACAGTAAACCCAATCATGAGGTTCATTTGTTGCTTCATATACCTCCCTTTGTGCGATTTGATGGTACTGTGGCAAAGCCAATTCAGCAACTGTAACTTGGTGAAGGGCCAAAATGAGAAAGTCGAGGTGCTCAGTTCTCCAAAAGTCATGTTATGGTTTGAATGTTTGTCCCCTCCCAAACTCAAGTTGAAATTTAGTCCCCAGTATGGCAGTAGAGAGGTGGAGACTTTAACAGGTGATTGGGTCATGAAGGTTCTGATTAATTGATTAATGGATTAATGGGTTAATAGATTAATGAGTTTTCAAGGGAGGGGAACTGGTGGCTTCAAAAGAAGAAGGAAGAGGAACGTGAGCCAACACCCTCACCTGTGCTGCCTGGAGACTCTGCAGAGAGTCTGCATCAGCAAGAAGGCCCCCACCAGACTCAGCCCCTTAACACCAGACTTCTCAATCTTCATAACTATAAGAAATAAATTCCTTTTTAAAATAAGTTACCAGTTTCAGTTATTCTCTTATAAGCAACAGAAAACTGAGACACCAAGGATGCATTTTAAAGCATCTAGAATTTAGGACAGGGGTTGGCAAACTATGGCCTGTGAGTTAAATATCATTTTTTAAAAAAATAAGTGGTGTAAAAAAAGAGTATTTCATAATGTATGAGAATTATATAAAATTCAAATTTCTGTTGTCTGTAAGTAAAGTTTTGTTGGCATACATCACATTCTTTTATTTTAATGTCTACGCCTGCATTTTTGCTACAACAGCAGAGTTGAACAGGTGAGGCAGAAACCACGTGGCCCACAAAGGCTAACGTTTTTACTCTCTGGTCTTTACAGATAAAATTTACTCCTGCTTTAGATGACTGAGAAGGGGATAAACTACATATCGTTCAGCCTTGTTTTTCTCAACTGACCTTCACTTACTACTGAGAGGCAATGAGTTAAAAGCCACAGTCCCTGAACAGTGTTTAGAATACGCATGTGCTATTTTTCCTCTCTTGAGGTAGATACATATTTTTAAAGAGTCAGCTGAGCTGTGTGCGAGACACCCCTCCTCTTCTAAAAATTGCAAAGCTTAATGGGAGCATGCTATATATTTATGATATAAAACCACAGCCATGAACACACATATACATGAGAAAAGAAACAGGCTGTTGAACCAGCGGGATCCTTAGTTATCTGATCATTTGCTATTTGTTCTTCTATTTTGTCATCTTCCAGTGGTATTCTAACAGACACGTGGGAGCAAACACCAAGGGTGTAAGAAAAATATATGTTGGAAAACCAGCTTGACGGTCATTAACTCAATATTCTTCCTAGGACTTGTTTGTGTCTGACATCCTTGGATTTTATTTGCAGGATATTTTGACACGGCTTATGGAGCACTATTGTTTTATGGGAACAGTTTGAGAATAACAAGTTTAAAACAGAAATGGACTCTTAACTCCTTTATTGCAAGACAGGGCTCTGAAATTTTATGGGGACAGGAGAATCTACTCAATTACTAACCAACAACTTTATAATCTTATCACAATAATGAATTTTACACAATCTAGTTGCCTGCAGATATCTGTTCCTAAAAGTATAAAATGTAGACATCACTAACAAGCCTGTTTTGGTTTCATTAAAGTAAGCATATACCAGTCACCTGAGCAATATGGACTGGTGTGACAATAAAATTCTTAGGAAGTTCTCTTTTTAATATAGTAGATTAGAAAACTTGGGTAGGGTATTTGCTCCCTAATAATGCTTCAAAGGTATAGAGAAAGCTGTCCTGGATTCAGCTGTCAATCTGTGCTTAGAAATGTCACCAATAATTTGTAGCCTGGAAGTGCTTGACTTGTGGACCCCTGGTGCTAATTGGATCCACTGATTTCTGTAAAATCCCTGCCTGTCATCAGCTCAGTAGTAGGTATGGTATTGAAACTCTAATGAACCCAGGACTAACTTTAAATAGCCACTGATTTTTTAAAAAATGTTATTACCGGGCCACAAGTTTGGATTTTTAGGGAGGGAACCTTATTCTTTTATAGCCTCTATATAATCTTTGATTAGGATCTAAGCTGTTTAAGAAGGAGGTCAAGTTTTATCCTGGAGGACACCCTATTCTTGTAGAAAAGGTTGTTGAAATTTCGGAACTCCATCAGGTAGAGCTTGCTTAGAAACTGCAGAGAAAATGAATCCTGAATTCTTGTTAGCTAGGCACTGACTTGCTTCACAGCAGCAATAGAAAAATTCATTTCAGGAATGAGGAATCCATTTCAGGAGTCCAATGAAGTGGATTGACCTGAGTGGGTGACCTGAAACCGCATTGCTGCCTGCATAGTTTAACTTTGGTCGCTATTTTCTTTGGTGCTGCAGTTTTGGAGCAGAAATCGCTTGCAAATCTGTTTTACATCACAATGGGAGGTCTTCTCCTCTAAAAGAAGTGACTATCCTGGGTGACAGGGTACTGTCCTCTGGGAGAAACAGGAATACATTTGGAGGGGCTCCAGTAAGCATCGTTGTTCTTTGGTACCTACCAGTGTCCTCTTCTCAGCAGGACACTCCCAGGAGCTGTTTGCCATGAAGGGGACCAGGCTGCTCCAACTGCAGTCTGTCACCCCCTCCAGTTGGACTGGAGAGGCCTGTGGAAGCAGCTGGGGTCTTGGTTGGAATATGCTCCTCATGCTAGCTAGGTCAGAACATTTCTGGTACATTCTTCTATTTAGCTTGATGGATGGAATACAAAATGCCCCCTTCCCCACCCTGCCTCTTCACACACCTGAAAATCCCACGAGGAGCCCTACGTTATGAAATGTGTGCTTCCTGCAAAGTGGCTTTTGCTTTCACGGCAATGAAAACCTTGGGTGTCCACGTGGAAAACGCACCGTATCCCACTACGCTGTTTGCCAAAATTAGCAATTTATGATGCTATTCCCGTAAACTGATGTCCAACTGCTATCAACTGGAGTAATTTCACCCATGTGATTCCTGTTCTTGGAGTCCTAGGGCCGTAGCTGCTGCGGCTTCCACCCACGCACCAAAATAGACTAGGGAGGAAGGATGTGTTAAGTCATGCGGCCGGGCCCAGTCATCTGACCCTGGCGGGTGTTCCCTCTGGAATGGCTTTCTGATGCCCCAACTCGTCGGATTTGAATGATGCCAGCACAGGACTGTGGCTTCTTCCTGTGAGAGTTGATAACATAGTCTCTTCCTGGTTTCAGCATTTTTTTTACCCCCATTTCTTGATTTATTCAATCCTTCCTGAGAATGGCCAAGGCAGCCCTCTGCTTATAGGACCCTAACTTCTGCTTTCCATATTTTCCAAGATTATTCATCAGCTAGATGTGGGGCATCTTAAATCTCTCTTAAGTCATCCTTTCGGTAAACTGCTTAGGATTCCTTTGTGAAGTGAGTTGTCCTTCGTCTTCCTTATTTTGTTGCTACATATTCATAAATTCTCTTTACTTTTTCTCTGCCTCGTCATTCTTTTAATTTTAGTTTATTATAACTACACAGTAGGTGTATCTATTTATGGGGTACATGAGATATTTTGATACAGGCACCCAATGCATAATAATCACATCAGGGTAAATGGGCTATCCATCACCTCAAGCATTTATCATTTCTCTGTGTTACAAACATTCCACTTATACTCTTTTACTTGTTTTAAAGTGTACAATAAATTATTGTTGGCTGCAGTCACCCTGTTTGTGCTATAAAATACTGGATCTTATTCATTCTCTTAACTATATTTTAGTACCTATTAACCATCCCCACTCCCCTTGCACCCCTTACCTTTCTCAGCCTCTGGTAATCATCATTCTATTCTCTATCTCCATGAGTTCAATTGTTTTAATGTTTAGATTTCATGAATGAGTGAGAACATGTGAAGTTAGTGCTTCTGTGCCTTTAGCCTTTTCATTCTTCATGCTATGGGTATGTCAACATGAGAGAGAGGGAAATGGGAAGAAAGAGGAGGTGCGGACTATGGGGAGCCCCTCACTAGGGCACTAGGAGCAAATGTTTGGTCTCAGGGCTGACTTGGAGTCAGAGGATGCCAAAATAGAGAAGAGACTGTCTGGAGATGTTGGTTTTCCAAGACTTGAGACGAGAACTATGAAACCAAAAGGCAGGCACTGGAAATCCTGCCACCTGCCATTTTTTTGGATCCCACTGCTGGCCTGAATTTTTAGCTTGAACCAGTTTCCTTTCAGGCAACTCATTTTTTTTTCTCTATTCTCACCATGGCTGCATTTCTCTCCCATAACCACAGACCATCAGATTAGGGCTGGAGGGTACCCCAGAGACCATCTCCTGCAACCCTCTAAAATTAGATGGGAAGAATCTGGTCCCAGAGGGGTGATGACTTCTTCAAGGTCACACAGCAGGCTGGTGGAGAAGCTGAGACTAGACGCCCATCTACTGGATTCCAGGCCAAAGCTGTCTTTTCTAATGGATAGCTGGTTCAATCTGTGGAATTCGGGAAAAGGTAACTTCTGCTGTAGCAGCTGCCTCCACGTGTGCTCCGAGAGTAATGGTGTACATCAATTTGCCAGAGAAAAATGGCAAGGGATAGAATTCACAGCACTGAGAGAAGAAATGTCAGATAAACCTTCAATTAGACTTACTCTTCTGTAGGAAAACTGAAATTAACATAGCACATAACACCAAATTAAGTGATTTGACTTGGAAGCTACAGTCATCTACATCTTTTGGGTTTTCTCCCTTCATAAATTAAGGTGCTTTTCTTTCTTTTTTTAAATAATAAAGAGTAAAATTTTGAGACAGGTTTTCTAGGCATTATTTCATCATTTAAAGTTTTTTAAAATCTATAATCCCTGAACCAGGCAATAAATAAGTTGTAATTATAATTTGGAATTTGCAATAAAGTATTTTAAGCAGATCCTATGGCAGGCAATGGGTATGACTAGTAATAAGGTGATAGCCTCTGGTTGTAAATTCCTGTGCTTCTGTTACTGTTTACAATCTGCCCTTGAGCTGTCCTGTGGTATGTTATTGACTCATTTTTTTTTTTTCATTGACATGTGCATGTGTGAATAGAGTGCTAAAAAAATTTGGTGTTCTGAGCTGGGTGCAGTGGTTCATGCCTGTAATCCCAGCACTCTGGGAAGCCAAGGTGGGCAGATCACCTGAGGTCAGGAGTTCAAGGCCAGCCTGGGCAACATGGTGAAACCCCATCTCTACTAAAAAATACAAAACTTAGCCAGGTGTGGTGGTGGTACCTGTAATCCCAGCTACTAAGGGGGCTGAGGCAGGAGAATTGCTTGAACACAGGAGGTGGAGGCTGCAGTGAGCTGAGATTGCACCACTGTACTCCAGCCTGGGTGACAGAGCAAGACTCTATCTAAAAAAATTTAGTGTTCTGGATATGGAGACTCCTCTCAAACATAAATGAGCTTTTCTCATGATTAATGATGTAATTTACCAATTATTAACCCTAAAGTGCTATCCACTAATGTCAGTGAGTCCAAATAAAGGTGGGGAAAGGTACGTATCTTCTATTTTGGTCCTGAGCACTTGAAACTAAGAACTGAATCTGTTTCTTATGTCGTACAATGTAAAAAGAAAGAATGGAAAGCAACTAAAAATATCCCCAAAGATCTATATGGCTTTATATTCCAGCTTTACTTGCTGTGACATTAAAATACAACTTCTAAAGTGATTGTAAGGCTGAGTGTGATGGCTCACATCTGTAATCCCAACACTTTAGGAGACTGAGGTGGGAGGATGGCTTGAGGCTAGGAGTTCAAGACCAGCCTGGGCAATATAGCAACACTCCATTTCTAAAAATAAATAAATAAATAAATAGCTGGACATGATGCTGCACACCTGTAGTCTCAGCTACTGGGGGGTGATGGTGAGGGGCAGGGCTGAGGTGGGAGGATCACTTGAGCCCAGGAGTGTGAGACTGCAGTAAGCTATGATCACACCACTGCACTCTTGCCTGGGCAACACAGTGAAACCGTCTCTAAAATACAATACAATAAAAATAAAATAAAGTGATAGTATATTGTCAATGTCCTCTGCCTAGGACATCAGAAATCTAGAAAACAGATTGGTGCAAGCATCCACACAAGAAGTGTCCCACAATTATAGTGGAATGATGAACAAGGGATAGGACAGCATGGTGAGTTCACCTGAGAGGGGGAAGTTCTTTCTAGATACTTCACATGATTGGAACTGAATTGATATGTGTGTGTCATTTTTTACTTTTGTGTGTCTCAATGCTTAACAGGTGTGTGCATACTCAAGTAAGCTTTGTTTTAGTTGCACTCTTCCTTGAGAAGCCAAATCTTTAGTTTGAACAATATCCTTGTGAAGCAGGACATTTTCCCTGACCCCTTCTTGGGCAGGAACTGCAGTGTAGGTGCTGTAGCTAGCCAGCCACTTTGGCACCTTCAGGGGCAAACTTCATTCCCTCGAACCCACTGTGCTCAACCCTCCTGGGAGGGAGCACACAAGTGAGTGGGTGCAGGAGCCAGGGCAAGTGCTTTTGGGTAATGGCAGAAATGGACTTCATACCAGCCCTGCAACAGCATCTAAGGGGGTTCCCACAATGCCTGAAGTCCCAGAGGGCATGTATTACAGAGCTCTTTTAGCTCTTCCATCCGCAGATGGTTTAGGTATTAACAGCTCGGTGTGACAGCCTTTTGCACCCGCACCTGTGGTACCTGAGCTCTTGTTCAGTGTCCAGGAAAAATCAAGTCACATGAATCAATTGAAGGGTGGTGAATGTGGAGGCTTTTTTTGCTGATAATAGTGGCTCTCAGTGGGAAGAAGAGCTGGAAAGGGGATGGAGCGGGAAGGTATTCTACCCCCGGAGCTACACCGTCAAGCTGTCCTTCTGAAGTCAAGCCGTTTCTCCTGGACTGTAGTCTCTGACATCCAGCTGCTTCTCCTCTTCACTTTTCTGCTGCCAGAGCTTTGGGTTTTTATGGACACAGGATGCAGGGTGGGGTGGGCCATGGGTGGTTTTGAAAAAGGCAACATTGGAGTAGGAAAACAGGAATGTATGTTCTCACTTTAAGTCATGGTTCCAGGCTTGAGGCTTGGGCCCTCACTGGAGACCTGCCCTCTTTGCCTAGAATTTCCCAGCCTCCTGTCCCTATCACTTATTGCTGAGTGTAGCCTCTCGAAACACTTCGAGGTATATGGGCAGCATTTGTCATCCCCTCTACCCCACATACCTGTATATCCCCCTAAAAAAATGTAGGAGTACTGAATTTTATAAAACCAAGACATTTGTAATGACAAGTCTGTAGATTGGGCATGGAGAGAAGGGACCTTGGCCCTTGAAGGACTCCGTGGATAGACACCCAGCACTTCAGGACATCACCCTTCCCCCATCCTGACACATCTGACCCTATCCCACTCTTCGTTGGTGCCCCCGAGCTCCTGTTACAATGCCCCACTTTACCTTCCCAGTGTCAAGCACCCAGCTGTTCCTTTTCTATTTTAACACCAATCCCATTTTCTGATAACAATTCTAATTCCCATCCTAGGTGATTCTATGGACAATCCTTCGAGGAACGCCATCTGTCTCACAGTGGTAGAAACACCCTTATCTGTGAACTGTCCTGGTGAGAAGCCCAGAGTCTCAGGCAGGCCCCACTCACAGGTAGACCTGAACAGCTGAGTCATGCTCTGGTCTCCACACATCCTTACTGTGAGATATGTAGGTACTCAATTACTTTTTTGAATTTAGACTCTAACAACGTTCATTAAAAAAAATTTGTTTGTGGGTACATAGTAGATGTATATGTTTTTGGAGTACATGAGATGTTTTGATACAGGCATGCAATGTGAAATAGTCACGTTATGGGTGTCCCTCCCCTCAAGCATTTATCCTTTGTGTTAAAAACAATCCAATTATACTTTCAGTTATTTTAAAATGTATAATTAAATTATGGTTGACTATGGCCAATGTCAAATACTAGGTTTTAGTTATTTTTTTCTAACTGATTTTTTGGTACTCATAACTATCCCCACCTCCGCTTCACCACTGTGCCCCTCCCCCACTACCCGTCCTAACCTCTAGTAACCATTTTTCTACTGTCTATCTCCATGAGTTCAATTGTTTTAACTTAGATCCCACAGATAAGTGAGAACATACAATGTCTGTCTTTCTGTGCCTGGCTTATTTCACTAGACATAATGATCTCCAGTTTCATTCATGTTGCTGCAGATGACAGGGTCTCAGGCTGAATAGTACTCCATCGTGTATATGTACCACGTTTTCTTTATCCTTTCTGTATTAGTCCATTTTCATGCTGCCGATAAAGACATACCTGAGACTGGGTAATTTATAAAGAAAAAGAGGTTTAATGGACTCGCAGTTTCACATGGCTGGGGAGGTCTCACAGTCATGGCAGAAGCAAGTACATGGTGGCAGGCAAGAGAGAATGAGAGCCAAGTAAAAGGGGTTTTCCCTTATAAAACCATCAGTTCTCATGAAACTTATTCTCTACCACGAGCACAGTATGGGGGAAACCACCCCCATGATTCAATTATCTCCCACCAGGTCCCTCCCACAACACATGGGAATTATGGGAGTTACAATTCAAGCTAAGATTTAGGGGGAGACACAGCCAAACCATATCACATTCATCTGTTTATGGACACGTAGGTTGCTTCCAAATTTTGGATATTGTAGACAGTGCTGCAACAAACATGAGAGTGCAGATATCTCTTTGATAGACTGATTTCTCGTCTTCTGGGTATATACCCGAAAGTGGGATTGCTGGATCACGTGGTAGCTCTATTTTTAGTTTTTTGAGGAACCTAACAATGTTCATTCTTAACTGAGGGGAAGATGAGGCAGAACCTTCCCTGCTCTTTTCCTACCTGCTCTTGGCTCTCACCTCTTCATTCCAAGAATCTCTACCCATTTTACTTCCCCAGAGCTCTTGACATGACAATGTGGCTTGCATTCTTGTGTGGCAAACCCAGGGGTATTTCCAGGACTATCTTGGCTACCCAAGAAAGGAGACGTTATTTAGAGCATGAAATGTGTTTAAATTGATAGGGCCATAAACATATGCTTGCAAGGCTTGATTAGTAATTTGGTATTTGAGAAGTTTCCTAACAATGAATGGACTCTAAAGTCAATCAGATCTGCATTAAAAATCCAGTTTTGCCATGTGAGTGACTTTCGTTTTAACTTTTCTGTATCTCATTTACAACATCCACAAAATGCTGATACTAATAAATAGTACCTACCTCATGGAGTTGTAAAGATTAAATGGATGTTTTCTTGTAAAGCTCTAGCGCAGTGCTGGGAATAGTAAGAGCTTGATGCAGCCTCAGTCTCTAATGTAGCTTGTCATTGAGGAGAGGAGGATACTAGGTACATAAAGAAATGCATAACAAAATTCCAAAATACTAAGATTAATTTAACTGAAGCTATCCTCACAGGGTTAATGAGAATTCTGGATGGAAATATAGTTAGAATTAAGCATAAATCAGGTTGCACTTCCTTGTAACACAAAGTCGTGCAGCACTGGATACATTCACATCCCCATTGTTTGTTTGTTTGTTTGTTTTTTCTGTTATGTTTTGAGACGGAGTTTTACTCTTGTTGCCCAGGCTGGAATGCAATAGCACGATGTCAGATCACTGCTTCCCAGGTTCGAGTGATTCTCCTGCCTTAGCCTCCTGAGTAGCTGGGATTACAGGTGTGTGCCACCATACCTGGCTAATTTTTTTGTATTTTTAGTAGAAAAGGGGCTTCACCATGTTGGCCAGGCTGGTCTCAAACTCCTGATGTCAAGTGATCCACCTGCCTCAGCCTCCCAAAGTGCTGGGATTACAGGCATGAGTCACTGTACCCAACCCCTATTGTTCTTATAGATAGGATTTCTGGCCTTAGAATTACAAGGCATTTGTTTAAGAATTGGTTATGATGTTTTTCAGATCCTGAATTCTAGTGGAACAGCTGACACCAACCAGTTTGAAGATTCTCCCCAGAGAAAGCAAATCAACATGAGAGTACAGCTTGTTTATCTCCCTGTCCCATGACTTCACCCTGCACTCTTTGGTCAATCAATAATGTCCACACTTTGGCTCACTCCAAAACCCTTAAAAACCTTAGCCCCAAACTCTGTGAGTAGAACAGATTTGAGGTTTTTTCCCCATCTCCTCATTTGGTGACACTATGATTAAATCTCTTTCTCTGCTGCAACCCAGTGTCTCTGTGTATTGACTTGCCATATGTTTTGGGCAACAAACCTATTACAGTTATAAAATTATTTTCTTTTTTTTTTTTTTGAGACGGAGTCTTGCTGTATCACCCAGGCTGGAGTGAAGTGGCGCGATCTCGGCTCACTGCAAGCTCTGCTTCCCGGGTTCACGCCATTCTCCTGCCTCAGCCTCCGAGTAGCTGGGACTACAGGCGCCCGCCACCACGCCCGGCTAGTTTTTTGTGTTTTTAGTAAAGACGGGTTTTCACCATGTTAGCCAGGATGGTCTCAATCTCCTGACCTCGTGATCCAACTGCCTCGGCCTCCCAAAGTGCTGGGATTATAGGCTTGAGCCACCGCACCCGGCCATAAAATTATTTTCATGTTCCCCTTCCCCGGAAGTGAAATATGTGCCTTCTATGAGAAAGACAGTCAGTCATGCTTCTATGAATCTTGCAGGGTGTATGCGGGGTGCAAGGCCCAGGTGGCTCTTTATCTAGGCCAGTTCTCAGGGTTGTGTTTGAAGCCAGCAATCTTTAGACCTCAGGTCACATCTCTCACCACACAATGAACAGGCTTGCCTATTGTGTAAAAGGAGTGGGTTCTCCAAGCATAGTGTTCCTCAGCTGTGAGGAACCTCCTCTCCTCAATCCCACTGTGTGCACAGTCTCCACTTGGGCCCACATTGCTTCATATCCATAGGAATTAAGTGTGGGTGTGGTAATGAACAGACACACTGTGCTGTGAGTAACAAAGTCCTTTGTCTCTGACCCAGGAATCTTGTGTTTTCTATCAGCATCCTTTATGCTAATGTCTCAAGAGTGATTCAGAGCAAGACATGATACTGTCTCCTAGCTCCGTTACACCAGATGCCCAAAACTGTGAAGCTATGTTTACTGAGAATGAAAGCCTGCAAACCTGAATGGCCTTTCCCTGGGAAACATTTTCATATAACATGAAATGGACTAGACTAATGATTAATGACTGAATGGGATTCTAGAATGTGCCAGTGTCTGTTGACTTTTATGATCCTTTTGCTGTAAGGGATCCTGTTCTAAGACCAGAGGTCAACTGTGTTATTGGGATTTATAATAAGAAAGAATACAGTTGGTCTTAATCCCTGTTTCCTCCTACATAGCTCCTAAAACACTTGGCCTCTCCAAGGTGACAAGTGCCGTTTTGTATGCTAATAAGATGACTGATGGCTGGGGGATCCCGGGTAGCCTCAGGATAGGCAGCTGGTTGCCTGGAAACCAACCTTGTGATGAGAGGGCTGGAGTATTCAGTTCCCTCCCCTGTATTTCTGGGAATAGAAAGAAGCTGAAGGCTGAGTTGATCACCAATGGCCAATGACTTAATCCATCATGCCTATGTAATAAAGCCTCCATAATACCCCAAAGGACTGGGCTGGGAGAGTTTCCAGGTTGCTGAACACAAGGAGGTGATGGGAGGGCATTGCACCATAGAGCACATGGAAGCACTGGATGCCTTCTCCTATACCTTGTCCTATGCATCTTTTCATTTAGCTCTTCATTTGCCTCCTTTTTAGTATCCTTTCTAATAAATCAGCAATAGTGAAAGAAAAAAAAAAAGGCATAGAATCAACAAATGATTAAGTCACTAAGGCCCCACTCTGAATTTTGGTGACCTGATCCACGGATTCATATTACCCAAGGGCTGACACAGTTTTGAGAGAATATTTCTAACACTCCATGTCGCAGACAAACCACTTCCTCATTGAATGCTAGGAAGCAATACAAATACTTGATGTCCAGTGCAAAAAATCTTGTGAACAGAAATAATAATAACCACAGTTGGAGGAAATAGTTCAGTTCAACAATCAGTCTAATATCTAGTTATTAAATAGATGGTGATATGGGCAGGAGGCAGGGAGATACTGGGTAGAAGAGGGAAGGGTCCCTGGCAGAGCCTCACCCTCAAGCCTGGACCAGTGGCCCAAAGCAAGAACATACATTCCTGTTTTCCTGCTCGAATGTTGTCTTTTCCAGAACGATCCTGGCCCACCCCACTCCCCATCCTGTACCCATGGAAATCCCAGGCTCCACTGGAAGCAGAGCAGCAGAGAAGGAGAGAAGAGAAGCAGCAGCTTAACATCATTGAGAAGTGGCTTGACTTCAGAGGGACAGCTTGACGGCGGAACCTCGGAGAGAGTTCAACTGGGGACAGTCAGACTCCAGGGGAAGACCACCTTCCCACTCCATTCCCTTTCCAGCTCTCCATCCCACTAAGAGCCACTTTCATCAGCAATAAAATCTCCTGAATTTACCATCTTCATCTCATTTGTGTGACCCGATTCTTCCTGGACCCCGAACAAGAGCTCGGGATACAGAGGGTTGTCACACTGAGCTACTAAACACTTAAGCTGTCCACGGATGGCAAAGCTAAAAGAGCACACTGTAACATACACCCTCTGGGGGTCCAGGGGTCAAGGGTACCCTCCAGATGCTGCTGCAGGGCCACACAGAGTTCTGCTCTTGCTGGCACCCAGAAGCACTCATCCTGGCCCCTGCACCCAGGCACCTGTGTGGTCCCCTTCCCGTGAGGGGTTGAGAGCTGCGGGATAAGTAAACAAGCCACCCACTTCACAAGTCCCACAAAGCGGTCAGGGTAAATGCCCTGTTTCAGTAGGAAGTTTGTGTGAAGGTGGAAGACGTTGAAGTCTGGTATGCCTTGTTAGGCTCAAGCTTCAAAGTCAAGAGGTATAAAACATTTAATCAACTGTGACCTTGATGATAAACCATCCTTGACTCATCTTCTGTCTTACAGCCTATGGAGGCATTCAATAAATGACTACAAGGTGGATGAAAAAATTGTTCAAGATAGGGTCAAATGCCAGAGATGCGGTCAAATGCCAGAGATGCAGTCAAATGGAGAGATAAGTGATAGGAACCAGTTTTCATTAGGTCAATGGAGGTGTGACTTAGGGTCTGCTGTAGATAGAGGAGCTGTCCTGGTTGGGGGAGTGAGACAGGAAGACAGGAAAGGAGTTTGTGCCTCTACAGGAAATGAGCTCCTTTTATCCTCTGATGTATCCCGTCTTTTTATTGTCTTTTGGTTTTCCTTTTCTTCTCTCTTTTTGTCTCTCCCATAAAAATTGCTGTCTGTATTTGGCATCGGTTCAGTTCTTTAAAATGCGACCACCTGTGAGTGTGAGAGAGCATATGCTTTTAATCTTCTCATAAGTTGTATTTAGAGTCAGTACAGTTCTGCAAGAGTGGAATCTGCCCAAGAAAACATCGAACAACTTGTGGAATATGATTAAACTTTGATGAACCCAATCTTTCACCTAAAAAGTGACTTTTCTCATAGATAATTCATAACCAGGCTAATATGATATTTGAAGTATATCCTCAACCTGGTGATTTGCGTCTTTAACTGAAGGCTACTGTCTTCATGAGTGCCCTTTAACCTACCAGCTTATTGTTGTTAAAACAATTTTTCTTTTCTTTTTTTTTTTTTTTGAGACAGGGTCTTGCTTTGTTGCTCAGGCTGGAGTGCAGTGGCACTGTCACGGCTCACTGCAGCCTTGACCTCCTGGGCTCAAGTGATTCTCCTGCCTTAGCTTCCTGAGTAGCTGGTACTACAGGTACCCTGGGTAATTTTTAAATTCTTTGTACAGATATAATTCTCACTATGTTGCCCAGGCTGGTCTTAAACTCCTGGCTTTGAGCTATTTCCCCAACTTCAGCCACCCAAAGGGCTGGGATGTTAAAACATTTTTAAGCCAGAAAGGGAAAACAAAACATGAGTTCTTTGTGTCTAATAAAAAAGAAATTCTGCCTGTATACATGAAGGGTTTGAACCAGGACCATTAAAAAGTACTTCTTAGGATAGAAAATGAAGTGTTAACAAAGTTGCTGACATTTATAGATGCAAAACAGTGGCTATAATTTTAGATTTTATATCTTCAAACACAATTTACGAAGAGATATTCACTATGACCTAGATGTTCTTTCCCTGGGCTACAAAGCATTGCAGGGAGGCTCGGGTGGTGACTACCTATGATCTATGTTATTGTATGCACTTGTTTATGCTCTATGTTCTTCTATAAACTTGCAAGGAATGTATAATGAAGGTCATTCTTGATAGATATTTACAATTCATTATATAAAAGTTTGCCAAAATATTTTTGTTCCAGAATGTTAAAAGGAAGTGTTTTTAGATGCAAATCCCCATAAACATGCTCCTTTGTTCATGTACAATTTCATTTTAAAAGGTTTCTTTTCCCATTTTCCTGATTCTTCCTCCCCCGTTGGCCAGACCAACCTATTTATTTATAAAAGCCTAATAAGTGCTGGGTAACTGCAGCTTCTGAACAACCAAAGAGAAAGAGGAGGGACTGCTAGGAACTAAGTGACTTTTCAGGCTTGTGTTCTGTTCAGGAAAGCTGTCATTATTTTTCTCTTAGAATGTGAAATAATGTGCCAAGCAAGGAAAGCGTTCTAATGCCTTTATTTCTATATTTCTGACTTCTTTCTGATGATCATTAGTTTGATCAGAAACTTCTAATTTCCTTTAAATATGGAATTTTAACAAGGTTTGGTACATTCTTAAGTACCTCTATTCTGTCTTCTAGTCAAATATTTTTTCTTGAAGCGATGTCAAAATTTATAATGGAGTTTGATATAATTTTAATGTTTGATGAATTTTTAATTTTTAATCTTTGAATAGATTATAAATTGCAAAGTAAAATATTCAAAGGAAATAAAGGATATATATGAAAAGTAAACCTTTCCCCCATCCTTTACCCCTTGGTTTTCCATTTCTAATTCTCCTTTCCAGAGATGACCATGATTATGAATTTTTTTTTTTTTGACAAGGGGTGTCAGCGTGTCACCCAGGCTGGAGTGCAGTGGCATGATCATAGATCATTGCAGCCTTCAGCTCCCAGGCTCAAGCGATCCTCCTGCCTTAGCCTCCTGAATAGCTGGGACTACTGGTGCATGCTACCATGCCTGAGTTTTTTTTTTTCTTTTTTTTTCTTTTTAGACAGGGTCTTGCTACGTTGCCCAGGCTGGCCTCAAACTCCTGGCCTCTAGTGATTCTCCCACCTTGGCCTCCCAAAGTGTTGAGATGATAGGCATGAGTCACTGCAACCATCCGATTATGCATTTATTTTATACCCTTTCAGAGAAAAACATATACATATAGCATCTACACTCGTCCTTCATCTTTTACACAAATAGTAAAATAATAAACAATGTTCTGTGTTTTGTTTTCTTCCTATATCTACACATCTCAGAAAATATTCCACATCAGTATATGTAGAAGTGATGTTTTCTTATTTTCATAGCTGTACCTTATTCAATTGTATGGGGATATCAAAATTTATTCAACCAGTTCCCTATTGATAAATATTGAAGTCATTTTCAATATTTTACTCTGATCCTCCATTCTGTGGTGACTATCTCTGTCCATATGTTTTTGTGCACACATGTAAGACTTTCTGTAGGATAAAATATTAGACTCAATTTCTGGGTTCAAGGAAATATACATTTCCGTTTTAATAGGTATTGCCAAATTGTCCTCCAAAGACGTTCTCCCGATTAACACTCTCAACAACATACTTTGGAAATATAGATTTATTTTTAAAATGTGCACTATCTTTAAAGAGAGGCAAACCTGCTCCATATTTGCCACTATGCCTTACAATCAGTGACTAAATGAATCTACCAGACACCAAATATAAATAAAAGCGCATTAGAGTTACTAGTGAAATTAGTTAGTGTAATGCACCTTCTCACCTTCCGTAGCTGATTAAATGTATACTTGATGCCCATGCCTCAACTTGCAATCTTGAGAGTGTTTAGTAGCCGTGCACAGAGCATCTGACAGCTATGCTTATTGACAGGAGAGAGCCTTCTGTGTGTTTTAGACAAATAAAGGTCAATGTCATAAACCTGATGCTCTTTTGTTAGACAAATATTTAATCTGTGATCTTATATCTCAAAATTCAGCACAGGATTAAACATGACGGTGAGTTCAGCAGGTGTCTGCCATTCCTGCTTAACACTGTCTACGCTTTTGATGTTGGCTCATAATCAGATCATTTAGACTCAGCCTGAAACAATTTCGTCTGCTTTTAACATGTCAATAGAAAATAAAAATGGTTTCAACTGCTGTATTTAGAATTAGGAATTTCAAAGTTATTATTATGATTACTAACGGAATAAATATTTTATAATAATTTTCTTGCACATAGTTATTTTTCATATTTAAAAATTCTCAGTTTATGCCATGAGGCTTTTATTTTCTCTTTGATTGTGTTATGTCCAAGCTCACCATCTTCTCTGAATGCTGAAGTAAATTCTTTATTTTTTTATTATTATTTTTTTTGAGATGGAGTCTTGCTCTGTTGCCCAGGCTGGAGTGCAGTGGCATGATCTAGGCTCACTGCAACCTCTGCCTCCCTGGTTCAAGCTATTCTTCTGGCTCAGCCTCTCGAGTAGCAGGATTACAGGTGGCCACCACCATACCCAGCTAATTTTTGTATTTTTCAGTAGAGATGGGATTTCACCATGTTGGCCAGGCTGGTCTGAAACTCCTGACCTCAAGTGATCCACCTGCCTCAGCCTCCCAAAGTGCTGGGATTACAGGCGTGAGCCACCATGCTCAGCCCCAAAAGTGAATTCTTATACCTTGCTTTGTTAATCTGGCTGAATGCTTTGACTTCTCTGAATATACTTCAGGGGTTCCCAGCCCTCAGCCACGGATTGGTAGCTGTCCATGGCCTGTTAGGAACTGGGTAGCACAGCAGGAGGTGAGTAGCCTGTGAGCAAGTGAAACTTCATCTGTAGTTACAGTCACTCCCTGTCACTAGTATTACCATCTGAACTCCACCTCCTGTCAGACCAGCAGAGGCATTAGATTCTCATCAGAGTGCAAACCTTATTGTGAACTGTGCATGCGAGGGAGCTAGGTTCCCTGCTCCTTATGAGAATCTAACGCCTGAGGGTCTGTCATTGTCTTCCATCACCCCCAGACGGGACAGTCTAGTTGCAGGGAAACAAGCTCAAGGCTTCCACTGGTTCTACATTATGATGAGTTGTATAATTGATTCATGATATATTACAATATAATAATAACAGAAATAAAGTGCACAATAAATGTAATAAGCTTGAATCATCCTGATACAATCACCCCACCCCAATCCACGGCAAAACCATCTTCTAGTAAAGCAGTCCCTGATGCCAAAAAGGCTGAAGACTACTGATATAGTTCTGCCATCTACATTACAGTAGTGTCTTCTTGATAAGATGTGACAGCTTGTGACATAAGAGCCTGATGGTGCAAATCAAGAATTTTTAAATGAGTAAAGATGGTGACTCATAGGATATTCATTATGAAAAATTTACTCCAGTAATAAAAATCTTGAACATTCCTAATTCTAAGTCAGATGTTGAGGCCATTTTAATTTTTTATTGACATATCAAAAGCAGTCAGTAGTGTTCAGTGAAACATTCACGTTTCTAAGTGTCAAATAAAATAAATACCTCTAACAAAAGAGAGCAGCAATGATCCCTAACTACCATAAAAAAACTTGACCACAGCTTTTTTCTTTTTCTATTCTTTACAGCCTATGTTTTTTCTTACTATTTCATCTTCAAGATTACCTTTTAATAAGTCTCTGTCACTCCGTAAACACTTGACCCATCAAAATCAAGGTGGACATATCCCAACTTGATCTCACCTCACAGCACAGCAGCTTCCCTTTCAGTTTGCTATGTCAGGGACTAATGTCACCATGCACCCAGCAAAACTTTTTTTCTCCCTCCCTTACCCCTTCTCCTGCACAATCCACTGGTCACCAACTACTATTGATCCTACCTCCCAAATACCTATTAAATCTATCCACTTCTCTCCATCTCTACTGCTCCTTCCTCCTCTTACTGGGATGCAAATGCAAAGCCCAACTGGATCCTCCATGTTTACACCTGTCCTTCCAGGTCACTTTTCTATAAAAAGTATATAAGAATCAAATTTCCATTTCAGGCCAAAAGAAATTAACAGGTACTAGATACATCCTCTTACCTGTAAAACTGAAAGACTAGAAAAAATATATATAAAACAAGAGTTCACTTCTGCTAAAAGGCTCCTGGAACTGATAAACAACATCAGTAAAATTTCAGGATACAAAAATCAATGCAGAAGAGTCAGTAGCATTTCTCTACACCAATAGGATTCAAGCTGAGAGCCAAATCAAGAATGCAATCCCATTTACAATAGCTACCAAAAAATCCCCCACAAGAACCTAGGAACACATCTAGCCACAGAGGTGAAAGATCTCTACAACTACAAACCACAGATGTGAAAGATCTCTGCAACTACAAACCACTGCTGAAAGAATCATAGATGGCACAAACAAATGGGAAAACATTCTATGCTCATGGATTGGAAGAAACAATATCATTAAAATGATCATACTGCCCAAAGCAACATACAGATTTAATACTATTCCTATCAAACTACCAATGTCATTTTTTGCAGAACTAGAAAAAATGCATTCCTAAACTCATATGGAATCAAAAAAGATTCCTAATGGTCAAAGCAATTCTAACCAAAAAGAACAGTTGGAGGCATCACATTCTCTGACTTCATATTATACTATAAGGCTACAGTAACTAAAACAGCATGGTACTAGTACAAAAACAGACACATAGACCAATGGAACAGAATAGAGAACCCAGAAATAAAAATCACACACCTACACCCATCTGATCTTTGACAAAGTCGACAAAAATAAGCAATGGGAAAAGGACTTCCTATTCAATATATGGTGCTGGGATAGCTGACTGGCCATATGCAGAAGAATGAAATTGGACCTCTAACTTTCACTATATACAAAAATTAATTTAAGATGGATTAAAGATTTAAATGTAAGACATCAAACTATATGAATCCTAAAAGAAACCTAGGAAACATCATTCCAGACATTGGCCTTGGGAAAGAGTTTATGACTATGTCCTCAAAAGCAATTGCAACAAAAACAAAAACTGTCAAGTGGGACACAATTAAACTAAAGGGCTTCTGCACAGCAAAAGAAACTATCAATGGGATAAACAGATAACCTACAGAAGGGGGGAATATATTCACAAACTAGGTATCTGACAAAGGTCTAATATTCATAATCTTTAAGAAACTTAAACCATGAGGTTTGCTATGTCAGGGAGTAGTGTCAGCATGATCCAGCAGCACATGTCAACCCCTCTTTCCCCCTCCTCTGCCCCTCCTCCTGCACAATCCTTCGGTCACCAACTACTGTTGATCCTACCTCCCAAATATCTCTAAAATCTATCCAGTTCTATCCATCTCTATTGCTCCTTCTTAGTCTTACCTGGATGCAAATGCATTAATTACAAAAGGGAGTATTTGTCTTTTGCTTGTTCAATTGTTTAAGTTTCTTAAAGATTCTGGATATTAGACCTTTGTCGGCTGCAGAGTTTGTGAATTTTTTCTCCCATTCTGTAGGTTGTCTCTTTACTCTGTTAATAGTTTCTCAATGATAGACTAGATAAAGAAATTGTGGTGATACAGATACACCATGGAATACTATGAAGCCATAAAAAGGAATGAGATCATGTCATTTGCAGGGACATGGATGGAGCTGGAAGCCGTTATCCTCAGCAAACTAATGCAGGAACAGAAAACCAAACACCACATGTTCTCACTTATAAGTGGGAGCTGAACAATGAGAACACATGGACACAGGGAGGGGAACATCACACACTAGGGCCTTTTGGTGGGTCAGGGAAAGGAGAGCATTAGGAAAAATAGCGAATACATGCTGGGCTTAATACCTAGGCGACAGGTTGAAAGGTGCAGCAAACCACCATGGCACATGTTTACCTATGTAACAAAACTGCACATCCTGCACACGGACCTAGAACTTAAAATAAAAATAAAATTAAATAAAACAAAAAACAACAACAACATACAGGTAAAAGACATAAACAGACACTTCTCAAAAGAAGACATGCAAGCAGCCAACACACGTATGAAAAAATGCTCACCACCAGTAATTGTCAGAGAAATGATCATCAAAACCACAATGAGATATCATCTCACACTAGTCAGGATGACTATTATTAAAAAGTCAAAACAATGGACGCTGGTGAGAAAAGGGAATGCTTATATACCACTGACGGGAATGTAAATTAGTTCAGCAACTGTGGAAAACAGTTTGAAGATTCCTCAAATAACTTAAAACAGAAGGCCGGGTGTGGTGGTTCAAGCCTGTAATCCCAGCACTTTGAGAGGCTGAGGTGGGCAGATCATCATGAGGTCAGGAGTTTGAGACCAGCTTGGCCAACATGGTGGAAACCCTGTCTCTACTAAAAACACAAAAAATTAACTGGGTGTGGTGGTGTGTGCCTGTAATCCCAGCTACTCGAGAGGCTGAGGCAGGAGACTTGCTTGAACCCAGGAGGCGGAGGTTGCTGTGAGCGGATCACACCTTTGCACTCCAGGCAAGGTGATAGAGCAAGACCCTATCTCAAAAAAAAAAAAAAAAAAAGAACTTAAAACAGAACTACTGGTTTACCCAGCAATCCCATTACTGGGTATGTATCTAAAAGAAAAGAAAATAAATCTTTCTATCAAAAAGAAAACTGGACTCACATATTCATTACAGCACTATTCATAATAGCAAAGACATGGCACCAATCTACGTGCTCATCAATGGTAGATTGGATAAAGAAAATGTGGAATATGTACACCAGGAAATGCTATGCAGCCATGAAAAGGAATAGAAAGGAATGAAATCATGTTTTTGTTTTCCTTTTTGAGACGGAGTTTCGCTTGGGAGGGCAGTTTGTGATCTCTGCTCACTGTAACCACTGCCTCCCGGGTTCAAGCAAATCTCCTGCCTCAGCCTCCTGAGTAGCTGGGATTACAGGCACCCGCCACCACACCTGGCTAACTTTTGTATTTTTAGTAGAGACAGGATTTCACTGTGTTGGCAAGGCTGGTTTTGAACTCCTGACCTCAAGTGATCTGTCCTCCTAGGCCTCCCAAAGTGCTAGGATTACAGGTGTCAATCACTGAGCCCAGCCTGAAATCATGTTCTTTGCAGCAACATGGATGCAGCTGGAGATTATTATCCTAAGCAAATTAACACAGAAACAGAAAACCACATGTTCTCACTTATAAGTGTGAACTAAACATTGAGTACACGTGGACATAAAGATGGCAACAATAGACACTGGGAACTACCAGAGGGGAGGGAGCAAGGGTTGAAAATGACCTATTGGGTATATTTTCAGTACCTGGGTGATGAGACCATTTGTACTCCAAATCTCAGCATCATGCAATATACGCATGAACCTGCACATGTACTCACTGAATCTAAAATAAATGGGAAAAAAAAGTTCACAAGATATTGGATATCAGGCCACTGGCTCATGAAGAGCAAGGATAACTGAGACAAGGAAACAAACCAGGTGAGTCCTATGATTGACTATCATGTGGACAGTTTCCAGGCCATGATGCAGGGAGAAAAAGCCGCATGGAGTCTAGGAGTCTCTTTGAATTAAGGAAAGGGGAGCAGGGAGATCAAAGTAGTTAGATTTCATATGGTGAAATACCTGAAAGGAGAGAGCTGCAAAGAGAGAAAACTCGGGAAATCTGCTAGGTGTCCTCTGCAAGTGTTGGGCTGAATACTGGTTAATGAATGTCGGTGAGGAGACTACTCATGCTTTAGAAATAACCACTCAAAGGAATTAGTGGGAAATAAACCCAAAGCTCAATCAGGATCTACAATAATGCCCATTTTCTCAGCAGTCACAGTGGGAAACCTCACAATTTATGGTTTATCAAGTAGGATACTCAGAAGGGTTTTGCCTCAGTAGGGTAGAAAATTTTCCCTGAACTTAATGCTCCGCTGGTCCTGTCTAACAATGCTTAAGAGCAAGATCAAAGAGAATAGAAGTATTTTGAAGTAATTTGATCACATACCAGAAAACAAAACAAAAAACAAAGTGGACAGGAATACAAAAATATTCAGCAGTCAGCAATGTAAGAATCACAATGCCTAGTTCATGAAAAAAAAAAAGGCAGAAAAGTGCAATACAGAATAAGGATAAACATCAATTAATCAAAACTGACTCAGAATTGACACAGTTGAAAAAATTAATAGATAAAAACATTAAAATAGTTATTATAACTGTTTTTGTAGATCAAAAAGCTAGAGGAAAGATAAAATGGCCTAAGTAGAGACATAGAAAATATAAAAAAAAAAAAGTCAAATTGCAAGAGACGAAGCCTACGATGTCTAAGATGAAAAATCTCTGTGGTAAATAGCAGATTAGATGTTGCAGAAGAAAAGATTAGTGAGCTTGAAGACATAGCAATAGAAACTATCCAAAATGAAACAGAAAGAAAACAGACCAAAAAAAAAAAGAAGAGCATCTGTAAGCTATGAAGCAACTTTTAAGAGGCCTAGTATATACATAATTAGGGTAGGATAGAAAAATGGTTTGAAAAATAATGGCTGAAATATTTCCAAAATTTATGAAATCTGAAACCAACAGATCTAAAAAGCTTAAACGAATCCAAGAGAAGTATCACGAAGAAAACTGCATCAAGACACATCCTAATCAAATCATTTAAAACCAGCAATACAGAGAATACTGAAAACAGTCAGAGGCAAAGGACACATGTGTCAAAGGACACAGCAGAACAAAAGTAAAGTAGCTTTCTCCTCAGAATTAAGGCAAGTGAGAAAGTTCTCAAACACAAAAGCTGTCAACTTGGATTCTTTATCAGGAAAAACATCACCTTTCAAAGACGAAGACAAAATAAAGTCTTAGACAAACAAAACTGAAAAAATTTATAGATAACACATCTGCACTATAAGAAACGTTAAAAAAAAAGTCCTTCAGGCAGAAGAAAATAATTCCAGATGGAAAAGTATATCTACACAGAGTGACAAGGAGCCTAGGAAATGATAACTATGTGGATAATTTAAGAGTTTTTTCTTATTTAAACCCCTTGAAAAGATAATTAACTGCTTAAAGCAATGACAATGCATTGTAGAGTATATATTATTTGTACTATATATGAAATAAAATATATGGCAAAAATAGCAGAAGGCTGGGAGGGGAAATGGAAGTATACCGTTGTAAGGTCCTTGTACTATATATGAAATATAATAACATTTGGCCAGGCACAGTGGCTCATGCCTGTAATCCCAGCATTTTGGGGGGCCGAGGCGGGTGGATCGCCTGAGGTTGGGATTTCAAGACCAGCCTGACCAACATGGAGAAACCCTGTCTCTACTAAAAAAAGTACAAAATTAACTGGGCATGGTGGCATATGCCTGTAATCCCAGCTACTTGGGAGGCTGAGGCAGCAGAATCGCTTGAACCCAGTAGGCAGAGGTTGTGGTGAGCCAAGATCGCGCCATTGCACTCCAGCCTGGGCGACGAGCAGAAGTCTGCCTCAAGAAAAAAAAAAAGAAAAAAAATATATATATAAAATAATATTTGAAGGTAGTTTCTAATAAGGTAAAGATGTACAATATAAATCCTAAAACAATTATTGAAACAACGTCACACAGAGTTATTGCTAATAAGAAAACACAGTGGTCAATGAAATCATTAAAAATACACTCAATCCAGGGATTTCTGATCCAGATGAAATGGGGTATAAGTCCATTTCCAGTTAAATTGCACTTAACTCCCTGTTAAGTACAACTATAAACCCTGGAAATAATGTGAGAGGCAATCGAAGGAGAACTATACATGATGGAAAGAGGAAGGCAGACTCGGGGGGTGTCTCTGGAGTAGAGAAAAACAGCAGCATTGTGTCTTACATTCCCCCCATCCAACACAAGAAAGGGACTTAGGCCTGGCATTTTCTGATTCTGGGCCTATCCACTAAAGGGGGCTCAGATCAGCTCATTTCTTCCTTGGAGTGAACAACAACCCTGCCATTAACTTGTGCAGCAGCAATGGAGACAAACAAACAAACAAACAAACAAACCCTACCAGCAAGGACAAGCAAGTTTGGCAGCTCCCGCAAGACAGACTGATTGAGGGCCCTGCTAAGAGTAAGCGTCTAGGTTAAGTGCTCTCCTTCCCCACTAGGGCTAAGACGCTCATCCCCAACCCAAGCACCAACAGGCACTGGGAAGGGAGACCCACTGCAGTAAGCCCCTAGCCCAGAAAGCACTATGATTTCTTGCCAGGCTTGAGACTCCCATCCTCCACCCAGAGACACCGCGTGGCCAGGCAGCACTAAGTAGGGGAATCCCCCAACTGTAAGGACCTGGTCCAGGAAGCCTATTTGTCCCCTTGGGTCAGCGATTTCCTTTCTCCTCCTAGGAAGTACGACACAGCCTGGCTTAGGGAAACTATCCTCCACCACCGCAAGCAGTACTAGCAGGGGCTAGTGGGAGCCCCGGTGGCACCAGAGAAAGCAAGCAGTCAAAACAGCTCTGAAAATGGCTCTGAAAATGAAGTTGTCACTAGAACCACAGCCCACAACATTAGGTCAGAACCGCTGTGCTAAATCTAAATAGGCTGACTGTCTGCTGTCATCATAGATCTAAATAGGGCCCAAAATCTCCTAATATCAAAGCCAAAACGTCCAGGACATCACCTGCACATCAAGAACCAAGATTTTAAAGCAGCCATCATAAAAATGACTCAACAAGGTATTACTAATTCTCATGAAAGGAATGAAAAGAATAGTAAATCTTAACAAAGACATAGGTAATCAAAAAGAACCAAATAGAAATTACAGAAATAGAAAAGGCAGTAAGAAACAAAAAATTTGCCAGGTGAGTCCCTCAACTGAACTTCTTACTTGAGTTTTGTCCATTCTTCTCCTTGAGCGCCTTACTCCAGTGTTACTGGCCCCCTTATTAATCTCTTCAACTAGAATTTAAATCTTACAAGGCAGGTATCTTATCTGTTTTACCCACTGTTGTATTTCCAGTGTCTACCACCATGCCTGACAAATACTTCTTAAATAACTGAATGAATTTTTAAAATGCCCAACCCCCAAAAGGCAAAGAGAATGGAAAAAGGGAATAGGAAATATAATTTAATCATTTATGTAATTACATTAAATCACAATGGCCGAACACCCAAATTCAAAGGCAGAAGTTGTCAGAAGAAAATAAAATCAAGAGCCACTGTCTGCTGCCTGCAAGAAATACAATTTAACTGTAAAGACACAATTAGGTTAAAAGTATGGAAAATGATACATCACGCTAACACTAATCATAAGTAAGCTACAGTGGTTATATTAATATCATACAAAGCAGTTTTCAGAGCAAAGGATATTAGCAGTGATAAAGAAGGTCATTTTGTAATGATAAAAGGGTCAATTCATTATAGAAAACAACCACTGTAAATGTTAATATACCTAAATAACAGAGTCCAAAATACAGGCAGCAGAAACCGGTAGAATTTCAAGGATAAATAGACAAACCTAGAATACAGTGTCCGTAAATGCATTGACACACATATGTAAGTGAATTTTTGACAAAGTTGCAAAGGCAGTTTTGTGGGAAAAGAGTAGTTTTTTCAATAATTTGTACTGGAACAATTGGATAACTATAGATGCAAAAATGAACCCCGACCCCCACCTTGCACCACATACAAATATGAACTCACAGTGAATCATAGACTTAAATAGAAAACATAAAACTGTACAACTTGTCGAAGAAAACATAGGAGCAAATCTTTGCAATGTTTGATTGGGCTAAGATTTTCTACATAAGCACCAAAAGCATGATCGATCCATAGAAGAAAAAAGTCTGACAAATTAGATTTCATTATGATGAAGAACTGTGCTCTTTGAAAGACACTGTAAAGAGAATGAAAAGACAGCCACCGACAGGGAGAAAATGTTTACAAATCACATATCAGCTAAGGAACTTGTATTCAGAATATATAAAGATATTTCCAAGGCTCACTTATAAGAAGACAAACAGCCAAAACCAAAATGGGCAAAAGACTTGAATACACATTTCTCTGAAGGATATATATGCATGGCAGATAAGCACATGAAAAAATGCTGAACATCATTAACCATTAAGGAAATGCAAATTGAACCCACAATGACTAACACAATTTGACTGTGTGCCCCGCCAAATCTCATACTGAATTCTAGCTCCCATAATTCCCATGTGTTGTGGGAGCAACCTGGTGGGAAATAACTGAATCATAGGGACAGTTTCCCCCATACTCTTCTTGTGGTAGTGAATAAGTCTCATGAGATCTGATGGTTTTATAAGGAGAATTCCGTTTTGCTTGATTCTCATTCTCTCTTGTTTGTCACCATGTAAGATGTTCCTTTCGCTTTCCACCATGATTGTGAGGCCTCTTCAGTCACGTGGAACTGTGAGTCCATTAAACCTCTTTTTCATTATAAATTACCCAGTCTGGGGAAGGTCTTTGTCAGCAGTGTGAAAACAGACAAATACAATGACATATCACTATACATTGGTTACAACATCTAAACAAACACACACACACACACTTGTGATACCAATGTTGGCAAGGATGTAAAGCAACTGGAACTCTCATACCCTGCTGGAGGTAATGTACAAGGGCTGCAACTTCTTTGGAGAAGAGTCTGTCGGGTTCTCAATGTAAAGATATACCTACAGTATGACCCAGTTTCTATACTCCTAGAACACAAACCTATGTCTCCACAAAGATTTATACACAAACATTTGTAGCAGCTTTATTTGTAACAACACCCAACTGGAAACCATCTTGATGTCCATCAACAGGTGACTGGATAAAAATCTCTGGGATCTTCATAAAAGGGAATACCATTCAACAATCAAAAGGAATAAGTGATCAATATTCACAATAGCATGGATGAATCTCAAAGTAACTATACTGGGTGAATGGAGCCAGACAAAAAAAATTTATATATATGCTTCTGTTTATACAACATTCTAGGAAACACAAATAATCTATGGCAAAACAAAACATATCAGTGGTTTCCTGGGGAGTGGGATTTGGGGAGGGGAGAGGCAAGAAAGAAGGACTACTGAGGGACATCAGAAATTTATCTGGGTGATGGAAATGTTCATTATCTTGATTATGGTGATGAGCATTTACATAAATCAAACTTACCAAATTACACATTTTATGTGTTGCTTATTGTATGTCACATTTTAAAAAAGAAAAGAGGACTACAACTATTTCAAATGCTGTCATTTAACTCACAAAATATCAAGAATTTTTCAGGATGTGTGTCTTTGAATGCAATGCAATGATATATTCCTGAAAGTATAGGTGGATAAAATTTGTCATGTGATGAAATATACAATCAAAGAGATCTTAGGGATTCTATAATTTTTTTAGGTGAAGAAAATGGACTGGATGGGGGTAAACTGATGTGCCCAAACCATATAGGAATGCCGTGTGTCTAAACTAGCTCATGAAAATGAAAGCTTTGGTTTTCTGCCACCCATAAAGCTAAATCACAGTGACATTTTAATAAATGGTCAATAATGTCGAGTCTCTGTAGTCTCAAAGTTTACTGCCTGACAGTAAATTCATTGGTTGAAAAATTCCAACAGGCTTTCTAATTGTTGTTGAGTGTAGCACAAAATAATCCACATTTTCTATCTGACTATAAATGCTAGTGAGAATGTTTTGGTATATTCTATAGTCCATACTGATGGCTTTAAATGAAATGCATTTAATTTATTTAATAAAAAATGGCACAAATTGCTCAGGATACTTTACTTTCCAAGCTCAGAAAAATGTCATAATATGATGTTTTTGGTTTGTTTAAGATAAAACCACTTTAATTCTACCTGCTGCAGAATGGTCTTAATAAATACACAAATCTATGATTTCATCAATGCAAATAGCACCCTATGGAGTTTTGCAGTGCTAAAGATCTTAGACGTACATTTATTAGAAAAGAAAATGTGCCATCAATTTATTAGAAGTATAATTGCTATAAATGATTTCAAATGCGACACTGAAGTATCTTTAACTTTGAAACTTTAATCTTCTTCAACTGGTAAACAGAAGTGTATTCTCATACCAATGTACGTAACTAAGTTTGTGTTTTTCCTTTTAAAACTTTTTTTATTTTTAATTTTTGTGGGTAAATAGTAGGTGTATATATTTGTGGAGGACATGAGACATTTTGATACAGGCGTGCAATGTGAAATAGTCACATCATGGAGAATGGGGTATCTATCTGTCCCCTCAAACATTTATCCTTTGTGTAACAAACAATCCAATTACATTCTTTTAGTTGTTTTAAAATGTACAATTAAATTATTATTGACTATAGTTACCCTGTTGTGCTATCAAGTAGTAGGTGTTATTCATTCTTTCTAATTATTTTTGTACCCATTAACCATCACCCACCCACCCCGCCCTCATCCCCACTACCCTTCCCAGCCTTTGATAACCAGCCTTCTATTCTCTATGTCCATGAGTTCAATTGTTTGATTTTTAGACCGCACTAATAAGTGAGAACATGGAATGTTTGTCTTTCTGTGTCTGGCTTATTTCACTTCACATAATGATCTCCAGTTCCATCCCTGTTGTTGCAAATGACAGGATCTCATTCTTTTTTATGGCTGAATAGTACCCCATTGTGTATATGTACCACATTTTCTTTATCCATTCATAATAGCTGAGATTTGGAAGCAACATAAGAGTCCATCCACACTTTAAATTCAAACCGCCTTTCTAATTGTTGTTTCTAAATGTCCATAAACAATTAGGTTGCTTCCAAATCTTGGCTGTTGTGAACAGTGCTGCAACAAACGTGGGAGTGCAGGTATCTCTTTGATAGACTAATTTCCTTTCTTTTGGGTATATACCCAGCAATGGGATTGCTGGATCACATGGTAGCTCTATTTTTAGTTTCTTGAGGATTTTTTTTCTTTTAAATTTCAGAGACAGGATCTGGCTATCTTGCCCGGGGAGCAGCTATCACAGTCACCATCATAGGACATTATAGTGTCAAACTACTGGGCTCAAGAGATCCTCCTGTCTCAGCCTCCTGAGTATCTGGTATTACAGGCACACACCACCATGCCTGGCTCTAGGGATAACTTCTGAAGTAATTTTGTTTATGTTGAAGTTTTTTGTACGTTTGAGAATTAAAGATGAGGTTTTTCTTGGTCTTTAGGGAGAAATGCCTTAAACCTTGTCTTTTAAGAGTGGAATGTATGTAAATAAACAACCACAATTGTATTTCAGAAAAAATAATTTGCAGTAATATTCTTCCCAGTTTAAGATGACTAAGAATGAGGTAATAGTGACCCAGCAACATGTTTTAGTTAAGACTGCACTCAAGAGAATTTGGTTTGCTTCCCAGCTCCACAGTTGGGCCAAGAAAAGTAATTACAGTGATTAATAATAATATTTGATTTTCTAGTCCCTGAGCCCACTTCTCAGGGCTGGTATTATCTGGGGGCAGAGAAACAAATTGCAGGAAGGAAGTGAGAAGTATATCCTACCATTCGAATTCTTAAGCATGACACCACCTCAAAGCTGCCATGGCAGACCCCGCATGTGCCACCCACGAATTTTTACACGGGGGATTTCCAGGATCTTGTGTTCCTGAGGTGATGTTTTCAGTCTTTAGGGACACATTTTAATTAATACTCCTTAAAGTGCACCTCCTCATGTTCATACACGCTGTTAAGGAGGTTTTAAGTGGTGATGGAGAGGACAGATTTAAATGAATCAGGGCCTCTGCTTTGAAAACTGTAAAAAACAAAAACAAAACAAAAGCAACACATCTTTTGTCCTTAAAAAATTCTCATGTTCTCATCTCTGGAATGATTCTGATGGTCAATGCAAGGAGAGTTCTAAGATACCCAAGGTTTAATATAAACAAATAAGTGAAAAGAGAGAGAAAAGAAAAAAAAAAAACAAACCCGCTCAGGGCAGGGCCGGGTTTCAAGACCACAGTAGCCTTCAGCTCTGCCACTACCAGGAGGAGTTGCCATGGGAACCATTGCAAAAGATTAAATATATCAAGAGTACATGATTGTGAGAAATGGGTGGGAAAGGGAATTACATTAAGTAAAATGATGGTTCTTCTGTTTGTGGTTTTTCACATCTTTTTTCCTAAATCACATACAAAAACTCCTTTTAATTCATAAACATATAATTCATTAACAAATTACTTTTTGCTCTATGCTAAATATAGAGAAAAAATGTTCATTTTTCACAGCAAAATTTAAAGGGTTATTATTATTTTTTTTTTTGCAGTGCTTTTTGTTTCTGACCCCAGTATCGATTCCGGGGTAAACTCTGCCATTTCCCCTCAAATGGTAAAATAACCTTCTAGGTTGGCCAACGGGTCTGGAGCAGGTCCAAATGACCTTCCTTTTGTCCTCTCATCCTGCCACACATCACACACACCATATTTATGTTGGCTCTAGGATCTGGAAAATGTTTTGTTTTTTAATCCTGTTGTCTTCTGTTGCAATTCTTCTTAGAAAAAATTTAGCAGAAGGGCCAAAGCTAAAAACATGAGTCTCTTAAGAAAGTTCCTTAAAGTAGTACAAATGTTGTAATTTGAACTATGTATTCACAAAGTTCAGAAACTTTCTTTTGGTTGTTATTGGAGAATTTTTCTCAATGTATGGGACGTCAGCTTTTGGAATCTCAGCTTGCAGGTAAGGAAAGCTGGATCATAAAACTTTAAGAGCTGACTCATGGAGTCCTGAGACTTGGCATGGCCAGTTCAATGTAGTTTTGTTTGTAATCACGTCGTCCCTTTGCCCTGTTGGACGAATGTATGTACTTGGAAAGGTAAAATTAAAATGAGAAAAGCTCATTGTTTCCTAGTTTTAAGTTCAAATGAGGGAGGTTTCTGAAGAAGGGTGGGAAATTATTGCCCTCCTTTGCAATGACGATGGGTCATGTTTCAAAGCAAAGCTCTGTAAAGAACATATTGCACTTTCTTATTTACTTTGCCTTTTCCCACAGCACAGAACTGCACCCTTTATTATTACTGTCATAGTTGGCTGAAGAAGAGCTGTCTGTCCAATTAGAGGATGCTCTCCAAAGATTTGTTCCATACAGCATTCCGCTCTAGCAAAATCGTCCAACAAGAAGTTGTTTATATTTAAACAATGTCATCTCTACCACATATACATGTATCTTGCTTGAAGTTTTTAAAATTAAGACATTGACTGTGCTAAGGCTTTTTAAAATATGGCCCCATATTATTTCAATTCTTTAAGTTTCTCACTTTGAAAGTGATTAACCCCTAAGAGAAGGGAGAAAGGGCATCGCAACCAGGAGGAAGCAGTGGAAACTTCCTCTCTCCCATGCCAGGTCCTCAAGGTAAGGGCCCCAGAATAGATTTGACCTCTGCTGCATTTCCAAGGCCTTAGAAGCTTCTTCCTTAGCTCAAAGCTTCCCTTTGGTTGTTTTGAGAATGTGATGAGGGCGGGGAAGGAGATCAAAGACTGAGGGATGAAAGGTTGGAGATGGACCTCTGGGTAGGAGAAGAGGGGTAGTACCGTTGGAGGATGTGAATGGAAGGCATGAATAGAGATTTTTTTGTTGAATAAAATAAGTGATCACCAAGTTTTCTTCTGTTAAACAATACATAAACCATAACAAGCAATGCCAAATCTGACATGGAGTGAAAGTAGTACTGACACACCAGGAGTTTGGTCTAGGTCTTGCTGCTGGCTGCACAGGAAGCCAATCACTGAGACAATGAGGACTGCCAGGGAAGAAGGCTTTAATCAGCTGCTGCAGCTGAGGAGCTGGGAGCTCAGTCTCAAGTCCATCTCCTTGACCAACTACAAGTAGGAGTTTATATAGCAGGGATGAAATGTAACTATATACAGGTAAACAGGAATTACAGAGGGGTAAGAAAATCGTGAGGGACCAAGTGCAGTCCCAGCACTTTGGAAAGCCGAGGTGGGCAGATAACTTGAGTTGGAGACCAGCTTGGCCAACATGGCAAAAACTCATCTCTACTAAAAATACAAAAATTAGCCAGGCATGGTGGCAGGCACACATAAGATGAGTGCAAGTTTCAAGCTTTAAGACCAGGAGGGTCAATTTCTATATTCATTTAATAAGACTGAAACATCAGTTCTGTGGGACAATTGGGCTGGTTTCAAAAGGCTACCACTTGCTTTTCCAACACAGGCATGTTGACCCTGTTCTTAAAAGCAACTTGATAAAGCAGACTTCCCTGTGCATGGAAACCTTCCTATTTACAGATGGCCTGGCTCACTAGCTAAGAGGCATTCTAAACAATTGTCTTCACCTTACCTACAGTTTTAGGAGGTAGCAAGAAGCACATTAACATCAGAGCACTCAGAACTCCTTTATTTAATAGTTAAAAACCTTGGAGGGCTTTGACCAGGGACAGTGATACTCTCCAAGTCAAGTGTCACCAGCTGATCCCACTCTCCATGCCTAGCCCCCTTTCATGAAGCACTTTTGGTCTTTCCAGCACTAGAAACATGCCCATACTTATTTCAAGAGGTTGACAGTTTGGTAATTAAATTAATCTTACCACCACCCTTTGCTGTAGGGCTTCGGCAAGAGCACATTATATGTATACACCTTGTTCCTTTTATAGATTGGTTCTGAATAATCTCACAGTGGAAGGAAATAAAATGTAAAGTTGTATTTTAATGCATTTAAAACTGGAAGTTTACATTCAACATGCTTCTGTTTCATTTGTGTGTCTTTTTTCTCCTGAAGTGCTGTCAATTGCCACTTGGTTTGATTCTTTTCAAATGCAGCCTTGCAGTAATGCTGACCACATCAATTTCATATTCTCTTTTGTCTGACTCAAGGATATCAGACACTGTTTCATCTTAATGAGGGCTAGTTCTACTCCTATTACCAGGCGATTTTTCTCTGATAAATCACAGTGTCCCATGGCGTCATTGCACCCATAATAGCAGGCAGGTGAAGAGCAAGGCATGCTCCCAAGTCCTGGTGCTTCTTTCCTAACTGAGCTATTGCTCTCGTGCAGCCCATGATCCTGAGCAAATTCCTATGCTGTGCATCATTTCCCCGTGTCATGCCTCGGCTTGCCCCTCACGGAGACTCTGATTCATGGTGTGAAACAAGGTCTCCTTAAGAGGACA
>NW_012104576.1:1294893-1295256 GCF_000951045.1 Mandrillus leucophaeus
TGATGAGTAAAAGAAAAGAAGAATTTTAAGATTAGAGGTGTGCCTCAGGAATCTAGAACTTAATTCTATCCAAACTATTCCAACTCTTTTCAATTTGTCTAGACCAAGAGGATATTACAGAGTCCAATAATTCCAGGTGATATGCTGATGACCCAACATAGGCCAGTAGCCGAGAGAAGGCAGTGAAGACCAAGATATGAAATTGATTTTAGAAATGCCATTAGGAGGCCGGGCGCGGTGGCTCAAGCCTGTAATCCCAGCACTTTGGGAGGCCAAGGCAGGCAGATCATGAGGTCAGGAGATTGAGACTTTCTGGCTAACACGGTGAAACCCCATCTCTACTAAAAATACAAAAAAATTAGC
>NW_012104576.1:1296189-1297909 GCF_000951045.1 Mandrillus leucophaeus
GGTTTCATTGGCTCTCATGGTTCTGCAGGCTGTATAGGAAGCGTGGCTCCAGCATCTGCTTGGCTTCTGGTAGGAAATTTACAATCATGGTGGAAAGCAAAGGTGGAACAGGATTGTCCCACAGCCAGAGCAGGAGAAAGGGAGAAGGTGCTACACAATTTTAAGCAAGTAGATCTTTTGAGAAACCATTCACTATCACAGAAACAGCACCAAGGGGACGGCGCTAAACCATTCATGATAAATCTGCCCAAGTGATCCAATCACCTCCCACCAGGCTCTACCTCCAACACTGGGAATCACATTTCAACAGGAGATTTGGGTGAGGACAAACATCCAAACTATATCAACTGTATATAGCTGTTTATGTCACTGAGTGTGAAAATGAAGAGAAAATCTAAGAAAATGTCACAACTATTTAGGGCATAAGAATAAGGGGCAGAATCTGAGAAGTACCTTTGAGAAAAGTAAGGAAACAAGCCAAGAGGGGTCAGAGTCACAGAAGGCAGGGGAGGAAGCACATAAATGATAAACTAACAGGTCAAATGCTTAACAACGATGGTAACCAACTCTAGCTGCCCAAAGGGACTTTACAGATACTAGGATGTTCACTCAGAAATTCTGATATGTTAGACCTGGGGTGATGCATTTTTAAACAGGTCCCCAAGCGATATGCAGGAGGAGGACTGTGGGACATTGTTCAACATTTTTCAAAGGCTTGGTTTCAAAATAATAATATGTACGAAGGATTGCCTGAAGGATATGCAGTCTATCTATTTTGCTACATACACAAAATTTTCTTCTTGGGTTAGATCAACTTAGGGTACAGCTGATTTCCTGGAATGCACCATTCTGCCCCTTCATTGCAATGTTCGACAGAGCTCTTTTTGGGGGTTGAGACACTGGACTTTGTTGAGAGGTGTATAGAACTCAGTCTTTTAAAATTCATTATTGACCAGGCATGCTGGATGACTCATGCCTGTAATCTCAGCATCTTGGGAGGTTGAGGTTGGAGGATTGAGAATGCAAAAAATCATTCACCATCATGAGGACAGCACCAAGGGGATGGCGCTAAACCAGTCATGATAAATCTGCCCCTGTGATGCAGTCAAGACCAGCCTCGGCAACATGGTGAAATATGTATATATAGTATATATTTTAGACACCCCATCTCTAATATATATATGTGTGTATATATATATCATATATATATAATATCTCTAGATATATATCTCTAATAAATCTGCTCCTGTGATCCAATCAAGACTAGCCTGGGCAACATGGTGAAATACGTGTGTGTATATATATAGTGTGTATCTATATGTATAGCATATATTTTAGAAACCCCATCTTTAATATATATAATATATCTCTAGCTATAGATATCTTTTATATATGAAATATATCTCTAATATATATTTATATATATACAAAATATATCTCTAGATATATATCTCTAATAAGTCTACCCCTGTGATCCAATCAAGACCAGCCTGGGCAATACGGTGAAATATGTATACATATATATCTCTAGTAGAGATGGGTTTCTAAAATATATATATCTTAGAGATACATATACATATATATGTAATATATATCTGTATGTATATGTAACACTATGTATGTGATAGATATCTATTATCTATTTATATATAATATATATCTATATGTAACAGATATCTATTATATATTATAGATGTATATCTAATATAGATCTATATCT
>NW_012104576.1:1298134-1305939 GCF_000951045.1 Mandrillus leucophaeus
ATATGTAATATATAATATTATATATGTTGTATATAATATAGATTTATATATGTAATAGATATCTATTACATATATATTAGAGGTTCTAAAATACATATCTATATCTCTAAAATATATGTTGATAAATAGAAATTAAGACTCATTATTATACTATGTAAGAAAGTTGTTGAGAATATTGTAGAGTAAGTTGACCCGTGTAAAAAATTTTACTTAGGTGTTAGTCCCAGGACTAGTCTTACTTCTCTTGAACGATTGATTTTCTTCATTCTAATAGTTTCAAAAAGAGTGTTTTCTTTTCTGGGTTGGCTGTAAGAAAATTCAGGTCCCAAAATGCAGCCAACCTGTAGTGAAATATACATATGGCAATTATTTTTTCTTTTCCCCCATTTTTTGGCTTGCTTTTTAAAGTATTGTATGCACTTTTGTAAATCACATCAAGTCATTTCAGGAGTAAAAAGTGACATAAATAATAACTAAAATATGAACTGCAGAAAATGCTTGATATTTCAAAATATTCCAGGCAAAACCCTGAACTTTCTCCCTTCTTTTCCCAAGGGTTGAAGCTCTGAGTCACGGAAAGTTTCATTTACTGGACTCCAAGGCAGGAAAACAATATTTGAGAAAACTTTTAGACTTGCAGAGGGCCAAATATGTTCTCAGTTCACATTGTCTTATGTGACCAGTTTCCAAATAGTTATTTAAAGAAAGTTCCCAGGCATAAATTTGAACCAGGAAAGAAAGGATTTGTTAAATTTGGAACTCATGAATTCCAAACAAAAATGAGGATAGAACATTAAGTTTTAAAATCTTCTCATGCAAAAATTCTGATATCAAGAGCTGTATAATACAATACACATTTAGGGAAAAAGAAAAGTTTCTCTTTTCTCATATGCACCCAAACAGACAAATGTACGACGCACAGGGGAATGGTTCCACATTATATAGACTTAAACTAATTTTCCTCTCTCAGGCAAATTTGGTCAAAACTTTGCATACAAAATTTCTCCTGGAAAATATACGTGTTAATTCCAGAGTCAGAAACATCTGTAAATAGTTGAAAATCAAACAGTTCATGGCACTTACACTGCCAAAGTGACACCCCATTTAAATTTTTCATAAATGTTTTCCAGATTTGAAAATCCTCTTTGATGTTTCAAATTTAATGAACAAGTGCTGAAATGGTTTTGCAGTGGAAGCGAGACTTTTCAACCAATGGTTAAAGTGGTTGCCTTGCTCAGATCGCCTGGGGACACAACTTTAAGGTGGCTGAACACCATAAACCTGCCTGAGAGTCACTGAGTTTTTCAGTTAAAAGCATTGTGTATATCCTTGCAATTTCCCTTTGGGAGCACCTGAGCCTATCATCACCAAATCAAGTTCAACACCAAAAAAAGCCACTGTGCCTGACAATCTCAGTTTTCCTTCCAGACTGGTGTGATTCTCAGTTCTCTGAACAGGTGTTCAAAAGTCTGTAAGGACTTCTAATAAGCCTGGAGATAAACCACTGCTTGTGAAGAAGAGGAGGAATAAAGTCCTCGTATAATATGCAGGAGTGATATGGTTTGGCTGTGTCCTCACCGAAATCTCATTCTGAGTTGTAGCTTCCACAATTTCCACGTGTCGTGGGAGCGACCAAGTAGGAGGTCACTGAATCATGGGTTCAGGTCTTTCCTGTGCTTTTCTCATGAGAGTGAATAAGTCTCAGAAGGCCTGATGGTTTTATAAGGAGGAGTTTCCCTGCACAAGCTCTCTCTCTTTGCCTGCCATCATCCATGTAAGATGTGACTTGTTCCTCCTTGCCTTCTACCATGATTGTGAGGCCTCCCCCGCCATGTGGAACTGTGAATCCATTACACCTCTTTCCTTTATTAATCACCCAGTCTCAGATATGTCTTTATTAGCAGTGTGATAACAGACGAATAAGGGGTATCTGGAATTGTGTCTTACGGACTGAGAATATGAAAAAGTGGAATAACAGAATAACAAGCGTTTTTCTTACTGTAGAGAAGGGTTCAAAGAGCTATATATATATATATATGTAGCATGTCCCCAAATTTTCCTAATGTGCCCCTTGGCAGAGATGATTCTGTCACAAAGAACCAACACTCAGCAAATGGGTCTCCTCTCCTGATTCTTGAGAACATAGGCCCCATGGGACAGTCACATTCTCCTCACCTGCAAGGGGGCCAGCACCATCTTTTACTAAGAGGCCTGACAGATGATGCGATTGTACTGCCAGTGAAGGAAAATGGAGACTAAATTCCCCGTGAAAGTCCAGTCTCTTGAATATTAACCAGGAGCTCTTGGAGAAATGTGAAATGTGTCACCCACAGTACCAGTAGCAGGAGCAATATGGTTTGGCTATGTCCCCACTGAAATCTCATCTTGAATTGAAGTTCCCACAATTTCCACCTGTCATGTGAGGGACCCAGTGGGAGGTCATTGATTCATGCGGGTGGGTCTTTCCCGTGCTGTTCGCGTGATAGTGAATAAGTCCCTTCGGCCCCACCCGGATCTACCGAATGAGTCTCTGGAGTGTGAGGCCTGGCCCCTGACCCCCATGCATGGTAACGACGATCGGGATGGGTGTGAAGCAGTGACCTGAGGCTTTCTTCTGCCCCCTGGGCTCTTCAGGGGTTTGTTGTTGGCCTCTGCCAGGTGCCTTGCTCTCAGCTGTCCTTGGGTATTGTCCCTGGAGATGCAGTCAGCTGTTTCCCTTCAGCTGCTGCATTTTCCTTAACCCATCAACAGTACAACGCATCTTCCGTTGTTTCTTCCTAACGTCAGGGCCATTTTACGTTTCCTTTCTTCCTGTTGAAGGGGGAGAAGAACTGGTGATTATTGCTGGAAGTGGAGACTAAAGTCCTCCTTCAAAAAAGGAAAAAAACACCTTTTATAATCTTTTCATTTCTCAACAGCCGATACCATGAACTTCCTTGGTTATTTCTCACTCATTTTATTCTTAGTCTCAAAACTTGAATAACTCACCTTCCCAGAGGTGAAGATGGATCTATTATCTAATCTAAAACCTGCATGAAACAAAAATCAAGCAATCTTCAATATTCAACATGGTTGGTCTAGTAACTATTTTATTATTTTAGAGATGGGATCTCACTCTGTTACCCACGCTTGTCTTTTCTTTTCTTTTTTTTTTTTTTCTTGAGACAGGGTCTTACTCTATCACCCAGGCTGGAGTACACTGGTGTGATCATGGCTCACTGCAGCCTTGACATACTGGGCCCAAATGATCCTCCCACCTCGGCCTCACAAGTTGCTAGGAGCACAGGCACATGCCACCAGACCTGGCTAATTTTCAAATGTTTTTGGTAGAAAGTGGGGTCTCACTATGTTCCCCAGGCTGGTCTCGAACTTCTGGGCTTAAATGATCCTCCCTCTCACCTCAGCCTCCCAAAGTGCTTGGATTACAGGCATGAGTCACTGCGCCTGGCCTTGTCTAACTACAGACAAAGGCCACATGGTAGTCTGGGGTTCTCCTGGAGTGATAGCCGTTGGGGGGCAACTGGCTGAATGCATGTCTCTGTTTTTTATTCTGAGATCCTAAGTAACTGGTCTGTTTTCAACCTCTGCTCACTGTAGTGTTACTAGCTGTTCTGCTTCTGCCAAAATTCCTGGTGGAGATTGTGTGTGTGTGTGTGTGTGTGTGTGCGCGCCTGTGAGTATAAAAGTTGGGTAATGGCCAGGCGCAGTGGCTCACGCCTATAATCCCAGCACTTTGGGAGGCCGAGGCAGGTGGATTGCCTGAGGTCGGGAGTTTGAGACCAGCCTGGCTAACATGGCAAAACCGCATATCTACTAAAAATACAAAACTGAGCCAGGTGTGGTGGTGCACACCTGTAGTCCCAGCTACTCAGGAGGCTGAGACAGGAGAATCGCTTGAACCTGGGAGATGGAGGTTGTGGTGAGCCGAGATCATGCCACTGCACTCCAGCCTGGGCAACAGAGCGAGACTCTGTCTCCAAAAAAAAAAAAAAAAAAGAACATGGAGAAAGAAATAGAAAAACACATCATCCTTAATAAAACTCCCCGAATGAAGGACATGCGGGAGCGAGTGGTTGAGTGTTAAAAGCAAGCTTTGAGGATTGTGTGAGATGTGGTTGAGCATTTGGAAGTGAAGATTGTTTCCTGGTTCTTTCATTAGGACCTCAAATTTGTCATGGTTAAATTGAATGCTTCCAAATATTTATTTCTTTTTTTTTCTTCTGAGGATCTTAAGGAATTTACCTTCCAAAAGAAAATTTGGAGTAAGGTCAAAGGGCTAACTGCATTCCCCCTCTCAAATACACAAATTAAAGAATGCATTTTCCAAGAGCTGGCTTTAATTATTAGTCATATGGAATATTTGGGATCCTCACTCAGGGATCAGGATATTACGTCGTCTTTCTATTGGACTGTTTTGAGCCTTAACAGACTGATCCAATTAATTGCTCTTTCCTACTTATTGCTGCCTTTTGCGAGCTATTATTCTACCTCTTTTGAACTCCACTTCCTGCTCCCCACTCAACCTTCCCAGTTCCACAGAGATACTTTTTTCCCTCCCCTTTATCTTGAACTCGTGTGGTTTAAATATCTTTCCAAACCTTTGAAGAAGCACTTGAATTGCATAAGGATGTCACCTGTGTGCTGCATTTCCCAGAAAAAATGTGTCCCTCATTGCAACCCCAGTGTTAACTTTCCCTGACTGTAATTAGCTCGTCCAGTGAGTGCAATTAAAACTGTCATCCTGGTGGAGTCACAGGGCAGCTCAGTAGCTGAGCCTACCTACTTTTCCTTGCAAGCTTTGAAACATGCTCTGTCCTGTTTATCTCTTTCAATGCACTGTTACCATCTAGCCCAGAAGACGAGGGAGTGCTTGCTTGTTAACTCCCAGCCTTTTGACTTTGCCCTGACACCTCTCCCAAAGAGCATGAGAACACCACTGTCACCGAGGATGCATTGTTTATATTCAAGAGGAGAGTATGAGAAAGAGGAAGATTTATTGTTTTAGGATTGCATGTTAACATGTGAATATCAGGTCAGCTGTGGTGGCTCATGCCTGTAATCCCAGTGCTTTGGGAGGCTGAGGTGGGAGGACTGCTTAAGGCCAGGAGTAGTTCTTCTTCTTCTTCTTCTTCTCCTCCTTCTCCTTCTCCTTCTCCTTCTCCTTCTTCTCCTTCTACTTCTCCTTCTTCTTCTTCTTTCTTTTTTTTTTTTTTCTGAGACAGGTTCTTGTTCTGTTACCCAGGTTGGAGTGCAGTGGTGTGATCGTGGCACACTGAAGCCTTGACCAACCTCCTGGGCACAAGTGATCCTCCTGCCTCAGTCTCCTGAGTAGCTGGGACTAGAGCACACACACCCAGCTAATTAATTTTTTTTTGGTCGGGGGGAGGTGTACTGGGAGCAGTGGCTCACAGCTGTAATCCCAGCACTTTGGGAGGCCGAGGTGGGTGGATCACCTGAGGTCGGGAGTTCGAAACCAGCCTGACCAACATGGAGAAATCCCATCTCTACTAATAAATACAAAATTAGCCAGGCATGGTTGCACATGCCTGCAATCCCAGCTACTCTGGAGGCTGAGGCAGGAGAATCGTTTGAACCTGGGAGGCAGAGGTTGCAGTGAGCCAGGGTCACGCCATTGCACTCCAGCCTCGGCAACAAGAGCAAAACTCCGTCTCAAAAAAAAATATATATATATATACACACACACACACACACAGACACACATATGTGTATATATATGTATTTTTGTAGAGACAGGATCACACTATTTTGCCCAGGCTGCTCTTGAGCTCTTGGAATCAAGTGATCCTCCCACCTTGGTCTCCTAAAATTCTGTGAATACAGGTGTGAGCCACCATGCCTGGCAAGGCCAGGTATTTGCAACCAGCCTGGGCAACATAGCAAGACATTTCTCTACAAAGAAAAAAAATAATATTTTTTTAATGTGAATTTCAGAGAATTAACAGATATTCCAAGTGTTACTCTTTTGGTAGAAACACGCATAATTGTTTAGGGAAAAAAAAATGAACAAAACTAGGCGTTAGACAAAGGAAGGAAAAAGTGCTTCTAGTTAATCCCCCAAAGCTTCCTGATGGTGAAATGAAGGCTGGAGCCCATGGCTGTGCTTCCAGGTCCTTCCTTCTCTCCTCTTCATTTTTCTGATACTGTTGGAGGTTCACACTCAAGTACGGCCGCCATGTGCTTCTCCAGCCCCACCCACTCCCCCTACATTCCCCATCCCCCAGCGGTTCACAGGCTTTAGTTAGTTGTCAGTGGCTTGGGCTTTCTGTGACTCTGTGTCACTCTCCAGTCTCAGTTATTTGCATGTCAACAGAGGAGAATGCTTCCATCTGGAAACTCCATGAAGGCAAGGCGCTCAGAACCATAGTGGGTACCGCTAAGTATGTGTCGATTGATCGATAGGATTTTGAATGGCTGCTCTTCAGGTCTCAGGCCACCAGGAGTGCCAGCACGATGTGGGAATGCAGGTGGTGCAGAACAGGGATCTTCGAGATGTATGTTGGCTCATATTCAGAAGTGAGAAGCTGATTCTGTGAGTCTGTGTGTGGTAAGCTGCCCTCCAGGTAAGCCACCCTGGGGATGGGGAATTCACTTTTCACAATCGGGTGAAGACCGAATTTCGTGCAGGTGGAAGGAGGCAGGGAAGACCTGCAGACCTCAAGCTCTCTGTCCCCCTTTATGTCCTTCTGTATTTTGTCATTCTATTAAGTAATGGGGGCGTAGGGGGGAATAGAGACCCAGAGACCCAGTCTGACCTTGTTGTGAAGGGACTCGAGGATGGAAACCTGTTTCTTCCCTGAAGTTCAGCCACTAAAATGGCCATTCTTAAAATCTTACCAGCATGCAGTTCACAGCTCTGTCTGGCTGTGTCACCTTCACTGCTCTACTGTCCCACACTGATGAAGCCACTGGCACGCTGCAGACCAGGCCCACAGAGTGGCAGCAATGGGCCAAGAGAGAGCCAGGTCTGAAAAAGCCAATACTCCTGCTGCCATCAAGAGAAAGAACACTGCTGGGCGTGGTGGCTCGTGCCTATAATCTCAGTGCTTTGGGGTGCCAAGGCAGGAGGATAACTTGAGCCCAGGAGTTCGAGAACAGCTTGGGCAACATACTAGAGACCCACTCCCTTGCCCCCTGCAAAAAAAAAAAAAAATAGCTGGGTATAGTGGCACGTGTCTGTAGTCCCAGCTACTTGGGAGGCTGAGGTGGGAGGATCACTGGAGCCTGGAAAGTCTTTGTTGTGTTCTTTCTTTGGTATATAATAAAAAATGTTGTCTCTGATCGTATTATGTTGCAAGACAATAAATTGTTTTGCACAGCTAACTATAGCTTTCATTTTTTTCAATTGTGCCTGATTTTTTATATAAATGGTTAAATTGCTGTTGTATGATCTTCCCATCTAAAAGTGATCCTCAGCTATGGTTTGAATATTGGTTTGGAGCAGCACTGTCCAAGAGACATTTCTGCGAAGATGGAGATAAACATTCCATAAGCTGTGCAAGAAAAATCTACCTCCTTACTTTAGTAACTGTCTGTTGTTCAAGATGCTTTGCTGTGTTCTAATCACAAGAGAAAATATACACCAGTTCCTTTTCAGTAACAGACTTCAGACCCTTTCCTGAGAGAGTGAGGAAGATGTGAACCAAATGATGTTTCTGAGATGGGCCAGGGAGGGAGGACAGGAAGCAGCATCGTGGAGAAAAGAGAAGTGGACGGATAGAACCAGAGGGAGCCACGACAAATTAAATAATTCATAGTTTTGCCCTGCCACTTCCTCTAGGCTAAAA